>NC_140958.1:48396735-48676735 GCF_014529385.1 Adiantum capillus-veneris | reverse complement strand
GTGCAGCATGACTCATCGTGATTCGAAAAATGCAGCATCCACAAGCAGTGCTTGCAACTTCAATTTTAATCCTACTCCCTCGAGTTCCATCACTAGTCTGAGCTTAAAAAAAAAAACGTTTTTCATGCGAAAAAGCAAAACAAGAACGTGTGAATTGCTCATAGCTCATGGCATTGCAGATATGGAATCATGGATGTGTGTGTGTCTGTGTGCGTGCGTGTAGCTCGATTTGAGTGTTCCAACAGGAAGACCTGTGTGCCTTTGCTTTCCTCCTTGCGCGTTCTGAGTTTTGTTTGGTCTGTAGTGAGGAAAATTGGTGCCGGTTATATTGTTTGATTGTTTTCACTACATTATTACTCACTTCAAGGACGCATAAGTCACAAGGAAGGGATGGCAAATTAGTATTTAAATTACAAGGGAGGGCATATTAGTATTCAAAGACTCCATCCTCTCGTCATTCTAAGTGTGGACCCTCACTTCTTCTTCTTCTTATTCAAGCCTTCTCTCTCTCTCTCTCTCTCTCTCTCTCTCTCTCTCTCTCTCTCTCTCTCTCTCTCTCAATCAATCAATCAATCAATTGGAAGCCAAAGTCCAACAATGCAATTTTTTCCACCTATTGCACGTTTGAGTTTGCCATCATTAACCGAAGAAAATAAGGGCAAACTATAAATTCTACCGGTATTTTGAATATTTTGTCGATATTTACACTAAACGTTGTGCAAATTTTTTAATTTAAGACCCAGGGTTTTTCTAACACTATAAAGCTATGATGCTTGCATGTGCTTCTCAGTTTGTGACATGCATGTTGAAGAGAGAGAGAGAGAGAGAGAGAGAGAGAGAGAGAGAGAGAGAGAGAGAGAGAGAGAAGTTCTATTATCGTCCTCGAGGTCAAATATGACCTATGGGACCAAATGAACATGGCACATTGTGTGATAAGTGACTCTCGATGCTCAAAAATGATTGAAATGAGCGTCGCAATAGAGAGTCCACATCGTGGTTGGGAGAGGAAGGTATGTAGGGAGAGCTCATGGCTGAATTTATGGGGAAAAGAGGACCTAATGTGGTCAAAAGCTAAGCACTCAAGTAGTGTGTGGTACTCACTCTCTCGCACTTGACGAGGGCATAAGGTGCAAGGTCGATGAGACTCCTCGTCAGTGCCCCAACGTCCTATCTCGCAGCGTAGAGAACATGAGCTAAGACGAATGGAGGCAATGGTGCGGATCGCACTCAATAGGATGGGCTCAAGGATGTAGGGATGGGTTTGGTTACCGCGCTTGGAGAAGAAGAGAGATTTGTAGTTTGGGGCAATGTGTGTGGTGTAATGGTTGAAGCAAGAACCTCTGGATTTCTCCCAAGCTGTGATACATGCTACCATATACATGTGGTAGTGATGTGTGTGAACACACTAGGACCGCCGGGGCATTTTTTCCCTCTTTAGGAGGTTTTTTCCTCCCTGCATTGTATATACGCCCATCACTCTAGGGCTATCTATCTTTCCATTGCACACTAAGTAACACACTCTCTATTGTGTGCCTTGAGCTTCCTTTGTCTTCTCCAAGTTGTGTGTGTTTCTCTGTAACCCTAATTCCAACAATTGGTATCAGAGTAGATTGTGTCCTCTCGGGCTCAGTCGCCAGCTGCTCCAGCACACGCCTGCTCACTTTCTCTGATTTCAGTGAGCTTTGGCGAGCGTTCGCAGGTCAACAAATATTTAGGGTATGCTCGTAGAGCTCGGTCTGCTCAGATTTTGATTTGGGCTCATTTCGGCCTCTGTTTCCATCTGCAGTTTCTGTCAGTGTCGTTTTCTGCATAACAGGTGCCTTACAGTCCTCTACGGTTTGTGCTATATAGCACGTGTTGTTCCCGCTCCGTTTCTCCTATTTTCAGGCAGTTTTCACATCAGGTGCAGCATTTACCATGGATGACAACAACAACACAGATGTGTTCAAGATGTTTGCTGCTGAGAATAGGTTGGATGGGGACAATTACCCTATGTGGGCTTATATGATGCAACACGTTCTTGTGTCAAAGGGCGTCTGGAATATTGTGCAGGGCATTGATGTACGTTTTGGTTCTGAGGATGTAGGTGATGTTGAGGATTTTGCAGGTCCTGCTGCAAGGATTGCTGCTGTTAGAGTTGTTTTGCCTACGGCAGAACAAGCTCATTGGGCTGTTAAGGATACGTAGGCTCATGCATTGATTGCGTTGTCTATGAAGCGCACCATCGTTCCTCACATCCGTTCAGCAAAATCTGTAAAACAGGCTTGGGATATTTTGGCTGGTCTTTATGCAAGCCGCAATGAGGCTAAAATTGCTTTGCTGCGTTGTCGAGAAATTTGCGGTCTTGCCAGGAAAGCACCGGGCTTATGGCTGTGAGAGTTTGTGAGAGAACTCCAAAAAACTATATGAAGGAGTTAAACCATAGATGCCATGAAGACTAGGGTTTGGAAGGAAGTGGAATCAAAGAAGTCTCACTTTTTCTCTCTTGGACTCACATGCACAAAGAAAGAACACAAAAGAGAATGTCAAAATAACACAAAGATGAAAACATCAAGGCTATAGTCATATCGTATCATGGGTAATATGAAAGGGTTAATAGATGAGTTAATGGCATTGAATCTTGGCTAACCAAATAGGCTACGAATTGTTCTTTGGAATTGTAGTTTTGTGCTTACCATAATATATATATTTCGTCTAGTGATTGGGATTAATTGTGTATACAAATCCTCTTGGTTCATAGCAAGATAACTACGCTTACGTCAAAAGAAAAGTTATAGTCTATGAGAGGTAGTATAATAGGATCCGGTGATAGAAGTATTTCATTGAGCCTTTCTCGGCCAAAGAGAAACACTATACCTTGTTGAAAGTGTATTTTACGGCTAATCCATACGTTAATTCTAATAGATCGTACAGAGTGAAAGCGATAAAAATTATCATCATGTGGATTATTCATCTAGGATAACTCTAGTATGTGTAAAATGTAGATATGAGAGAAGAGAAGGGAAGAGAAGAGAAGAGAGTTTCCCTCCCAAGCCTATTCTTGCCCGTAGGCAATAAGGATACTGTGGGGAGAGATGTACCTGTAGTAGCAAGGAGAACCTAAAATTTGTATAGAGGACGAATTACTAAGAGTGAGAGAGAGATAGATTTGGTTACGGAAATGAGATTAGATATATATATATATATATATATATATATATATATATATATATATATATATATATATTGGATTAGAGATAAAAAAGAAAACAACAAGAAATCAAGAAAACATCAATGTAGAACACATCTTACTTGACAAACCCTTCGACACCATTATTGATGGAGAGAGAACAAGAGGGGAGAATTCAACGTTGATTGATACGCCAAGTCCAAGACCTTCTTTGATTAGAGTTGATCTTCCAAGGATAGCGTACAAGAATGGCTAGTCTTCCTCTAGGAGAAAGTGTAGGCTTGGGCTTATGTTAATGGCTAAGTACAATTAGGCATTACTACTCACTCCCTCAAGAATTCCTCTCATCAATGGCTTGAATGCTTGAGTACTTTTCAAGGAAGAAGAGGTACCCTTTTATAAGTGAAGGGAACCCCCAAGGGTTTACACAAGAAGAGAAGAGCCAGTGTGAAACAGAAACTGGAAAAGTTGGAAATGAGCTGTCCCTGCATGATGTGGGCAAACGGGGGTCCAGTATTTTGATCATATCTCCTCAACCCTGGCTCCAAATAAAAAAGTAAAAATATGGGCAAAAACTTCAGCTTATTACCTACGACTTCCTTTTTATATGCATTTTCCAATTCGGATTGGAACCTTGTGCAAAAAAAAACATCAAAATAGGGTCCATTTCTGGCAGCAAAAGTCTTCCTGTGGTCCCCTTAGCCTAGACTTTCATTTGATTCCAAAGGACACCTCATGTCATATGAAAGCATGACATTGCTCCTTGACAAAGCTTTGTAATCATGCTTGCAATAATGCATTAAAATAAGTGTATCTTTGAAATCATGCCACCTAGTGTCCCACTAGGATTTGATTCCCCCCTAGTAGCTATTTAAAAAGAAATATAAGAAAAATACATAGAATATATATATATTGGAGTTTACCCTAGATATATAATCTAGCTAGGGTGTGAGATGATAATGAGATAGTAGAAATAAAGAATCAATGCATTTTGCCCCAAGTTAAAGAGGCAGAGCTATTAACGCTTTTCCCATAGTATTTTTTGATGGTAAAGTAAGAATAGGTTACCCTTGAGATAAATAATAGGATGAGATAGAAAGCATATT
The DNA here is from genome assembly GCF_014529385.1 of Adiantum capillus-veneris. NCBI lineage: Eukaryota > Viridiplantae > Streptophyta > Polypodiopsida > Polypodiales > Pteridaceae > Adiantum > Adiantum capillus-veneris. Next base: position 48,672,460 of record NC_140958.1, on the reverse strand, counting down.
ATTATACTTAAATATGCATATATACATTATAGAAAATATAACTATGTATCTAAAAAGTTACAAGATAACTCTTGTAGCATGCGTTCCCACTATGTACGTGTCACAGCACGACATCCACCCCCTCTAAACTTGCACATCCTCCGGTATGTGCCACATTATTTCTTTGTAAGATCAGCCCTCTTGTACATCTTCCTTGCTTTCTTCTTCACTGGATGATTCCAAAGCTTCATCTTCACTTTGATCTTTACCTGTGGTTTTCTCTTCTTCCTCATCAACATCTTCTGGATCATTGTCTCCTCTTCTCTTAAACATTTTGATCCTTTTTCCTGCAATGGGAATCTTTACTTCTGTACCATCTAGTTCAGACAAGCTGTAAGTAGCATTTTCATGCACATGCTTTACAACATACGGTCCAAACCATCTTTTTGAAAACTTACGCATGACTTGTGCTAGTTATCAAGGCTACTATCATACACCAAAACCCAGTCACCTTTGTCAATTGCTTTGCTCCTGAGTGGATGTCGCTTATCAAAGTAGTCCTTGTTTTTCAACCTTGCATTTTTGAGTCGTTCTTTTGCAGCTTCAATGTCTCCAGGTCTTCTCTCTAGCTGCCTTATACGCAGTGCAAGGAGATCTTCCCTGCTAAGCGCCTCTTGCCAAGGTAGTACATTCCATGTGGGAATTGTATCTTCAATCGGCATCACTGGCTTTTGACCATACATTAGCTCTGCAGGCATGTAGCCAGCTACTGAGCTATGTGTTGTACGATCATCCCATAAAGCATATGGTAACAATTTTAGCCACTCACCAACTCTTTCTTTGCAAGCCTTGGCCAAAGCTTTAATGATAGGAGGATGCCCTCTTTCACTCTTTCCATTGCCTTCAGGGTTGTAAGTTGTGGTAAGAGAAAGCTTGATTACTAATCTGGTAAAGAACTCCCTTGCTTCCTCAGCATCCAGCTCACCTCTATCTGCAGTGATCTTTCCCACACAACCATAACGGCAAATCACCTCATCAAGAAGGAATTTGCACACAGCTTCTGTGGTTTTAGATCTTAATGCTCTTCCTTCAACCTGATTAGTTAGGTCCTCTCGTGCAAGAACCAAGTATCTCATCTGCCAGAGTCCTAAAGACATTGTGACTAGATCCACAACCCATTTATAGTGCAAGTCTAGTGGATATGTAGGGTGCAATCAATCACGATGTCGGACATTTGAATACATTTGACAAGTTACACATGACTCTACAAATTGAGATACATCTTTATACATACCCTTCCACCATTATTTTTCTTTCAACTTGGAGAAGGTTGCCCACACACCCCTGTGTCCAGTCCATAGACTCTCATGAAACTCTTGCATGAGCTGGTGTCGCACCCTTTTGTTTAGGATGCTTCCATAAGTAACCATCCCTCAAAAAGTACCCATATGATTTCCTGCGTATCCTCCTGAATTCTTGTTCAGACCAATCATCCTGTTTTTCTAGAGAACTCAAATAGCTTCCAATAAGAAGCCAATCACCTTCATAAAGATCTTTCAAGAACAATCCAAGTGTATTAGTCATGCAGACATAGTTACCTTTGACATGAGAGATGGAATAGAACTTTGTGCCCACATGCAGACATAGTTACTGATAGCCATTTTTCGGCTTTCCATAATTGCCATAGTAAGATATCTCACCCTATCAAATCACTCAAACACTATGGCTATCCCTACCATTTCACTGTACATAGGCGTGTGTGAGTTAGGAGACTTTCTCCATATTTTCTTAAAAACCCTCAGCTAGCTAGTCACTGGGCTAGTTGAGCCAAAAAAAAATATATATATATATATTATGGCCCATTTGTGTGTAAATATTGCATTGTATATATGGCCTAAATATAGGGATTTTTTATAATTATTTTGGTATTTAATTTAAATATTTATAATTAGGTGTGTGTTTTATTAAACCTGTATATGCCTTCGTTCATTCTCTTACACCATAAGTATTTTGCCAATGTGTACATATTCTGACCTCATATTTTTCTTTTATACAAATCACCCCCACATTTTCACCCTCACCCTCGTGAAAACAAAAATTGATTTCTACTCTCTTGGTCACGTTTATTATATTATTTACTTGCATACCTTTTCCTCTTTCACCCAAAATAATACAAAGAGGTACCATATCATATGATTCCAATATCTTTTCATATCCATAATTTCTCCATATTTTATTATTATTTATACTCATTATTCTAACACCATGTACTCATTGAGCTAAATTCCATGAATAGTCCATACACTAGTCCCACTATGTATATATTGCTTTATTCACCAATAATCCTCCTCCATGCATGTGTAAAGGGCAACTTGGATGCTTTGTATTATGATATGACAAAGGAGGGGCTCACTCTTGGATGCATTGTACAAATTCAACAAAGGAGGGGGCCACTAAAAGACTTTTGCAGGCATAAAAAACAGGCTTTTTGGTGAGATTTGCGGCACCCATCTCCACTCCGAATTTGGAGCGGTGGTCAAAAGAGAAAATGTGGAACAAAATCTGAATAATCACCTCAAAAATTTTGGGGATTTTGGAGCAACCATCGGTGAGCTATGATTTTTTGAGTGGACCCCAATCTGCCCACTTTTCTCACAAGTAGCCCTTAGTCTTCTCTCACCTCTTTCCACACTTCTACACACACACACACACACTCCTCCCCCTCCTTCCCACTTCCAAACCTGCAACTCCATGTCCTAATTCACTCTCTTCACCATTACCACTTCTCTCACACCTCCATAGCCTTCATCCTCCATTTCTACACCCCTAGGTGCTCCCCTTTCTCTCTACATATATGTCCATATTACCATACCCTCTTCATCTTTGTAAAGAACTTCAAAAAATCAGCAAAAATCCAAGGTTAACCTCTGCAAATAAAGGCTTTTATCATGAAATTTCCAAGATTTGAGGGTGACATAGCTTCATCAACACGCGCTACTTCGTCATGCTGACCGCTTCTTCTTCTGGTGCTGTAAAGAGGTGAATGTCAACTTCTCCAAAGCTTCAACCTCTCTTTACAAGCTCATCCCTTCTCTAACTTTTCCCATCATATATATCACCATTTGGTGAATGATTTTGTAAATATTTTTTAGTGATTATTACTAACTACTAAGCACTAACCTTATTGTAAAATGCACCCTCTATTAGAGTAGGCACTCCCAAATTATTCACTCAATCCTCTCTCCTTTCATCCTCAATAATTCTCTTCCCTTGAGCCCACATCCATGTGACTCAAAGGATAAGAGAGACCCACCCTCATTTAAAAAAACTAAAATATGCATAATCTTTGATTTCTTCAAATAAACTTGATTAGGTCTAATCCTAATCGGGGCTTCTAAAACCTATAAATAGAGCCCTTCTCTCCTTGTAAATCATCACATGATCACACCACACCATTCTCAACACATAACACACCACTCTTCAAGCCTAGTTGTGTAGAGTGTGTGCATTGTGAGTGCTCTATTCCATCACTACACATAGGTGCATGGAGAAGCTTGAAGTTAGTTATGTCATCTAGAGGAGTGGAGTGATACCATAATCTGCATCACACTTGTAGCCTACTCTTGTCCATAAATAAGATTCATAGTTTTGGGTGCAATTGTATGCTGCAACTACGACTCTTCTCTCCAAATTGACTTGATAAGTTGGCTCATCAGGTGGTTGAAGGTATATTGTCCTTGAAGTCTATTGTGCTATTTCATGCTTGATGGTTTGAGGGCTTGTTAAATTGTTTGCCTAAAAAGTCAATTGTAAGACGGTGCTTGGTGAGAGGGCTCCCGTGATCCTAAGACAATTTGTGTATTGGCAACAAGGTCAAGTTTTGTGTTGTCTCTCTATTTCTCATCAAGCTTTGTGTGTATCTAGCCTTTAAGGCTAAGACTGAGTTGCTCAAGTTGATTTGTGCTCTTACCTCTCTCTGACGTGTGAATGTTTGTGTTTGGTATGTGTGGCTATCTTGCATTCCCCTCTCTTTGTGCGTTTGAGTATAAGGAGATATCACATGCGTCCTAGTTCGCATCTACAACTAGGTGGTGCCCCTTTTCTTGTTTGGTTTCTGGCTGTGGGTTGTTGTTGTCTTTGATTGTGCTTGCCCCAGCCCCAATTGAGAAGCACGGGAGCCTCGAAGGGTGTTTAGAGGCCGCTCTTCTTGTTGCCGCCCCGGACAGCCTCATTATCTTTTACATGCAGACATAGTTACCTTTGACATGAGAGATGGAATAGAACTTTGTGCCCACATCATCTCCCTCAGCAATCATCTGTGACTCATCTTCATACCTTGCCCTTGATAGCATATCTGCCACTGTATTGTCTTTACCTGCAATGTGCTTGAACTCGGGATTTAAGGACTTAATGTAGGCAATCCACCACAACATAGCAATGTCTGGCATTGATCAGCTTGTAATCATCCCAAGAAGTGGTAGACAATCTGTTTCTACAACCACACATACACCAATTAGGTACTCTTTCCCACTATTCAAGGCTGTAACCATACCCCATAACTCTCTCTTTATAAGTGGATAGTTTCTTTGGCGAGCACTTAGTACCTTTGCTCCAAATCTTACCACATACCCATGTCCTTCTTTGTCACCTTGCCCTATTGCCCATCCAATCCCTGTAGGACTTGTGTCTATTGTCACAATTACTGGCCTTTAACACTCATAGTCTACCTTTATCAAAGTCGTTGCTGACTGGAGCAACTCCTTTAGCTTTTTCATGGATTTTATATGTGCTTCTGTCCATTTAAACTTTTGATTCTTTCTAAGCAGCTGATAAAGAGGATCAGCTACATGTGCATATGTGGAATACAAATAACATAGAAGACACATGCTCCCAGAAACCTTCTAACCTCAGTGATGCTAGTGCATATTTCTTTCATTCTTTGGATGGCATCTACCTTTGTTGGACAAGGTTTCCTACCATATGGCCCGCACATGTGCCCCACAATAAGCACTTCATTGACACCAAACATAGACTTTTTCCCTGACAATGTAAGATTCACTTCTTCCAGCCTAGACAAAACTTTATCACAATCATTTATGTGATTTACACAAACCTGCGACATCCCTTGAGATCCAAAGCTTGATCTTTGTTACTTTCTTCACATCCTTTGATAGGAAAATCATCAATGAAAGGCATTGTGATTTGAGGAATAAAGTCACGTAAGACCTTATTCATCCCATTCATCATATGTGCAACCGAGTTGGTTGCTCCTTCTGGCAAGGTACACATCCTTACGAAACCCAAAGGTGTCCTTATGGTTGTCAAGTCTCTGCTTTCGATTGCAAGCTGAAATTGATCATACCCTGAGTAGAGATCCCCCATTGAGTAGATTGCCCTCCCTGCAAATGCCTCTGCAAACTCATCCACAATTGGACCTGTACTTACATTTCTAATTGTCACCTTGTTCACTGGTTGCATATCTTGGATGAAGCCTAGAGAACCATTCTTCTTTGGAACTATGAACCACCTGTTTGAGTATGGAGCACAAGAAGGCTCCAAGATTCCCATTTTGATTTTCTCATTCAGTAGCTCTACTAACTTTGGCAAATGAGCCTTTGGAACCGGAATAGGCCGCAGATTCCAAGGCACATGAGGTATTGTGAAAATTACCATTGGAGCTACAATAGAAGGATCAACACATCCTATCTCATGTGGCTCAAATGCAAAAACCTTACCATGCTTTGAAAGCATTTCTTTGAAGCACTTTGTCTCCTCCTGTGTTAGAAACTCCTCGCAACCAATTTGCAACTCTTGAAAAGACTCCTTTGTGAAGGTATGCCCAATCTTTTTAGGATTCCTCAAACTTGGTTGTAAAGAAGCCTGCTCAATATTTTCCCTGTTGTTGGGTGGTAAGGGTGAAGCTATTGGTTTCACCTTCTTTGCTACACTCTTGTATTTAGTTTCAACATGGACTTCTGGGCCAACTGTTTGGCTTTCTTTAAAGGCTTCTATTACTTGATACATTTCCATAGAGCAAACTTCCACAAATTCATTTTCAAGATGCAAATTAGACCCCATTATAGCATCAAGATCACCCATAGTATCTACAAAAGAAACTTGTTCACACAAACCCAAAACATTTTCAGTAGGCTCTAGCAACCCACTCTTTTTCATGCCTATTTGTACATTATGCACATATTGCTTCTCACATCTCTTCAAATCTTCAAGTTTTGTAAAACATACTGATCCATTCCTTGTTACCAAGGAGCCCGTTGAAAAAGTTTCACCTATTTTTGGATCAGGCGAGAGCCTTTTTCTTTCTGTACCACTGCAATCTCGCTTTACAATGGTACTTGGCCAAAACCCATCATTTCTCTATGATCATGAAACTCTTTGCTCACCGTTGGTAGAGGATGTTCTCTGAGGTTGTCATGATTTCTTTCATGGTTTACACAAACTGTGAGAAATTGGACAGCTCGTTTACCATCTTTGCTACGTATCCTAGCATATGCTGAACCATCATCCATTACCTTTGTTTCCATTCGAACTCCCACAATGTAGGGTTGTCCAAGGATGAGATGATATGAAGATGTATCCTATACAAAGAAGTTTTGCTCAATCTTTACATCACCTATTGTTACCTTCACACCTGGACATGTTGCATATAATTCACCGGATGAATTGTTTGCCACTTTTACCATCCAGCCATGATCTGTGTCCATCGGCCATTTGCACTTGTTGTAGAGACTCTTTGACATTATGTTTGTTTCTGAACCATGGTCAATCAAGGCAACAAATGGCTCTTCAAGATCACCTATCTTGACCAAAGTTTCTGTAGTAGCCCTTGCCCAATGACTTCGTGAATAGTAACTCCTAGGAATATCTTCAACTTCTTCATCATCATTTGAGAAATGCACTTGCTTCACTCTCCCACTAGATTGGTAGCATCCTACCATAGCTCCATCATCCTCCTTATTTTGCAGCTGCATCCCTTGTGTCTTCGAGTTTTCCCCTTCAACCTGTGGACGAGAAACTTCAGCAAGGGTTTGCCTCTTCCTCTTGATGATGTCAATGATCTCCTCATGGAATTCACGCTTTGCAATGCCAAGAACTTCTCCCAGAGTAAACTCAATCTTGCTATTCAAGATCTTTTCTTCCAAGACTTTCTTTAAATCTGTAGCAACATCAATATCAGATTGTAGTTTATAAGTTGGGCCTTTTGTCTTACCTTTTGTTGGCTCTTTCTTCTTTCCTGTTGTAGACTCCTCCATGAGTACTTCAGGTGGAGACGCTCCTTGTGTTGAGGGTGTTTGGGAAGGCATTGAGTCGCTTCTTCCCCCACTTTTGGAAGCTCTTTTTGATGGTCCTTCATCAGCATTCTCACGTCTGCGCTTCTCTTCTACAATCGCCTCATTTTGTTGGCATTTTGTAATGTAGGCATGCACTGACAATGAGTCCATTGGATCATTCCATCCTGCTTCTAGACGTATGCAATCACCTGCTTCATGTAGAATCTCTTTTGTAAGCTTTCCCTTTTTAGCTAATTGCATGACATTTGGCCAAATTTGACCATGATGGTCACTCACCTCTTCATCATTAAGGTGCTCAATTTTTACTCCATAAGTAGCTGACTCAACTGAAGAGCTGGCACGGTTAGTTGCCATATCTTCAACTAAGGTTTGCATTCCCTCCTTCCCAAAGTTAGTTCTCAAGGGTAGACCTGTCTCTCTTAAGTGGATTTTACCATCCTTAAAAAAGACAACATCTTTTGACAAAGCATCACTAAAATCATCACAATCCCTTCTTACATGGTCTGTACTATCACACCAAATACATCTATTAACAAACCCTTCTTTGGGAGGTTCTCTTTGCCTAGGAAGTGGCCTTATGGTTGGCCTTTTTCTTCAAGCTTTGCAAGCTTCACCTTCAAGTCACGCATTCCCTTCACAAGCTCATCTAGCATGGACTCATCAAACTTAGGAGCGATAAAAGTAGGCTTTATCATTTTGTCAGAATTTGAGGTGGAAGGACTTGTAGTGTTTACTACCATCTTGTCCCTTCTTCTTTGTCGTTTGGCAAGCAGTGAGACAGCACCTTCAACCTCATTCCAGCCGGTCTTTAGTTCTTGCTCAGCATCTTTATCTTCAAGAAGAAGCTCCAAATTTTCTTGAAACTCTTTACCTGCAGCTTGTAAGAAAAGATCTGTCTTCTCTGCATCTAGTGTGGCCCTTTCTGTCCTTGTGAGTTGTGCATAGCGCCGCTCAAATTCCCTAAGTAGCTCTGTTATTGATAGTCCTTGCTTTGGCTTGACTACCCATTCTAAGAATGTCCTTTTGTTCACTCTCTCCGAGTCCTCCATGAAATATTCCTCCTTTAAAGCTACTTTGAGTTCTTCCCAATTTCTCCCATGCCCATCTTTAATTGCCCTAACATGCTCCCTAATTTCTGGAGCAACAACTAGCTCAAAGCTTTGAATCATCTCACCTTCTGACACGCGATGCAGCTCCATCTCCTTCACATACTCGCATAAGTACTTGGTTACATCTTTGCCATTAAATTGATCCATTCTGTTGACGACCGCTTGTATGGCCTTCGTTGCTGAAATCTCCCTTCTTTCAGTGGCATGTTGTTGTTGCATAAACATTGCAAATGCTTGAAACATTTGCATTGTTGATGGGTCAAAATGCATACCGTGTTGCTCAACAGGATCACCCATGGTTATCCACAAATTCTCACCCTGGCAGGTTCGCGTCGGGTTCACCAAAAATATGTCGAGAAATTTACGGTCTCGCCAGGAAAACACCGGGCTTATGGCTGTGAGAGTTTGTGAGAGAACTCCAAAAAACTATATGAAGGAGTTAAACCATAGATGCCATGAAGACTAGGGTTTGGAAGGAAGTGCAATCAAAGAAGTCTCACTTTTTCTCTCTTGCACTCACACGCACAAAGAAAGAACACAAAAGAGAATGTCAAAAGAACACAAAGATGAAAACATCAAGGCTATGGTCATATCGTATCATAGGTAATATGAAAGGGTTAGTAGATGAGTTAATGGCATTCAATCTTGGCTGACCAAATAGGCTACGAATTGCTCTTTGGAATTGTAGTTGTGTGCTTACCATAATATATATATTTTGTCTAGTGATTGGGATTAATTGTGTATACAAATCCTCTTGGTTCATAGCAAGATAACTACGCTTACGTCAAAAGAAAAATTATAGTCTATGAGAGGTAGTATAATGGGATCCGATGATAGAAGTATTTCATTGAGCCTTTCTGGGCCAAAGAGAAACACTATACGTTGTTGAAAGTGTATTTTACAGCTAATCCATACGTTAATTCTAACAGATCGTACAGAGTGAAAGCGATAGAAATTATCATCATGTGGATTATTCATCTAGGATAACTCTAGTATGTGTAAAATGTAGATATGAGAGAAGAGAAGGGAAGAGAAGAGAAGAGAGTTTCCCTCCCAAGCCCTATTCTTGCCCGTAGGCAATAAGGATACTGTGGGGAGAGATGTACCTGTAGTAGCAAGGAGAACCTAAAATTTGTAGAGAGGATGAATTACTAAGAGTGAGAGAGATAGATTTGGTTAAGGAGATGAGATTAGATATATATATATGTTGGATTAGAGATGAAAAAGAAAACAACAAGAAATCAAGAAAACATCAATGTAGAATACATCTTACTTGACAAACCCTTCAACACCATTATTGATGGAGAGAGAAGAAGAGGGGAGAATTCAACGTTGATTGATATGCCAAGTCCAAGACCTTCTTTGATTAGAGTTGATCTTCCAAGGATAGCATACAAGAATGGCTAGTCTTCCTCTAGGAGAAAGTGTAGGCTTGGGCTTATGTTAATGGCTAAGTACAATTAGGCATTACTACTCACTCCCTCAAGAATTCCTCTCATCAATGGCTTGAATGCTTGAGTACTTTTTAAGGAAGAAGAGGTACCCTTTTATAGGTGAAGGGAACCCCCAAGGGTTTACACAAGACGAGAAGAGCCAGTGTGAACAGAAACTGGAAAAGTTGGAAATGAGTTGTCCCTGCATGATATGGGCAGACGGGGGTCCAATATTTTGATCATATCTCCTCAACCGTGGCTCCAAATGAAAAAGTAAAAATATGGGAAAAAACTTCAGCTCATTACCTACGACTTCCTTTTTATATGCATTTTCCAATTCAGATTGGAACCTTGTGCAAAAAAATCATCAAAATAGGGTCCATTTCTGGCAGCAAAAGTCTTCCTGTGGTCCCCTTAGCCTAGACTTTCATTTGATTCCAAAGGACACCTCATGCCATATGAAAGCATGACATTGCTCCTTGACAAAGCTTTGTAATCATGCTTGCAATAATGCATTTAAATAAGTGTATCTTTGAAATCATGCCACCTAATGTCCCACTAGGATTTGATTCCCCCCTAGTAGCTATTTAAAAAGAAATATAAGAAAAATATGAAAAATACATAGAATATATATATATTGGAGTTTACCCTAGATATAGGATCTAGCTAGGGTGTGAGATGATAATGAGATAGTAGAAATAAATAATCAATGCATTTTGCCCCAAGTTAAAGAGGCGGAGCTATTGACGCTTTTCCCATAGTATTTTCTGATGGTAAAGTAAGAATAGGTTACCCTTGAGATAAATAATAGGATGAGATAGAAAGCATATTATTATACTTAAATATGCATATGTACATTATAGAAAATATAACTATATATCTAAAAAGTTACAAGATAACTCTTGTAGCATGCGTTCCCACTATGTACGTGTCACAGCACGACTGCGTAAAGAGCTGGAGTCGAAGATTATGCATGAGGAAGATGATATGGTCACTTTCCTTGCTAGTGTCAAGGATATCAATGAGCAGCTTATTTCTGGAGGTGGAGTCATTTTAGACAGTCCCTTGTGCAGACTGTTCTTGATGCCCTACCAGATTCTTACCAAGCTTTTGCTAGTACTTGGAGACTTATGACCCAAGAAAATCCAGAAGTTGTCAAGTTTCATGCATTATGCACATTGTTGTTGCAAGAGTCACTTTCCAGAAAAACCAGGACTAGACAGCGTGCAGTTGGACAGGCTTTTATTGCTTCTCAAAGAAAGGGTGGTTACAGCAATGCAGCCACTTCTTATGGTTCTGCTGCGAGTGCCAAAACTTCTGTTCCTAATGCTTCTGCTGCTGGTAGCAATTCGTCGGGCAATTCTGGTGACAAGGAAAAAAAGAAGATGCGTTGCCATGATTGTAAAGCTAATGATCACTTGATCAAGTCATGTCCTAAGTTGAAGGCCATACAGACTAAGAAGAAAGAGGGTGGTTCCACTGCAAATGCTGGTTCCACTACAAATGCAACCATTGTTGAGTCTTCTGCGAAACGAGACTGTGTTGCTGATGTTGATGCAGAATGGGCTTTTAGCGCAGAGTGCACTTACAATCCTGTTGTCCATGATGCATGCTTGTCGGTTGCTGTAGATTCACATGTGTGGTATTTTGACAGTGGTGCTACAAAGCACATTACCTCACATCGTGAATTGTTTACCTCTCTCGAGTCTGTCCCTCATGAGAATTGAGTCACTTGTGCCAACAATGCCTCTTATCCGGTGCAGGGAGTTGGAAAGATTGCTGCAAATGGCAGTTTCTTCACACTTGTTGATGCACTTTATGTACCTGGGATCAAGAAGAATCTCTTGTCTGTATCCTCAACTTGCTAGACTTGGACTGGTAGTCAAATTTGTGGATGACAGATGTACAGTTCATGATCTCGGTTTTGGTGATGAAATTGTTGCATCTGGCCTTTTGTGTCGTGGGATGTATAAGCTCACTTTGTATAACAAGTGTGGACAAAATTTTTCAAATGCAGTTGCAGATTCAAGGGCTATTTCAGATGCAAAATTGTGGCATGCACGTTTTGGTTATCTGAATTTTGCCAGTTTGCAGCGGTTTGCAGAAGTTTGATATGGTTGCTTCTTGGCCGCCTCGTGAAGCACCTATCAAACATGTTTGTGAAGGTTGTATTTTGGGTAAGATGCAGCGTTCTAAGTTTCCAAAGGATGGTTCAGTTCGGGCCACATGCAAGTTGTAGCTTGTGCATAGTGATGTTTGTGGGCCCATGCAAACTTCGTCCTTGGGCAATTACCTTTACTTTATGACTTTCATTGATGATTACTCCAGGCATGCATGGGTATTTCCGCTTAAAGCAAAGTCCGAAGTTTTTATGTGCTTCAAACAATTTCTAGCTATGGCTGAAAATGTCTCGAAATGTACTATGGGCACCCTTCGTTCCAATCGAGGGGGGGAGTATATATCTCATGAATTCAATGAATTTCTGGCTAGTCGTGGGATAAAACACCAATGTACAGTTCCTTATACACCTCAGCAAAATGGTGTTGCTAAGAGGAAAAACAGGTCACTGACGGAAATGGCACGATGTATGGTCAAAAGTCAAGCTTTGACGCATTCTTTTTGGCTTGAGGCCATCATGTGTGCCACTTATGTACTTAACAGGTGTCCTACAAAAGCTTTGCAGTCTGTTGGCATGGCATGATAGAAAGCCTTCTATTGAGCACATGCGTGTTTTTGGTTGTTTGGCATATGCTTTGGTGCCACAAACACAGCGCAGAAAATTGGATGATAAGGCTGTCAAATGTATTTTTGTTGGTTATAGTACTGAAAGCAAAGGTTACAGACTATATCATCCGCAAACAAAGCGTATTCTGGTTTCACGGGATGTAGTGTTTCACTACAAGAGGTTGTGTGCTCTTGTGACGCTGTTAGCGACGGAAATACACTGGGTTTTTATAACCCCCAGTGTCGCTAAAACCGTCGCTACGAGAGCGTCGCTATATGCGTCGCAATATAGAGACGCTCATAGCGACCGTTATAGCGACGTTTACACTGAAAACTATAGCGACGCTCATAGCGACGCTACAGAGCCATAAATAGCGACGGTTATAGCGACGCCCGAGAGAATTTTTTTTTGGTGATGCCCTGCCACCCATCAACCATATTGTACTTGATTCAATTTTTAAAAAAAGTGCAAGGGTAGATAATAGACCCAAAATAGTCACCCAAAAGACGCATTGTTTGCAAAATTGACAATTGTACACATCATAGGCAAAATGAATTGATTGGCAAATGTAATAATGACAATTGTACAACATCATAGGCATAAAGAATTGATTGGGAAAAGGAACTGCGGTGACAAATGTAATAATATACATGGTTCAAAAAGACGTATAAAATCCATCTCATGATACATAAGCTATGAGAAACCCTAAACTAATGCTATCTAGCTACGGCTAAACTGACGTCGTCTAGTCAGACGTCTCATCGCGTCCAAGCGGCGTATCTGTCGGATTCTGCAAAAAAATACAATAAGACAGCTTTCAGTAAGTATAAACATATAACGACATTTATAAAACAATACAAAAAATAAAAAAGAGTAAACCCTAATACTAACCATGCCGCCGCGAGAACTGAGAATGTCCATCAGGGCGTTTAAGCCCTTCCTGCCTTCGTACTCGCGCTCGTACGGTGTGGGATCACGTCCTGTCATCGACCACTGTCAAAACATACAAAGATTTCATTATGTTAGAATTAAAAAACTCATAAACCCTAAACTATCGAACATAAAGAGCAATGTGAAAACACTTACAAAATCGGCCTCAAATGATGTCCATCCACCGCTCCCCAAGTGGTGCGAGCTCCCTGCCTCTACTCGCGCTCTGGCTGCATCCTTTTGTTGCTTCCACTTGTCGGGATTCTCGCGCGCTGCTTTCTTTGCATTCTTCCAATCTTCTTTGGCCAGCCAATCTGGCCTGTTCCACCCATTCTTGATTGCTTTTTGCACTTTGGAACGCTTGTGTTTGCAGGATTCGCGCATTCGAATCTTCATCAGGTCTTCATTGAAGCGCTGATCCCGTGTTGGAACGGGAAACTCATCATGAAGTATGCTGATGACTCTGTTTTTTAAATCACTTGGTACTTCACTCCATTTGTTTAGTATGTAGTGTCTAAACAGCTGAGAGCAAAGACCACGCATGCGCGAGATCACCTTCTTGCCGTCATCATCCATGATGATGCCGCCGCTGAAGTCGATGGAGTAAGACAAGCCCTCTGGCCGGTGACGCATGAACCTGGGTGTCCCGGTAGGGGTCTCTAGCGGCGTGTCGATGGGGGTACGGACGTCAGGTGTCTCCACCGGCGTCTGGGCCCCGAAGCGAGGAGTGTCGAGTGGGGTGGCTCCTGGCGGAGTAGGTAGAGGTGTGTAGCTTCTAGGAACAGTCAGCCGTGCAAAACCTGGTGTAGATGGCGATGTTGTGGCTCGTATGGGGGCGGGCAAAGAAGGGGAGGGTAAAGAGCCTCGTCGAACACGAGGCGGTGTGGAGGCATCGGTGGCGGAATCCCCACAACAACCGCCACCGCCACCACTAGAGCGCCGGTGTCTAGACGAGTGTGAAGCTCGTCTCGTCGACGCCGAAGCTTCGGAGCGCGCCGAATGCTCCGAAAGAGAGGGAGATGTGGATGGAGTAGGAACGCGCGATGATGCGCCAGAGCGATGACGCTCCACGTACCACTGTCTCTGCTGCGGTGACAAAGAAGAAAGAAACTCGTCATCATCCATACCTGCATTAAACACACGAATATTTAAACTTAATATTGAATGAATAGAGTAGACAATGACGCAAAGACCATTAAATACAATGACGTAATGACACATATAAATACAATGACGCAATGAATTGAGTGATAGAAGAGGCAAGTCGAAAACTCAGAATTTTCAATCAAAAGATGTGAGCGCGAGTAGAAAAGAGCGTTATACACCATGGAAGGTACTTAGAGAGCCAGAGCTTTTACAACACGGAGAAAAATTGTTCAAATACAATATTTGTGGCTTTAAGAGATCTCTCTCTCATCCTCGCATAACTCAGCATAACTTCCTATATCTATATAGAGCTCTCCGTTTAAACACATATCCTCTGTTTCATTTTGTAGCTCCTCTGCATGCACCCCATATAGAGTACTAGCATCTTGATGCTCGTCTGGCACCACCGCAGCGGCTTCTGATTGAGCATCTTCTCTGATCTCCTCCATTGATGTCGTTGTGATTGGCACATGGTAGCCTTCATACGTCCTTGCACTACGAGGGGTTACCTCTATGACGTACCACCAGTTTGATGTAGACTTTGTAGGATGAAATATTACCTGCCAGAGCCACATAACTTACATGAGAGCTTTCAAGCACATAACTTGTAAAAGGGGGATGTTAACTATTTACATACTTACTTGTTCACAATGCTCGGGTAGTACGAAAGTGTCTCTTAGGTCAGTCCATTTCTTAGTAGAATCCACCTCAAGAAAACCAGACTCTCCTCTACGCACAGTAGCGTTGCGACCCTCCATGATTATCTTGAACCATTGCACGTCGAACAAGTCGACAAAAAATCCTCTGTAATCGATCCTCAAAATCTCTTGCAACGTGCCGAAGTAAGTGAGTTCCGCCACCACAGGATCTGCATCAGAGGAACGTCATCAACTAGACTGTTCAAATTTTGCCATGATTCCACAATCTTGAGTAAAACGCTTTTTGTCAATTCGTTCCACCCTAAAATGTCGACCTTTACACCATGCTGCTGTGTATGACTTATACTACAACGAACAAAGATTATGAGTGGCCGTTCAAACGTTATAAATAAAGTCACTTGCTAGTCGTACATTGCAAACTTACCTTGGTCGCGCAACCCCGAGAGTACTCCCACTCTTCCTCAGTCACTTCGTCACCGCATTGTTGTGCGCTTTTCAATTGGTTGTGCAACCATCTTAAGCTCATGAAGGTTGGTAGGCTCTCCAGAACCGCTGGATAGTGCATCGGTGGTCGTCTTCCCCGTCTCCACTCGATTCGTGCCCTTTGTCGCTCTTGCTTTGCATCCTCATATTGTGAAATCCACTTTTGCATCACTGGATTGTGAAGCATGCAAAATCGGTTGATTTTAGCCTCTAGATCTTCCGTCATCTTCTTCTCAACACCGAGATTGCACATGACGGAAGTATCTTTCTTGCCGGTCAGATGGTCCCATAGTAGATTACCCACATTCTTGAATATGTGCATTGGATCGAGCAAGTGATTGATCATGAGTCGGGGCCAGTATGGTAACTCGTACCATAGAGATAGTCTCTTCATCACTGGAGGCAATCCGTCATCGCACATCTCCTTCTGCTCTAACCATGCTTGTGCAGACATCCTTGGTGGCTCTCTTCCCAAAAAGCCGTCGCGTAACACATGATTCTCTGGAAGATACGCTTGATGACCTTCGTAGATTTGCTTCTTCAGTGAGGGTGCCCTACGTGCATTCAATCTAGTTCCACATGTGACACATGCTCTGTATCCGCTTGTTTGAAGCCCTGCATGTATACACATGATAATAGATCAACTATGGGAAAAAACAAGATTTACAGTGTCTGAGTGAGGAGTGTCAATAGATCACCTGAGCATTCTGTTAGCCCGGGATAGTCATGCATGGTCCACATTAGAATGCCTCTGATCAAAGCATTCCGTCGTTCTGTGTGTCGGCTCATATCCACCACCTCTATGCCAATCCACAATTGTTGTAGCTCTTCCAATAGTGGACGAAGATACACATCCATATTCCCCACTTTATATCGCCCTGGCACAATCAAGCTTAGCCATAGGTGCCCCTTCTTCGTAGTCAACCACGGGGGAATGTTGTAGTTGGCGATGACAACGGGCCATACACTGTAAGATGTTGATCTTTGACCAAATGGATTTACGCCATCCATAGCCAGGCCTAAGCGCAAATTTCGAGCTTCCCTAGCAAAATCCGACCATGTTCCATCTATATGTTTCCACGCTACGCAATCTGCAGGAATTCGTAGCACACCATCCGAAGATTTATTCTCCTCATGCCATGATGCTAGGGCGGCCATGGACTTACATTCGAAGAAATGCTTGATGCGAGGAAGCAGAGGGAAATGTCGCAAAACCTTTTGTGGAATTTTTGTCCCGTGGAGATCTACTCGATATCTTTCGGAATCACATTTCGGACACTTCTCCATGTCTATGTATTCCCCTCTGAAAAGAATGCAGTCATTAGGACAAGCGTGGATAGAATTGTAATCCATCCCCAAGTTTCGCAAAATCTTTCTTGCTTCATCTCGGGAATCTGGCATCACATTGTCAGCTGGTAGTATGTGCTCTTACAACAATCTACACAACATAAAAATATGATACAGTCGTGTAAAAATCGGGCTCAAACATTGCCTCGTTGGGATTGTGCTCTGCATGATCATCCCCCGAGCTGTCAGAGGCTACATCTTGTGGCCTCACATATGCTGCTTGACCAAAGCGCCTGTGAACACGTCTATTGGGTTGCAAGATTGCTGCTTGTTGGCCAGCGTCAGAGTCCGACGAGTTATAATTGGCAACAACTCGATCTATAATAGATGGATCGAACTCGCCAAATTCGCGAACGTGCTGCAAAGAAACACGTTTTGTCCGTCGCACAGCATGCTTGCATTGATTACAAGGACATAAGACCCTCGTTGAGAGATAGGTGTTTCGGTTGGACGGTCCCACATCCTCGTCACTACTCATAATGAGGATAAAAAACTTATAACCTGGACAACAAATTTAATATTCTATTGGCATTCTTCGTCTTATCTCTCTCTCTCTCTCTCTCTCTCTCTCTCTCTCTCTCTCTCTCTCTCTCTCTCTCTCTCTCTCTCTCTCTCTCTCTCTCTCTCGCTACCTCACATTCTCTAGTCATGTCCAATCCCCGCACACCTCGGTCTAGAGGTGCACGGAGATCAGAACCACCGGGTTATAATATCGTCTTTATTGGTCAATACCTATATTTGTGGGTACAAAAAATCTACACACCCACGTCTACATGATACTGCATGTAGTGGACAAAACCCCTTTGCCTCTTCTCTAGCTGTAGCACTTCACAGCATCTTAACATCTTTTCACAGTAGATCTTTTCACTGTTCGTCTAACTCTAAACCCTAAACCGTAAGTAATTCTTGCGTGGACTCGATCTAACGTAAATAAGCGTAAATCTAAATAAACGTAAATCTAACTAAAAATAAACCTAAATCTAATTTAACGTAAGTCTACATCTAACCTAATCTTTAACGTCTTTTGGGATAGTTTCCTACGACGTTAAAACTCTCTTCTTCTTGTGTGTGTGTGTGTGTGTGTGTGTGGGTAAACCTAAATAAACCTAAGTCTAATCTAATATAACATAAATCTAAATCTAACGTAAATTATGTTATATTAAAAACAAAGAACTAAACTAACAGGGATTATAAGAACCTTAAAATTGATTTAACACATAATTTTTCACATAACTCGGCAAGAGTTGGCATTCTCATCACTAAAGATGTGAGAGTTAACTTCCGGCGGTGACGCTGCCTCATTTCCATCCACATTTGACGACAGCAATTGGCCCTTTCGACCGTTCTTGCTCTTGTTACTAACTTTGAAGTTGTTGTTGAATGACTAGAGGTTGTCTAGATGGTCATTGTGTCGGGGATGTAGTGACTCTTGCCGCCCTGAAGATCCACCTTCTTCCCTATCTTCTGAAGACATTTCACCAGTACTTTTGGATCGACGGAGCCCACCATGAGTGAAGGCAGCAATACCCTATATTTCATTTAGGGCTTTCTTCACCCGCTTCATGCAGGCATCGCAGTCTATGGAGACCTAAATCTAATCTAATATAACGTAAATCTAGTTAAAAATAAACCTAAATCTAATTTAATGTAAGTCTACATATAACCTAATCTTTAACGTCTTTTAAGATAGTTTCCTACGACGTTATAACTCTCTTCTTCTTGTGTGTGTGCGCGTGTGTGGATGTGTGTGCCAATAAAAAGAGATAAATGGTATAACCTTTCTATCACCCATGCCAAGTATGATAGATTGATTATGCCATTTCCCTCTTGAATAATAGGTCTTGAGTTCAACTCCTCATCGGCTAGATCTTTAGGTCTTTTAATTTTAATTAGTTTCCTACGACGTTAAATTAGTTTCTCTCTCTTTCTCTCTCAATGTGTGTGCGTTTTTTTGGATCGTATGCATGTTTTCTCTCTCTTTTCCTCTCTCAATGTGTGAGTTTTTTGTTTATGCATGTTCTCTCTCTCTTTTCCTCTCTCAATGCGTGCGTTTTTTGTTTATGCATGCTCTCTCTCTCTTTTCCTCTCTCAATGTGTGTGTGCATTCTTTGTTTATGTATGTGTGTGTGCGTTTTTTTTTTTGTTTGTACTCTCTCTCTCTCTCTCTCTCTCTCTCTCTCAAAAACACTATGTGTGTGTGTGAGAGAGAGAGAGAGGGAGAGAGAAAGAGGGGAAGGGAACATGAGAATGAGGAGAGGGAAGGAGCATACCTGGCTCTCCTTCCTCTCCTCGTGTGTGTATGTGTGTGTGTGTGTGTGGAGAAGAAAAAGAGAGAGAGAGAGAGAGAGAGAGAGAGAGAGAGAGAGAGTGAGGGAGAGCGTTACCTGCTCCTTGCTTGAGGGCGCCGAAAAACTCAGATCTGAGATCTGAGTTTTTGGGCGCGCTCGGTTATTTTTTTAGCCCAGCCGGCGTCGCTATGAGCGTCGCAAATTTCTTTGTAAATTTGCGACGCTCATAGTGACGCCGGGAATTTTTTTTTTGAGCGTCGCTATGTGAGCGTCGCTAATATGAATAGCCTCTTGTAGTGTTTGTGGAAGATTCTGTTCAGCCCTTACTGTCATGTACTAGAGACAGTAATGTAAGTTCACAAGACATTTATGACACTTTGTTGCCTCTTTTTAGTGGTGGAAATACGAATGTAAGTTCCAATGAGGCAAATGTACAGCGTATGGAGGTTTCTGAAAATGTTACAGATTAGCCTATTACTGATGCAGATGTACATGATGTACTTGATGAGGAAAGGGCTGAAAATGAGCAGGCTAGAGGTATGCCAAAATGACTGGTGCACACTTTGCGTGACAGTAAATTGGATGCACCTTTGTCTAGCCGTACTCGTTCAGGCTCTTGCCATGCATCTTATGCATCAGATTGTTATGCTTTGGCTGTATCTAGCTGACATGATGTTGAGGAGCCTCTGTCTTTTGATGAAGCACAGAATTCAAAAAATTGGATGGTTGCCATGCAATTAGAATATGATGCACTTATAGAAAATGACACATGGACTTTATGTGATTTGCCTCCTGGAAAAAAGGCCATTGGTACGAAGTTGGTTTACAAGTTGAAACGCAAGCCGGATGGTGAGATCAATTGCCATAAGGCTCGACTTGTTGCAAAGGGTTATGCACAGCAAAAAGGCATAGATTATGAAGAGACTTTTGCTCTGCTCCCACTTCTCGTATGACTACTGTGCGTTTTCTATGTGCATTGGCAACTCATTTTGGTTGGGATGTACATCAATCAGACATTGTTATTGCTTTCTTGAATGGTGACATATTTGTGGAAGTTTATGTAACGCAACCTCGCGGTTTTGTCGTAAAAGGACAAGAGGACAAAGTGTGCAGATGTAAGAAGGCTTTGTATGGGTTGAAGCAATCTCCTCGTGCTTGGTATGAGAAAGTTGACACTCATTTGGTCAAACGAGGCTTTCGTAACAGTCCAACAGAAAGCACATTGTATGTAAAGCATGAGGGTGATGTACTTCTCATTGTGGTTCTTTATGTCGATGATTTGTTGATCACTGGCACAAATGAGAGACATATTGCTGAATTTAAGGCTGATTTGAATGCTACTTTCAAGATGAAAGATTTGGGGTTTTTGCATCATTATTTGGGCATACAGTTTAAGCAGTGTGATGGTGGTATTGCATTGTGTCAGAAAAGTTACATAGAGACCTTGCTATGTAAGTTTGGACTTGAGGATTGCAAACCTATTGCCACTCCCATGGAAACAGGTTTGAAGTTGAGTCTACATGATGCTGGCGATCCTGCTGATGTCACTCTTTACCAAACTGTTGTTGGCTGCCTCATTTATGTATGCAACACGAGGCCAGATATTCAGTTTGCAGTCTCACAGATCATCATATTTATGCATAGCCCAGGGTCTAAGCATTGGCAGGCTATCAAGAGGATTTTCCGCTACCTTAGTGGCACTTTACATCTTGGCTTGTTTTATCCCAAGGGGGGATCATTGCCGCTAGACTTACATGCTTTTTCGGACTCAGATTGGGCTGGTTATTTTGACACGGGAGTGTCCACAAGTGGTTTTTGTTTCATGCTTAGCAGTTCATGTATATCATGGTTGAGCAAGATGCAACCTATTGTGGCCACTTCGAGTTGTGAGGCTGAGTACAGGGCAGTCTTCACATCTACGATTGAGTGTGTATGGCTCAGACGCACTTATGGCTGATTTGGGTGTTGGACAGGACACTGCCAACACTATCTACACTGACAGTCAGAGCGCATTGGCAGTTGTGAGAAACCTAGTTTTTCATGCTCGCACAAATCACACCAAAGAAAATTAAAAAAATTATGAGAGAGAGAGAGAGAGTTTGTTTGAGGACGGATCAAACGGGCACCCAATTGGTCCGACACGTAGCCGGACAGCACATTTGTACTCTATTAGTTTTCCAAGCTAGTGTAGTAATACTCTGTGTATATCCTGATTCTAGAGTAGTGGATCAATTCCCTGAGTTGTAATTATGTCATGACATTTGTAAAGGTCCGTATGAGCCAGCCACTGGCCATTTAGAATGCCCTAGGTATAAAGGTCAATTACCTTAATGTGGAAGAGGCTTATCTTTAGAAGAAGTGGGAGCTCAAAACGTACGCTCAAGCTACGAGCTGCTCCAATTTGTAATCGACGCAACTAATGAATGGGTAATCCGTTTTCAAATCCAAAAGTTGCATTGTGTTCCTCTCTCTTTGCTCTTTAATTTAAGTGTAAGCATTGTCAGTTTTGCTGTGGTTCGCGACTACGCGAACGTGTGTGAGCTATAATTGCAGATCTGAGTGCTTAAATTGTTATTTTTAATCGTTTTGACCATAGGAGAACATTC
This sequence comes from Adiantum capillus-veneris, assembly GCF_014529385.1. Lineage (NCBI taxonomy): Eukaryota > Viridiplantae > Streptophyta > Polypodiopsida > Polypodiales > Pteridaceae > Adiantum > Adiantum capillus-veneris. The sequence goes on along the minus strand of NC_140958.1, from coordinate 48,650,445 downwards.
TTAGACCGTAGGACGACAATTCTGGATAGTTCTTTGCAGTTATCAAGACCTTTTTCATGATGGATCGTGATTTTGGTACCTTGTTGGATTGCGACCAGACTTTCTAGGATAGTGTCCCTAGGTGTCCTAGACCTCCTCCTAAAGTTTCATTGCATTTCGAGTCCGTTCGAGTGCCGAAATGGCGTGATGACCTAGAGCTGTGAGAAAGGACACATGCAAATTTCCCTAATCATTGAGTGTTGGTTTGCTTGTTGAGCTAGTATGTTTTCTTGTTAAGGTTCACTTCGTGAGATTGACGATCTCATAGAGTCTCCGTGCCCCATCCGAGTCACTTTCCCTCAGTATTGACATTATGTTAGTGCTAGAAAGCTATGCTGCAGACGTTCGTCGCGATGACTCGCTAACATTGGCGCCGCTGTCGGGGATATGATCCTTAGATGGTGATTGACCTAGTGCGTATTTAGAGCATTCTTTTTCTAAATATTTGTCTCTCCATTCTATTTACACTTTAGTAGTGAAGCACCTAGACACGGGGTTTAGTGCTTGGTAGAGTTTAGAAGTCGAGGACTTGCTAGATCTATTCTTGAGAAGTAAAGAGGGTTGTGAGTGAGATAGCCAAAAGTATTTCATTGTTCAATTTTCTCTATGCTTTCAAAGTGCTGTAGCATTTTCCGTTACGACTTTATTTTGTACCGTTTCGTTTGTTTTTGTTTCATGTTTCATTTCACTACTTAGGAGTAGGGTAAGTAGAAACTACCACCATCAAATTTGGGCTAAAAGATTGAGGGTAAAAAGGGTGAAAACCATATTTTGGCCAAAATGACCATAACTTTGAAATTCTGAAAATTTGATGGTAGAGACCTCAAAAGTGATCCAAATTCAAAAATTTGTGGATCAAGTTCATCAACATACTCTCTAGAATCAATCTGGAAAGTTTGGCAAGAAATCTGTGGAGGAACATGAATCGCGATCCATGTACCCCAAAAAACCATTTTTGATGAAAAGTGACCAGTTACAGTGAGCATCAGTGGAAAACTGCTCTGATCAAGTTTGCTTGAAAGAAAAACTCAAAATCACTTCAGAATTGGCTGATAGGGAAAAAATAGTAAAACAGGCATTACATGCACAAAATTAAGTAAATCTTGAGATTTTGGGATCCAAAGTCAAAAAGAGGTGAGATTTGGATTCTACAGGGCATAAAGAACCAACAAAACAAAATTCTTTAAAAAATGATGTCAAACATGGATCGCGATCCATGTACCTTTTTGGCATTTGGGGCTAATATTTTACAAGTACATTCCTGATATCATTTGAAACAACTTTGCCAAAAGGGACCATGTCAAAAAATTGAAAAAAGTTGGTCAATATAGCCAAATACAGAAACTAGTCAAAAACCGTAGGGCAAACACAAAAACTCACTTTTGACTAGGAAAAAGTTATCCAAATTCAAAAAGATTTGGGGAATAGTGTCACCATAAGATGGACTACAAGCTGACCAAGTTTCATGTCAAAATGTGGTCAAACCTGGATCGCGATCCATGTACCTCATGAAAAATTTTTGAATTTTTTTTTTGGGTGAGATTTGAGCAGTGGATAGCTGACACATAGACAAACAATTTTCCCAAAAGGACCAAATGCAAAAAAATTGTGAAAAGTGGTCCAAAGAGCCAAAAACGAAACATTCTCTAAACTGCCATAACAGACTATAGAAGTTAGTTTTGGTTGGGCAGAACTGATTCAATTCAAAAAGATTTGTGGAGCAGGCTACAAACATCACAAGCTATCACCACACAAAAAATTCAGATCCAAAAGTGGTGGAACATGGATCGCGATCCATGTACCTCTGAGAAATTTTTGGACAAAAATATTTTCAAGCCTGTACCAGAGACCATTGTGAACAAAAGTCTCCAAAGGAGTTTTGTCAAAAAATTCCAAAAAAGTCATCAAAAGTTCCATAAATTGTTCAAGGTGAAAACTCTAAAACAGATCTGTGAATTGACTTTTGCCTGACCTAAACAAGTCCAAATCATACAAAAACCATATAGCATGAATCAGAAGACCAAGGACAAGCTGTGTGCCAAGTTTCAGTGCAATCTGACACATAGGTACATGGATCGCGATCCATGTTCCTTTGTCACGGACTGATATCATATTTGCACCATAGCTAGAGCCCATCACAAGGAGTCTAGTGGTCTTTTCAAAAGTGAATTTAGATACCAAAAACCAAGTCAAAAGTCCTGAACAGCAAAGTACTCTGTGCAAGTGCCAGAACTGACCTAACTTTCAATCCAGAGGTCCATTTTCAAAAACTTTGATACCATAGGACCTCCTAATCATGCTAAATTTGATGGTACCAAAAAAAGTTAATTTGGGCTCCAAACATGGATCGTGATCCATGTACCCATAGTGACAACTTGACCTGAATCTTTCCAGATTAGTAGTGCTTACACACGAAAACATATCCCCAAGTCCAATTTTGAAAAGTAAACACTGAAGTATATCAACCTCGCAAGACGACTTTACCTTCAACGAGATTCCATCAAACTTCCCGCGAAGCCTCTACATCAAGAGCCAAACCATCGACAATGCAATGGAAACCAAGACAAAGTTTCCATCACATCAAAGCATTAGGAAGAAGCCAAATAATGTCAACCAAGTGTTGGTATCCAAAGATAACATCAAAGTCAAAGACCCAGTTTGGATACATGAAGCACAAGTTCAACATCAACAAAAGGTGATAGGGTGGGTAGCATCAAATGAGTCAATCACTGCTCAGGGCTACTTGCAAGGAAACACTAATGTCTGGACCAAAAAGCCTAAAGTAACAGCCTGGACCTATCCACCTCAACCAACAATTTCTACAAGGAACAAGACGTGCTATCAACGGAATACAAAATACTCAGGCAAGCGAAAGAACACCAACAAAAGGCGAACGAAAAGACCTTCCAAGCGGGCAACACAAAAAATTTGGGTACCGAAATCAAGCTTCAACGAAGATACCCAACACAAACAGGCGAATCAACGAATGATTCCAGTTAATCTACTCGAAGCACAAGGATTTTATGAAGGTAACACACAAATATGGTTACCAACTAGTGTAGCTCAATCTGGGACAGCTAAGAGAAATCATGCAGCACAAGGTTCTACCCAAAGGCAAACAATGATAACCAACAGCCAACAGAAGCCAATTGCAACCAAGGCTGCTACAATCTCTAGATGGATACCTCGTCATCAACTCCAAAGTCAAGGCTTCTACAAAGGAAATCATCAAATATGGATGCCGAAGCCTAGTGTCCATCAAATTATAAAAGAAGATACAATACAAAAGACGGTCACACAAGGACCAAAGACAAGATGGGTTCCAAAATTGCTTGTCGAAACTCAGTCTCAAAGAACCCACATACAGATTCAATCGCTTCTCATGCAAGATAAAGCAATGGCTACATCAGTCACTCGACAAGCAAGTCAAGAGGAGCCAAAGCATGCCAACCTACTCAAAAAAATGGTGGCATCCAAAGACCAACACAATGGAAGAGACCTAAATTTCCAGAACTTATGGAATTGGGTTTCTGGCCTTGAACAGGTAAGTCTAAGTCGCCATTAAAAATACATGGCATAAAAGTCAAAGTCGGGCAACTAAGCCACTAAATGAGCAAGGCGTTAGTCCCAAACCTTCATGTAATATTCTTTGTGGTCTAAGCGTCTTAGTTATTCTAGGTACTGCTCAAGCTGGAAGAGTTGAGTATAATTACGTTGTGTCGCTCATGCTGGTATAGGTGAGCATAAGAGTCAAAGTCATTGTAGTATAGTGGAAGTGCAGAAGGAGATCCAAAAGACACTCACGCATTCAACACAGTGAGGTATGAGTGGAGAAGCTTCTACATCGAAAACCCTTCTTGGAAACATGGAAGCTATTGAGACGTCCTTTGATGTCACATGTGCTACATTTGTTCCTTAAAGCACCCATCAACTCCATCTCTTACACTACATGCTTTTGTTTGAAAAATTCTCATAAGCATATAGAATGTCTCATAATTGGCACTTGCATTAGGCACTCTTCCTTTGTTCTTCCAAGCACTCACCTTGCATGACAAGTACTTCAAATCCAAATGCTCAACTCCAATAAGATCGTATACCAAAGGTACTTTTTTTCTGGGTTTTTTCTTTTGGTCATCCACGTTTTAAGACCCTAATCTAGAAACCCTCATCATCGCCTTCTTGTATATATTTCTTCTACATCAACAATACGGAAATGGCTACCCAAATCAATTGACAACGACTTGGAGAAAAAAACAATAGGTCTCCATATGCTTATCAAGAGCATCTTTTATATTCAAGGGCGACAACAAAGATCCATCCAACAATGGAAAGTCAAAGAATGGCCTACAACGACAATCGATGAAAATTTCAGCAAGCGAGCTATCCACAACAACCATACGTAGCTCACACAGTGCTTCAACATTGGCTACCTATTGTGGAAAACTCAAATTGCAGTGGACCTTGAAAGAAAATCCATCATAAAGTCCATGCAACAAAGAGGATCAGTTCTACAAGCTTAGATACATCAACATCCACCTTTACGGCGGTTACGATTGGCAACAAAGAGGCGAATGAACAACAAGAAGAAAAGTTGCCTCGATAATCAAAGATCAAGTCACGTATCAACATGGCAGATATGAATCACTCAAGGAAGGGGGGAAACACCAAAGCTCTTCCAAAGCTAAAGACCAACCTTGAAGAAAAAGATTCAACGATCAATGGAAAGACAAAGAATGTCATACAAAGATAACAGACAAACAATGGTAACTTCATCACAAAAGCTCGCAACAACAAAACATACGGAGTTCCATAGTGCTGAAGCTAGTGAAGTATTGCAAGTCAATGACAAAGACAGAAACATCAAAAGAACTCTTCACGGCAGATATACATCACTCAAGGAAGGGGGGAGCGTCATCAACGACAACGCACTTCCTAAGCTGAAGACCAAACTTGATGACAAAGCTGAAGACAACTCTATGACAAGACTGCACAAGGTCGTGTCAAGGGACGACACGAATTAGGAAGGGGCGAATGTTTGAGGACGGATCAAATGGGCACCTAATTGGTCGGACACGTAGCCGGACACCACATTTGTACTCTATTAGTTTTCTGAGCTAGTGTAGTAATACTCCGTGTAAATCCTGATTCGAGAGTAGTGGATCAATTCCCTCAGTTGTAATTATGTCATGACATTTGTAAAGGTCCGTATGAGCCGGCCACTGGCCATTTAGAATGCCCTAGGTATAAAGGTCAATAACCTTAATGTGAAAGAGGCTTATCTTTAGAAGAAGAAGGGAGCTCAAAAAACGTACGCTCAAGCTACGAGCTGCTCCAACCTTGTAATTGACGCAACTAATGAATAGGTAATCAGTTTTCAAATCCGAAAGTTGCATTGTGTTCCTCTCTCTTTGCTCTTTAATTTAAGTGTAAGCATTGTCAGTTTTGCTGTGGTTTGCGACTACGTGTCTGTGAGCTATAATTGCAGATTTGAGTGCTTAAATCGCTGTTTTGGTCGTTTTGACCATAGGAGAGTGTTCTTTGACCTTAGAACGACAGTTCTGGATAGTTCTATTGCAGCTTTTACGACCTTTTTCATGATGGATCGTGATTTTGGTACCTTGTTGGATTGCGATCAGACTTGCTAGGATAGTGCCCCTAGGTGTCCTAGACCTCCTCCTAAAGTTTCCTTGCATTTTGAGTCCGTTCGAGTGCCGAAATGGCGTGATGACCTAGAGCTTCGAAAAAGGACATATGCAAATTTCCTTGATCATTGAGTGTTGGTTTGCTTGTAGAGTTGTTGTGTTTGCTTATTAAGGTTCACTTCGTGAGATTGACGATCTCATAGAGTCTCCGTGCCCCATCCGAGTCACTTTCTCTAAGTATTGACATTATGTTAGTGGCAGAAAGCTATGCTGCAGACGTCCGTCGCGACAACCCGCTAATAGAGAGAGATAAATTTAAATTTGAATTTTAATGTTTCAATTATTAAAAACTAATTCAAAAAATATAGAGATAAAGTGTGTGAAAAAACAAAAAAAACCAAAGAAATTAAAAAAATGAGAGAGAGAGAGAGAGAGAGAGAGAGAGAGAGAGAGAGAGAGAGAGAGAGATGAAATGTTGTATTAAAGTCTTCCAAGGCTAAAATTACCTATGAGACCAAAAAAGAGGAAGGAGAGAGAGAGAGAGAGAGAGAGAGAGAGAGAGAGAGAGAGAGGTAGAGAGAGAAATAAATTGAATTTGACCTATGAGGCCATGAGGTTATAATCATTTGTGAGCACAAAGAGAGAGAGAGAGAGAGAGAGAGAGAGAGAGAGAGAGAGAGAGAGAGAGAATGAATTTGACCTATGAGGCCATGAGGTTATAACCATTTGTGAGCACAAAGAAAAAGAGAGAGAGAGAGAGAGAGAGAGAGAGAGAGAGAGAGAGAGAGAGAAATGAAAATAAATTCAAATGATATATTTACTTCCTTAATCCTTAAAAGGGCGAAATGGCCAATAAGAGCAAACCCATAGCACACACAATTCCAGATTCTATACACATAGATAAGCATCTCAAAAGATGTGCTCGATCAGTATTTACGAAAAAGTATAAGAAGAGTAGATTTCAATGTCATAGAAATGGTGTTCAGAGGCCTCACACTTGATGTAAATGCCTAAAGCAGTTTCATTAGACTTTAAAGATCTTTGATGAGTCTTGAAAATCAAGGCATGATACTCAAAAGCAATCCCAAGAGACCTTGCGCATCTATCCTACGGGCCTTAAACTCAATATTTTCTTCAAAAGGGTACTCAAATATCCAAGCTACCAGTCTTTTATGGTTTACATGAGTATAGTTTTTTCCCTAATAAGGATCTTAAAAGATCTCCTTATCCACCAAAAAGAAAGAGGTGTTGAGCGTTTTAGGAAAGATCTATCTAAAGATAGGGCTCGAACTCTAGATATGCTATTCGGGTGACAATTAACATAACCAATCTACCATACATACACACTCATTCGAACATGAGAAGGTATGGTTCTTTATGCCATGAATAGTTTCAAAAGACCCCAAGGATGTAAGTGCCATCAGTTATGAAGCACTCTGATGAGCCTTGAAATAAAGTTGGACACAATTTACATTAGGTTGTTTGATCCTTATTTCTTTCCCAATCTTAGGCTCATGCTCTTAAAGCAAGAGCTTAAGCTGATTTGTCATTACAAGATTTACTTGAGTTGGGTTCAAAAGATAGATTTAAGAGAAGTGTGTCAAGCTTCAACTAAATATCTTGATCCTGTTAAAATAACACGACTAAGAGTGTTATGTAGATATATTCCAGAGCCTTTTTGACAATACTATAACTTTGAAATTTTCAAGATTTAGAACAAAAACTTTTTTTGTTCAAAATATCTCTCTTTAGGGATGTGTTTTTCTGTAATCTCTCTCTCTCTCTCTCTCTCTCTCTCTCTCTCTCCCCCCTTTTTGGCAATAGTGTAACTTTGAAATTTTCAAGACCTAGAACGAAAACTTTTTGGCTTTCTAAAAGAAGCCTTAAGGAGTGTTGGGTAAGGCATACTTTCAATGTTTCCAGTGATGATTAAGACATACCTTAAATGTTATTTCAACTTTAAAATAATACATGAATCTTTTTATTTTACCATTTATTTCACCTTTAAAATAGTACAAGGATCTTTTTATTTCACCATCCATTTCACATCCTGACAGGTTAGAATGTTAAAGTGAAGCCTCACCTTGCATAATTCTAGTAAATTCTACACACACACACACACACACACACACACACACACACACACACACTCTGATTATTTCTTTTTATTTGACATTTCACAGCCTCACGTGGCTTAACTTTTCTTATATTCTATAAATTAATTCTAATCAATATTCGAGAAAGTCTCTTTTATTAAGTAGCTGTCGATCGAATGTCCTCCTCATCAGAAAGAAGAGAACCAAAATATTAGCATAAATTTACAATATTTTTTCACATATTTCATCGTTTTTCTTCCCTTTACCATGGTTTGCAATCGGCTAGTCTCGATTTCAACCAACTCAAGTCTAAGCTGAGGCAATCCTTTGCCAAACACCAATTCCAGTTATACTCAACCTTAATGACTTTAACACTTTCTTATTTTTTAAAAAGCCACTTCGACCCTTTTACTTGTTTTGATTGACATATTTTTTTTTAGTGATGTGTTTTTGTGTAATCTCTCTCTCTCTCTCTAAAGACAAAAGAGGGAAGGAGAAAAAAAAGAAGCAAAAAAAGGTTTAATGTAGTAGAAGTAATGCTAAGGAACCTCAAAGATCTATGTAAGGAGCAAAAGATAATTTGAATCAAATGTTTGTATTGACACAAATAACCAAAAGAGAAGATTTACCCATTAACTCTCTCTCTCTCTCTCTCTCTCTCTCTCTCACGCATCGAAGATGGAGTGAGACTAACCAAAATTTGAGCATGGATAAACAAGTATCCGTAGGTTATTAATGAAAGTGTTTATCGTGTGTGTATGTGTGTCATGGAGAGATGTATAAAGATACACACACACACACATGTAATGATGATAAGAGTAAACGAGACCTGTCGATAGCGGGTCACTCGAGCTAGTGACTCATAAGGGTGAAATGAAATTCTAAGCATAGCCTCATAACTGCTGAAGTCTTCGAGTTTCCTTTTTTAAAAGTCCAAGATTTCAACTCTTCTTCAATTATTATATCCTTTGTTTAAATTTGTCTAAAGAGTGGTGATGTTGTGACAAGTCTCCCACACATTCTTTCTTGGATGACTATGTGTGGCTAAAGAGAACCCTTTTTTATTGGCAATAACGCAAACATCTTCTTGTTTGCTGCTTGCTGCTGTTGTTACATTATTTTGGTGGATTTTCATTCTCTAAAGTGAAGATTAATTTTGGATTTTTTAGTCATGCTAGACAAATTTAGGCGTCCCCCACACGAGAGGGGCAATTGTAATACAATGCATGAGTTGATTGATGTAATTGAAAATCTCTCACACACGCAAGAAGGGGGGGGGGGGGGTGTGTGGTTTTGTTAACTTTATCTCTTTGGAGTAAAGTTATTCGAGAGGAGAGAGAGGAGGTAATTGTTTTAAGAGGGATATCCCCTCTTTGTGTGGGGGTACCCTTATATAAAAGTGGTAATCATATGAGAGAAAGGTAACGAGGGTGGATCGCGCTCAACCTGGATTGCTTGATGGTGAAGGAAAACTGAGGGTGAGAACTACCCCTCAATTCGTCCTCTATTTACGAACATGATCTGATAGTCATGGTTGGCCTCGATTCACAATGCTTAATTTTGATCATAGATCCCTCCTCAAAGACCTTGTCTCAATTGGAGAAGTGGCATGTTAACCTTTCTAATTGGTACGAGGTAGGTAATTGTTATGAGGTATCATAACAATTATTCTCTCTCTCTCTCTCTCTCTCACACACACACACACACACACACACACACAGACACACACACACACATCAATCAAATCATCGCCAAGAACGACACCTTTCTCCAATAGACCTTGACTAGCAAACTCCTTGCGAATTAAGTCAACATCTTGTCTTTCCTTTGCATCTGGTGGAAAACAACACAAAGCTTTGACCAAAGCACTGCAAAAAACACGCCAATTTGTCCGCCGCTGGGAGTCTAACACCCTAACAATCACACCCGGTTCATGTTTGTTGAAAACATAAGTAAACTACACCCTTGCTCAAATTCCTTTCGATGCTCGAGTTTATTGGGGGGCTATGATTACCTTGTGTTTCGTGTCAGAGTCCCCCCTCCTCTTGGATCCCACCACAAGGGCTTCATTAAAGAACCTATGGGAGATAATGGTGGTCGTGTAGAGTTTTTTTATCCCCCTCGATGTGTAAACTTTTGTGTACATTTTAAGGTAATGGAGTTTGTAAAAAGGAGTCTTCAAACTATAATAAATGAAAACGTGCACAAGTATTGGCCAGCAAAATCGTGTGTCGTGACGCATCTAATTCCCATTTAGTAGGATAGAGATTGAGCCATTGTTAGTAGTGACTTCTCTAAGTTACTCCTTGGTTGGGTCCTCACTAAATACTTTGATTTTGTTACATGCAGTATTCAAAAAATGCATCACGATGGTTGCATCAGTTTATTTTCCTGAATAGGTGTTCGTTGTAGAAGGAGCTTCGCGTCAGCTCTGTTGCCCACAATAATCTTCTTGCCCACAATAATCTTTGCGAAAATTTGTGTTAAGCAAAATTGACAAATATCCAACTTGCCCAAGTTAGTCACCTTTAGCTTTTACTCTACGGAATGTAAAGCTGTATAAGGGCGCATCCGCACGATGGGGGTAGAACCCTTGCCAATTGTCATCTCTTTTATTGCGTACACAAACTCCTATCAGTGCGAAGGAGTTCTTTAACGAGACGAGAAGAGGGTAGCCAATTTGTTTTCTAACTCTTCTGATTTCGATAGAGTTGCGCCTTTCAATCTTCGTTTGATGACAACAGCGGGCTGAGGTTTCACCCCCTCCCGTAGGAATCCACCGTAAGCCTTAGAGGAGCAATACATGAAGAGGGGTAGCAGTTTTCGAGTTTACCCGTCCTCCCTCCACTATTTGCAAAAGTTAGCCCCTTTCCATTTTACGTGTGTGTGTGGATTGCAGTCACATCAAATGTCTTGTCAATCACTTTTTACCTCTTACCCCCTCCTTTGTGGAGTTCCTCTTTTTAGGACATGTTTACACGCTGCCAAAAATGGCCCATTTCTATGAAGTTTAGTGGCTTTGAATGGTTGGTAGTGGCCCTCTATAATGGTGGTCACGCCTCGATAATGGTGGTCATGCTTGGAAAATTAAATACCAACTTCGATATTATGAAAAACACATTTTAGGTGTTTAATACCACCTCAAACTTAGGGAATACCATATGGGAGCTCAAAAAGTAGCATAAATGCCACTACTTCACATCACAACTTCAAAATAATGTCCCTGCGTGTGGCCACACCACTTTGCCACTGGAGGTCAGAAATGAACCATTTTTGATAGCATGTAAATAGGCCCTTAAAAAAATTACAAGTAAATTGACTATTTAAAGTGTCTAATCTAAACTAACATATGTAAACTAACACAATGTCTAAACTAACATAATATGAGGGAAGGAGCTCTTTACACTTGTCAAAATCTGCTACATAAAGGCTAAACTCAAAAGCCTAGAGAAACCCCAGTGCAGGCCATAAAGGGGGAAAATTTACAGGTCCGTAAACTGTCGGACTGTTCAACCAACGTGTCTCCACCTGAACTTTGAAAATAATTTTGAATATTTTCCTCAAGGTTCCAGCAGCGCAGCCAACGTAGCCTAGTCCTGACTCCGACTCCTTGGCCTCTGGGCTTGTGCGCACGTGCGAAAACTTCTGTCTTGCACAGCTAGTAGAGGGCTCTCTCTCTCTCTCTCTCCCTCTCTCACACACAGCCGCAGCTGTCTTCACTACTTCCCCGCCCTTCAAACAACAAAGAAGTTAAGAACCCAAGAGCCGCCTAACGTGCAGAATTACTTGCCTTTTTTTCTGCCATTAAGCTCTTCATTTGCTCATATTCCTTTGTTCCTGCTTTCTCTGCATGCAGCTGCCTTGCACACATCTCCAACAACAGGGACGACGACGTTACTGACGTCGACGGTCCTCTTCGGTGACTTGTGAAGCTGAAGAGGCAAGACCATTCTATTTCATGCGTGTAACTCATTTCTCCTCTCCTGTGATCTTGAAGGACGGCCTCTCCAAAGCACCTATACACGCGAGAGAGGTGTGAGTGTTTCTGTATAACTAGCCGGTGTGTGTGTCTGTCTGTGTCTATAGCAGTCATATATCTAAAACCTCCGAGACACTTAAAAATAAATAAATCAATTTGGGTATCTTTTTGGTGGGTTTTCCTCTCTTTGAGGCCCCCCCCCCCCCCCCCGCCCCCCAAAAAAAAAAAACCACACACACACACACACATAACTTGTCTATTTTGCCATCCAGAAGACCCACATGTCTGAACAGAGGTCTAAACAGGAAGGGATTTACGAATTGCCCATCCAAGAGTCAAGACTACCAGAACTCTATTTTGCTGCCCGACAAAGTACAGAAAATGCAAGAACAAAGCTAACAATCAACCTGTTTCAGAGCTTGAATGTGGCACCGGGTTGAAAACTTGACACAATTACATAGCAAAGCAGGTGGTAATGCAAGCTTAGGCCATCATGTCAAAGCCCATCCTGAACAAGCTACAGATGCCATGGTCATGCATGGCAAGCAAAGTCTTAACTTTACAAATGCTTATCATCATCCCAAAAATTGTAACTATATGCAAAGTGCCATGACATTAACCCGAAGCCTCACAACAGGAGGCTTCCAGTGAATGTTGCATTCCTGTGAAACCCTAGGATTGTCTGGTAGGAATGCTTTGTAGGTCCTGCTTCAATCCCTAGTAAACAAGATCAATATGGCTAGCATGCAACATAGGTTTTCGTCGAGACACAATTTTTTTTTCCTGTGTCATGTGAATTAAACCTTCAATTTGATGCCAAAAATCTCACATATATGTTAACATGCAATACCAAATGTGTGCATGGTGCCTGAAAATGCATGTAAAAAGGCAGACCTTCGTGCTCCTGCCAATAACTGAATCTTTATGATGCCTGCAAATGTGACGTGCATGATGCCTGTAAATGTGTGTGAAGAGGTCAACCTTCGTGCTCCTGTCAATAACTAAATCTTTATGCTACACAGTCGGAAAATCTGATACTACACTAACATGCAACTTGTCAAAAGGGTTATTGATTGATGTTGATTGACAGTAACAATAAGCATAGTGCTGACTATTTCCTCAATATGACTGGCAGAGTTTTGAAAGGAAAGAGATCACCGTCTCAACAGGACAACTGGACAAGAACCAGGATTCCTAGCTAGCATTTATTCAGTGGCAAAACATGGTGAACTTCGCTGAGAGAATGGAGAGCCAGCTAGTGCCAGAGTGGAAGCATGCATTTTGTGATTATAATCAGCTGAAGAGGGACCTTGAGAACATAGAGGCTCAACCCCACAGATTCACCATACTGAGTCCTCATAAAAGTCCTCGTAAGAGTCCTCGTCAACAATCATTTCAGGCACCCTCATTTCGACAGCTGGGCAGTATTGCCAGACGGATGAGTGGCCGTTTAAGAAATGCAGCAGTTAAGGTGTGCATGTTTTCTCTCCTCTTTCATGTATTCATTGTCTTGTTTTTCTTCAACCATAATTGGAAAAGGCTTGAGGTTTATGTGATGCATTTGGATTCTTACATTCACCCAGTTGAACATACATTAAAGCAGAGGTATTGTCTTGCTCTCTCATTTGCAAGGTGATGAATTATCCATTTTAAGGGTAGTGAGAATACTCATGGGGTGGGAGGTCAACCATTGTTTCTTCCCAAGCAATACTCGGACACACACACGTCACCCATGTATTGGCTGGTTCTTATCTGCGTGGTAGATGGTGCAGATTGCATGCATATAAGCATTGGGATATACTCTACTACAGTCCATTAAACTCTCTTCTCTTCTCTTCTCTCTACAGTCAAGGTCAGTGGACTAGTAATACTTCACCCACTATTGTGTCGAAACTAATCAACTTAACATTAACACTAACTAAAAGAGAGACATGACTCTAATGGCAAAGCTAGAGACAAAGGGCAGGAGAGAATACTCCAGGACTGAATTTACTATTGATAATGAAAGATGCAATACAAGTGGTTTATATACAACATTGAAATAGTGATTCTAGGTGGCTATCATCAACTATATCCCACTGATCTAGGGTAGGTGCCTCTAAAGTAGGTAAAGAAGCATACCACCCTAGAAGCATGCATTCTAGATGCTATAGAAGTGGGGGATAACTGAGAGATCATCAATGAAGAAAGCACTATTAAGGACACACAAAGTGAGCAAAACCACATCTACCGTACCGACACAAGTAGAACCTACTATGGCAGCTCCTATGGATGGCATAGAAGACATGCTCAAGTGCATGAATGATATGATAAGCAATATGCAGAGGGTGCTAATGAGAGGGCCGCGAGATAGGGTTCACCACAAGGGCAGCCCATGGGACCAGTGCTTTTGGGGCTCTGCTTTAGGCATCCCTTACACAGTTTAAAGACTCCTGAGGGCCGCTCTTCAGAGAGTATCTGGATGGAGAGTCTCGGAGAGAGCTGGACCCTCGGGGAGTTGTACCTTTGCGAAGCAATAATGAAGAAATACTGGAAGGGCCACCAATCTTTGGGGCCAATGCACTGGGAATGGAACTCCGTTGTTTCGTGTTGACTTTCCTTTTCTTTTTCTATTAAAGTTCAGTTATTTGTAGTTTCTATTCATGTGTTGCTATTGATTTCTCGCTTGGATTGTACGAGAATGTAACATTAGGTAGGCTAGAGACTTAATACCAGCATAGTGAACTCAAGCATCGCGTTGATGCATATCCACCATTAACTATCACACTTGAGAAATGGCACCCAAGAATAGACACAGAGAGACGAGGGCTCTTGTAATCAGTGAGGGGAGCAACGGGATAGGAGATCATGTTAAACTTTGATGGCTGCACAGGGTGGTACCCGCCACTAGGATCTGCACCTGGGTACAAAGATTGTATAAGTGCAAGTGCGTCACCTTGAAAAGCTACATCTAGCCTAAGCACGTCATAGAGTAACACTTACTGGAAGGTATTCTTCAAGATATCCTCTGTTGTAGGCTTTTCTCTTTGTAACAACGCCTGCTCTGGTACCTTGATTTGCTGTAGGTCAGCTACTCATCAATATCGAAGAGCAAAGAGGTAGGTCTGCCCTTGGCACTAGTGGATGACTTGTGAGTTGCTGGAGGGGGTGTATTCATTGGTGAAACTAGTAATGGAAGACCGAGGTTGAGGGCTGCCCTTTGTGCCCAAATGGAACACCAGCGATGCATCATGCTACATCCCTAGACATCAAGATGGGCACTTGAGCTATGTCCGACCGACCAAGTGTGAACATGGCCCTATGGTTAGGGTGTTTAAGGAATCCTATAAATAGGACCTTGGGCTAATTTGTGAGCCATCTCCAACATAGTTACCCGGAACGGAGAACAGGGAAGGGCAACATGCATGAAATGCCATTCCTTGTTTCGGATACTCACGTTTGAAACACGGAACGGGGATCCGGAACGGGAAATTGGGATGGGAACGGGGACTTGAAAATGGCCATTGTGTATAACTATGATCTCCAGGCCCTTGGAAACTCTACCCACATGCCCGCTTGGTGTGGGCTTGGTGGTATAGACATGAATGTTAGTTCCTTGTCGGATCCATCTTGCTCACATGATATAACACAAGCTATACTAACGCATAACAAGCGTAGAGAGCGGACGTCAGGCTCACCTCCCAGCCATAGAGCCAATACGGGCTCACCCTCGATTTTGGGAGCTTGCAATTGACGGCCCAGCCTCTACCACAAGCGCTAGTGTCCCATACCACCAAGCCCACACCAACCGGGTGTGGGTAGAGTTGCCAAGGGCTTAGAGTCCAAGCATGGTGATCACACAAGATGGCTCACAAATGAGCCCAAGGTCCTATTTATAGGATTTCTTAACCCTAACCATAGGGCCATATTCACACTTGGCCTATTTTTAGGATTCCTTAACCCTAACCAAAGGGCCATGTTCACACTTGGTTGGACATAGCTCAAGCGCCCATCCTGATGTCTGGGGAGGGTACACTTCCCTCTTTTGTTTAATTGTTGTCCTTAGTAATATCCTCGGTTAAAAAACCAGGGAAACGACTCTTCAACGATCCCTATGTGGAGAGTCAGAAACTTTATGTTCACCTTGGCCAGAATGCTTGTCACCTCCTCCATTGCGGCCTGCTTAGGAGCTGGTTGTAACACAGTTGGTGGAAATTGTACTGGGAGAGGTGATAAGGGTGGTGAGGAGCAAAGGTAGATGCAAAAGAGGTTAGTGGAAGTGAGAGTGGAGAGTTTCTACTCGGTAAAAAAGGATGACGCTTTCTGTGGTAGTACTACAGAGGACTCCGTAGGAGCTTGGTTGATCTTTAGATTGCCTTGTATGTGTCATGTAGCAACGACAAACCCATCCAACCTTTGGACAAGAAGACCCTTGAACTTGCTGGACATTCTTGACCCACTGGACTGTCAAAGGTGCAACGAAAAAGGGCGAATCAAGTGATGAACTTGTTTGCAACTGCGAGCAAACCACCTCTCCGTATCCGGCAGCCCAATAGATCTCGGATCTACCGTGATGGATCTCCTCGTCATCGTGCTCCTAGCACATACCGCCCACCGAACAGGCACGAGAACTCTTCATAGGCAATGTCATACCAAGAGGGTGTACACGGCGGAGGAGAGGGAGCGCTTGCTAGAGAGAGGAGGATCGTTGAGAGAAAACGCTAGGGAGAGAGAAAAACGCGAGAGAGAGGAAGTCCTTGCACACCAAAATGTTGGCAAGTGCGAAACGAGAGAGAGAGAGAGAGAGAGAGAGAGAGAGAGAGAGAGAGAGAGAGAGAGAGAGAGAGAGAGAGAGAGAGAGAGAGATCGCTGAGAGAAAACGCTAGGGAGAGAGAAAAACGCGAGAGAGAGGAAGTCCTTGCACACCAAAATGTTGGCAAGTGAGAAAAAAGAGAGAGAGAGAGAGAGAGAGAGAGAGAGAGAGAGAGAGAGAGAGAGAGAGAGAGAGAGCCCAAACGTTGGATCTCTGCATTGATAACACATGCCAGAAGTACAAAGGAGGGGGGATGGATGCATATATAGACAAATCACATATTTGCCCTACCTCCAACAAAACCCCACGATCCCATAAATGGCATAATAATACTAATAATTATGCAAACTCACTAAAAGTGACTTGACATACATATTTAGTAGCAGAACTGCAGAAGTCTCGAGACTCTCACCCCGAGAAAACCTAGGAATGGGGAGCCCACCTCATGCTAGCCTACTAGGTGAGAAACACAGTGAAGTGTACCGCCGTGAAGAGGTACGTCTACCTCAAGTATGGTTGGGCACAGCCACAAAACAGCCGACACTCCCTAAACTGCTCTTGGAAGATACTGGAGCCACCACTGGACATGAATCTGAATTCTAACACCCCCTCTTAGCTCCTGGATGGGAAACGAGTTTAAGGGAGTTGGCATGAACTCTTCTCACCAAATGAGTTCAAGTGCAAAGGTCTTGTCATAGTCTACACCAGGTTTTGTGAGAAAAGCCTTTGGCAACTTGTCTTGCCTTGTGCTTGTCCAAAGAACCATCAAATTTGTACTTGGTCCTGTAAACCCATTTGACACCAATCCCTTTCTGCTTGGCAGATGCGGCACCAACACTTAAGTGCTGTTCTTCTCGATGAAATCAAGTTTCTTTTGCATGGCCAACTTCCACTTTGGTTGTGAAAGTGTCTCCTCAACTGTAAGAGGATCTCTGTCCTTGATTATGGTAGACATCAATGCATACTTCACCTGTAATAAAGTCCCATCCACCTCAGCAACATGAAGTCATTGAGATCGTTGTGTAGTACCAGTTTCACGCCAATCGGGTGGAAAATCGAAAGTTGTTGAATCTCGCAAAGTCTCCAATAGCCACTTCGGCAACTTGTCCGTCCTCCTCGAGGGAGGAGCTAGTGGTATATCTGGCTCTAACTCTACACTATGATGAGAAACACTTTCATTTGCATCATCGGGAATGGGTGCATTCTCCTCCGGGGCTTGAAGAACAGAGGTAGGAGAAGAGGGCTCATCAAGAGGCAAATCAAAATTCGGGTCTCCCAAGTATTTTTGGCCAATCGGATGTGGTTGTGGAAGACTTGGGAGCGAAATCCCCCTCTGAAGGTAAAATCTCGTTGAAGATAACATCACGGCTGAGTGCAACATCCTTCTTTTGTGGATCATAAAGTTGATATCCCTCGGAAAGAGAGTTGTAGCTGACAAAAATCATTCTCCGGGACTTGGGGTCAAACTTCCCCTTTTCTTCTTCGGTACATGGACATAGGCATCGCTCCCAAAAATATGAAAGTGGGAGACGTCGAGCTTCTTATCAAAACAGGCTTAAAATGGGGTCTTCTTAGGAACTAAAGAGGTTGGAGATCGGTTTATGGCATGACCTGCCATTGCACCTGCCTCTGCCCATAAAGACTTAGGCAAGTCTCGATACTCAAGCAGGGTTCGTGCCATTTCTACCACTGTCCTCTTGTTCCGCTCCACAACTCCATTCTTTGAAGGTGATCCGGTATTCGCAAGCTCTCACTTGATGCCATGGTTTGCATAAAACTGAATGAAAGAATTGGAGGTAAACTCCCCGCCTTTGTTCGATCGAATAGTCTTCAACACTTGATTGCTTTCCTTCTCCACAACAGAACGCCAATTCTTAAAGAGGCCAAATGCCTTGTGCTTGTGTTGTAGAAAGTATACCCAAGTAAAGCGGCTGAAATCATCCACCAATAACATGAAATAAAAGCCTTGCCAAGGGAAGGGGTCTGCATAGGTCCACAAAGGTCGGTGTGAACCAACTCCAAAACGGCAATGGCTCAGCGTGTAGCAAGCCTTTGAATAGATTCTCGATGTTGCTTCCCATGAATGCAAGTAATGTATTCTCCATGCTTACTCTCAACATCTGGTAAGCCTGTAAGCATCTGCTCACAAAAAGCAAGCCGAAGAGCATCATTGTTCAAATGACCAAATCTGTAATGCCAAAGATCACCTTTGGGTATGTGTGTCGATGAAGAAAGAGCATGGAGCCTATAGAGTCCATTCTCTAATGGGGCCCCTCTGACCTCCTTATTGGATTGCCGATTCCGAATAGATACCGCATCCTCTGTAAAGAGATCACCTCCATGCCAAGCTTGCACACCTCATGTGAAGACATAAGATGAAATCCAAGCTTTGTATCATAAAGTACCTTGGAGATATGCATACCCCCTTTGCCGTCGAGAATGAGCTCCATAGATCCCTCGCTATGAATAGGAATTTCAGATTTTTCGCGAATAAGACAGTACCACAATGTTGTCGCATGTCGAACAAAAGATCCTTGGAAGGTGTCATGTGCCGTGAGGCACCACTATGTAGAATCCAATCACGATCATCTCCCCGTAAGAGTCAACTCAAACTCCGATGTCCCTGGAGAGTCCTTTGTGGGGAGAATCTTCAAATGAACTAAGGCCGGTGAGTGCACCACTGGCGCCAAAGAAGTGGAAGCATCTCCAAGTCGCTTTGGACACTTCCTCCAATAATGTCCCTTCTCACCGCAACTGTTGCAATGCCGTTCTGCCTGCAGGGCTTCCCGCTTGGCATCACTTCTCTTGTCTTTGATGTTGTTGCTTTTCTTCTTACTCTTCTGCTTCTTGTTGTTGCTGGAAGAACCGGTCAAGGCTTCGGAGCTTGACTTCTTCCCCATATTGAACAGCTCCTCCTGGTCTAATACCATTGGAACAATCTCGTCCCAAGAGATAGTATTCAGCCGGCCACTTGTAATAAAGGAAAAAAATAGAATTTGGTGTACCGAGGAGGCAATTGGGCCAAAGGCTGGATGGCTATATCCTCTGAACTGATAAGCTTTCCCATATGAAGTATCTCTTGTTGAAGCTTCTGCATATTGTCAATGTGATTCTGCATGGAAGAGTTCTTCGCATCTAAGGTCCTCAATTGCACCTCGAGGGCTATTCGATTCATTGGAGAAACTCAATCATAAAGTGAAGAAAGCCAATCCCAAATCAGCCTCGCATCTTTCATCAACCGTATGTGGCTAATAATTGATGGTGTACTGTTGAGAATAATATATGACCGGATACAAGCATTGACACGCTCCCATATCTTCGCTCCAACAGGGTTCTTGGGCTTTTGAAAGTTGCTCGGGACAAAACTTCCAAGCTCGTAAGAGTCAAAGACTGCCATCATGGTAGCTTTCCAAATGGCATAGTTGTCTCCATTTAAGTGCCGATCCGAGGGAAAGGTAGGGAGGGTGGGTATCTTGATCGGTTGATCACTTGCACCTGAGTAGAATTGGGACCAATCTCCCCACTCCTCGTTGACGGTGGGTTCACCGCCGCCGGTCTCCTCCTCATGATTTACTTCGTCATCACGGGTTGAACTTGTTTCAGAATCATCACTCTTCTCCATGGTGTTGGAGAATTTAGGCGTATGATAAGGCTAGGCCGAGATAGAAGATAAAATCTGCAGATTTGCCCACTACAGCCAAAATTAGTTCCAAAAGAATGAAAAATGCAGAAAAAACAGCAAACCGTCTCTTTTCGTGGCGAAAAATTAGCACCACAAAACTCGCACTAATCACCGATCCGATTCAAGAGCACGCCGTGGCTGTGATACCATGTCAAAGGTGAAGTGGAAAATGGTGAATCCGGTGATGAATTTGTTTGCAATTGCGAGCAAACCACCTCTCCGTATCGGGCAGCGGATAGATCTCGAATCTACTGCGATGGATCTCCTCGTCGTTGTGCTCCTAACGCATATCACCCACCGAACGGGCGCGAGAACTTCCGTTGGCAATGTCACACCGAGAGGGTGTGCACACGACAGAGGAGAGGGAGTGCTAGCTAGAGAGAGGAGGATCGTTGAGAGAGTGCCAAGGAGAGATTGATGTGGCGAGAGAACAACGTTAGAGAGAGGAAGTCACCGCACACCAAAACGCTAGCAAGTGCAAAATGCTAGAGAGAGTGTGCCCAAACGTTGGATCTCTGCATTGATAACACATGCCAAAAGTACTAGGGTGTAAGGTGCAACGGATGAGAATGTTGAACTTTGCTCAAGATGAGTGCTCCGAAACTGTGCTCAAGGGTTTCCTTTAACTTACAGAAGGGAGAGCCTTCCGCTCCTTTAGTGAGAGAGTGCAAATGATCACAAACAAAGTGGATAAACACTGTGAATGAAGGTGCTGAGACTGAGAGATAGAGAGAGAAGAATACGACACCAGAATGTTGTCAAACCCTCCTCCAAAGGCCCCACTCTCTATGGCGAAATCGGTCTACTATTGATTGCACAAATCTCTACAATGCTTTGGACTTGCTGATGATGTCGACAACGATGAGGACGATGACGAGACAGGCTGAAATCTGAAAACGCTACTGGCTGAAATCCGCAAGTCTGGTATCTGCTGAATTCTGACTCAATGTCGGTGACGACGGTGATGACGACGATGCAACGACAACGTGCTGAAAACGCAGATGCTGAAATCTGCGTTTTCCAGGCTTAATTTGCAAGCTTCGGTGGATCTGACCGTGCGGTGAGGATCTGCTTCAGGAACGTGAGATCTGCGAGGTTTGGGACTCCTACTGCGGTGTCTATGTGCTGAAAACTGAAAACATTGAGGCTATGGCTGAATCTGTCGCCGCAAATCTGCAAAACTCTAGGATGTTCTGCAAATGCAAAAATGCTAGGGCTGATTCCTCTCCTGTTGCAAAAACGTTAGTGATCTGCTGTCGCCAGGTTGTTGCAAATGCAAAACGCTGGGCTGATCTGCAAATTGAAGAAAACGCCGGTTGTTCTTGGCTGAAAACACTAAGTCATCCGCTCGGGGGGGGGGGGGTCTTGCTGAGAAGGTGCACTGTTGAATGTCAGGTCCCTATTACCTCTTCTGCCAGAAAGTGCTAGCGTTAGGGTTTCTTATATACTTACTTGGCTAAATTGCCCTACCCAGTTTCCCAACAAAAGTCACTTAAAAATAATAAGTGAAAATTGGCTAATAGGGAAAATAGGTCTATGCACTGTAAAAATGCTCTTGATGGGTTCTGACGATAATCTGATGATCATGCTGTGTGCAACCTGAGGATATGCATCTACTCTAAGTTTTTGGACATGCACGGTCTGCGAAGAGACTCACAAAAGTGCCAGAACACTTCCTAAGCTAACTGAACTGAACCCATGTCATGAAGTAGCTTGTCCACGTACACATAGGGGAAGATGTGCACGTGACATCCCCTCCTTTTCAAAGTGAGATATTGGTACCGGACTGTATGGCGTCGAGGGATATCGCCAACAGCGTTTGGAATCCTGGAAAGGACTCTTCGCCGGCCCACTCTGATGCGTTGTGTAGTGCGGATAGTGTGTCGTGCTCTCTACGGTGGGTGCTCCTCAGTGCAATGTGCGTGACATCTCACTCAAAAGAGAATGAAAACAAAGGAAACAATGAATAATAGCTGATCAACACAGAGACACAACAACAGACAGAACATATGGACTCGACTATCTCAAAGAACCGATACAAACACTGCCATGGCAGCACACTCAGTTCCATCCCAGAACTCACGGGTACAATGGGGATGTCGAGGCTTAGATGTGCAGGGATGGTGCCGACGTGCTGTGTGTATAGACTTCATGGACCATATATGAAGAAGATGATAAAGATGACCCAACAGCTACTACTCATATGTCCCACCATAAAGAGCCACCAACGGCTCATAAATGTCAGCCATCTATGTCTCTCTCCAAACTGAGGGTGGTGACCTGGCCACGATGTCCACTAGACCATCGTCCCTATCCCTGCCACGTGTCACTACCCAGTCTAGAGAGTCCGTCCAAACTGAACCATACCAGACCAATTGTGAAAGTGACACTGTAGCTTGCTACAGGTTGCCTGCCACAAGACCGCTCACCGTCTCGGTGAGAGGAATATTGAAAACTCAAAAGTGGAGTTAAAAACACTGCACTGCTTGCAAACGCCTTAAGCCTTTGAATAGGCAGGAAACCAGTATGATTGCATAGTCCAAGAATCCCAATTGGCAAGACAGAATGAGGTTCCATAGCAAAAAGATATGCTCGGTTTGGATCCAGGGCATCTGTATCCTCCATAACCATAGTGAGAGGAAAATGACTTGGTCCATGCTTGTAGAGGAACCTTGCAACACTTTTTGCAACAGTACTCCTCTCGAAAAGAGGGATGGCCATAAGCTCGAGTAACGCTGTAAATAAAGTTAAGCTCATCGTGATGGAAGAATGAAAAGCATTAACAACAACATAACGAAAAGCATTAACAGCAACAGGATGGCAACCATGTGAATGCTTGAAAGCCACAAGGAAACAGCCAAAAGGCTCTGCAGCTTGCTTGTCTACAAAAAAATTTTCTCTCCACCTTTGTGCTGCTGGCCATCTCCGTGTATGATTATGAAGCTTGTTAAAGGGCGTATCAGGCTGAGGTTGAGGCTGGGAGGGGTGGTGCGGCTTGGGTAGGGGGCGAGGGAGAGTGGGGGGGTGGGTGGGTAGGGGCGAGGGATGGGGAGAGAGAGGAGGTGGGTGGGTGGATGGGTAGGGACGAGGGCTGGTGAAGGGGGCGAGGGGTGGGCAGGGATGAGGGCTGGTGAGGGGGGCGAGGGGTGGGTAGGGAGGCGAGGGAGAGAGAGGGGGTGGGTGAGGGTGAGGGTGAGGGTGAGTGGGTAGGGGTGAGGGGTGGGTAGGGGGACGATGGAGAGAGAGGGGGAATTAGGGGCGAGGGGTGTGAGGGGGGCGAGGGGGAGAAAGGGAGGACTAGGGGCGAGGGGTGGGTTGTGAGGGGTGGGTAGGGGGGCGAGGGGTGGGTGAGGTGGGGACTAGGGGCGAGGGGGTAGGGCGAGTTGGGAGAGGGGGGAGGGGCGAGTTGGGAGAGGGTAGGGACGAGTTGGGTGGGAAGGGCGAGTTGGGAGAGAGGGAGGATGAGTTGGGAGAGAGGGGGGGGGCGAGAGAGGAAGAGGCAAGTTGGTGAGGGGGTAGGGCGAGGCCTGGGTAGGGGGCGAGGGTGAGTGGGCAGGGGCGAGGGGGTGGGTAGGGCGAGGGAAAGGGACAAGTGTATAGGGTGGGTGGATAAGGGATGGGTAGGAAAGAGCAGATCAAAAGCAGATATAGATACAATGCTAACCTAGTCGATACCAACTGAGTTATACTGGCAACGGTCCTCCTACTGCGCTCCTTTGCGAGCTTACCCAGTGTGAATGCTTTTAGTAAGGGTCGACTGAGCAATCAACTTTTGTGACTTCTATGCTAGTTGTTGGCTTAAGTGGTTCATTGGGCTCAGCTATGGTAGGAACACAACAAAAGGGTGTGACCTTAGGCAAAGGTTGAATAGATATTAGATAGTCCATAACAAGGCATAGACTTGGTCGCTTCCAACCACTCTAGCAGATCTTCGTTTGACCCTTTAGATGTAGTAGGTTGTTCTTGTTCAGGGTTGGTTTCCATTGACAAAAGAAACTTGCTGCACCAGTGGATCCATACCTCCTTCTAAGAGAATGAGTTGCATGGGGGAGCCAGAAGTATGTATCCACATGGCATCGTTTCCCCAATCATGAAGTGCTTTAGTGTGTCGCAGCCATGGTCTTCCAATGAGCAAGGGAAATCCGCCCTCAACCTGGGGAAGACGAACAACCATAAAATCCAAGTTAAAAGTGAATTCTTGTACCTGCAGAGGCACATTGTCCACTATGCCCATTGGGTAGACTGTTCGCTGGTCGGCCAAACTAACTGTGAAGGGAGCAAGGCGAGTAGGATGTAGACCTAGAGCTATCATAGTGAACTCGGGCATCAGGTTGATGCCAGATCCACCATCCACTATCACTCCTGAGAATTGCCGACCCAAAACGGACACTGTCATGTGCGGGCTTCTATAATCAGTGAGGGGAGCAGCGGGATTGGATATCATATAGGACTCTGATGGTCGCACTGGGAGGTGCCCGCCACTAGGACTTGCTCCAGGGTAAAGTGACTGAATAACCGCAAGGGTGTCACTTCTAAAACTCGCATCTAGTCGCAGCATGTCAGAGGGACACTTGTTGGAAGGTGTTCTTTAAGATTGTCTCTGCTGTAAGCTCCTCTTTTTCCACCAGTTGTTTCTCTGGTTCATTGATCTTGTTGTTGGAATTAGGGTTGCAGAGAAACACACACAGCTTGGAGAAGACTAAGGAAGCTCAAGGCACACAATAGAGAGTGTATTACTTAGTGTGCAATGGAAAGATAGATAGCCCTAGAGTGATGGGCGTATATACAATGCTCGAGGGAAAAAACCTCCTAAAGAGGGAAAAATTGCCCCGGTGGTCCTAGTGTGTTCACACACATCACTACCACATGTATATGGTAACAAATCCCCCTGGCGTGATGTGGTGAACGAGAGCTGGCACATGAGTAAAGGGAAGTGCCATGCCCTGAGGACATGATCAGTCCACAAAGGGGAGTAAGCCCAAAGCTTTGCGGAAAGCTTCAAGATTCTCACGAGACAATGCCTTTGTGAAAAGATCTGCAAGGTTGTCCTATATTGGCACATAAGCCAAGCTGATCTCTCCTGCTGAGAGCCTCTCCCTGACATAGTGGTAATGCACCTCAATGTGCTTTGTGCGAGCATGAAAAACTGGGTTCCTCACAATTGCCAATGCGCTCTGACTGTCAGTGTAGATAGTGTCTTGTCCAACACCCAAATCAGCCATAAGGCATCTGAGCCATACACACTCAACTGTAGCTGTGAAGACTGCCCTGTACTCAGCTTCACAACTCGAAGTGGCCACAATAGGTTGCTTCTTGCTCAACCATGATATACATGAACTGCCAAGCATGAAACAAAAACCACTTGTGGACACTCGCGTGTCAAAACACCCAGCCCAATCTGAGTCCGAAAAAGCATGTAAGTCTGGCGGCAATGATTCCCCCTTGGGATAAAACAAGCCAAGATATAAAGTGCCACTAAGGTAGCGAAAAATCCTCTTGACAGCCTGCCAATGCTTAGACCCTGGGCTATGCATAAATGTGCTGACCTGTGAGACTGCAAACTGAATATCCGGCCTCGTGTTGCATACATAAATGAGGCAGCCAACAACAGTTTGTAAAGAGTGACATCAGCAGGATCGCCGGCATCATGTAGACTCAACTTCAAACCTGTTTCCATGGGAGTGGCAATAGGTTTGCAAACCTCAAGTCCAAACTTACATAGCAATGTCTGATTGATGTACATCCCAACCAAAATGAGCTGCCAATGCACATAGAAAACGCACAGTAGTCATACGACAAGTGGGAGCAAAGGTCTCTTCATAATCTATGCGTTTTTGCTCTGCATAACCCTTTGCAACAAGTCGAGCCTTATGGCGATTGATCTTACCATCCGGCTTGTGTTTCAACTTGTAAATCCCCTTTGTACCAATGGCCTTTTTGCCAAGAGGCAAATCACATAAAGTCCATGTGTCATTTTCTATACGTGCATCATATTCTGATTGCATGGCAGCCATCCAATTTTTTGAATTTTGTGCTTCATCAAAAGACAGAGGCTCCTCAACATCATGTAAGCTAGACACAATCAAAGCATAACAATCTGATGCATAAGATGCATGGCGAGAGCCTGAACGAGTACGACTAGACAAAGGTGCATCTAATTTACTGTGACGCAAAGTGTGCACCATCCATTTTGGCATACCTCTAGCTTGCTCATTTTCAGCCCTTTCCTCAACAAGTACATCATGTACATCTGCATCAGTAATAGGCTGATCTGTAACATTTTCAAAAACCCCCATAGGCTGTACATTTGCCTCATTGGAACTTACATACGTATTTCCACCACCGAAAAGAGGCAACAAAGTGTCATAAATGTCCTGTGAGCTTTCATTACTGTCTCTAGTACATGATAGCAAGGGCTGAACAGAACACTACATCTCGTGAAACCAGAATACGTCTTGTTTGTGGATGATACAACCTGTAACCTTTGCTTTTAGCACTATAACCAACAAAAATACATTTGACAGCCTTATCATCCAATTTTCTGCGCTGTGTTTGTGGCACCAAAGCATATGCCAAAGAGCCAAAAACACGCATGTGCTTAATAGAAGGCTTTCTATCATGCCATGCTTCATATGGAGTAATAGACTGCAAAGCTTTCGTAGGACACCTGTTTAGTAAATAAGTGGCACACATGATGGCCTCAAGCCAAAAGAATGCGGCAAAGCTTGACTTTTGACCATACATCGTGCCATTTCCGTAAGTGACCTGTTTTTCCTCTCAGCAACACCATTTTACTGAGGCGTATAAGGCACTGTACATTGGTGTTTTATCCCACGACTAGCCAGAAATGCATTGAATTCATGAGACATATACTCTCCCCCTCGATCGGAACGGAGGGTGCCCATAGTGCATTTCGAGACATTTTCAGCCATAGCCAGAAATTGTTTGAAGCACATAAAAACTTCGGACTTCGCTTTAAGCGGAAATACCAATGCATGCCTGGAGTAATCATCAATGAAAGTCACGAAGTAAAGGTAATTGCCCAAGGACGGAATTTGCATGGGTCCACAAACATCACTATGCACAAGCTGCAACCTGCATGTGACCCGAACTGAACCATCCTTTGGAAACTTAGAACGCTGCATCTTACCCAAAATACAGCCTTCACAAACATGTTTGACAGGTGCTTCAAGAGGTGGCAAAGAAGCAACCATATCAGAGTTCTGCACACGCAGCAAACTGGCAAAATTCAGATGACCAAAACATGCATGCCAAAGTTTTGCATCTGAAATAGCCCTTGAATCTGCAACAGCATTTGCAAAGTTTTGTCCACAATTGTCATACAAAGTGAGCTTATACAGCCCATGGCACAAAAGGCCAGATACAACAATTTCATCACCAAAACTGAGATCATGAACTGTACATCTGTCATCCACAAATTTGACTACAAGTCCAAGTCTAGCAAGTGCGGATACAGACAAGAGATTCTTCTCGATCCCAGGTACATAAAGTGCATCAACAAGTGTGAACGAACTGCCATTTGCAGCAGTAAGTACAATTTTTCCAACTCCCTGAACCGGATAAGAGGCATTGTTGGCACAAGTGACTGAATTCCCATGAGAGACAGCCTCGAGAGGTGAACAATTCACGATGTTAGGTAATGTGCTTTGTAGCACCACTGTCGAAATACCACACATGTGAATCTGCAGCAACTGACAAGCATGCATCATGGACAACAAGATTGTAAGTGCACTCTGCGCTAAAAGCCCATTCTGCATCAACATCAGCAACACAGTCTCCTTTCATAGAAGACTCAACAATGGTTGCATTTGTAGTGGAACCAGCATTTGCAGTGGAACCACCCTCTTTCTTCTTAGTCTCTTTGGCCTTCAACTTAGGACACGACTTGATGAAGTGATCATTAGCTTTACAATAATGGCAACGCATTTTCTTTTTGCACTTATCACCAGAATTGCCAGACGAAGTGCTGCCAGCGGAAGCATTAGGAACAAAAGTTTTGGCACTCGCAGTAGAACCATAAGAAGTGGCTGCATTGTTGTTACCACCCTTTCTTTGAGAAGCAATAAAAGCCTGTTCAACTGCACATTGTTTAGTCTTGGTTTTTCTTGAAAGTGACTCTTGTGCATAATGCATCAAACTTGACAACTTCTGGATTTCCTTGGGTCATAAGTCTCCAAGTACTAGCAAAAGTTTGGTAAGAATCTAGCATCAAGAACAGTCTGCACAAGGGAACTGTCTGAAATGACTTCACCTGCAGAAATAAGTTGC
The DNA here is from genome assembly GCF_014529385.1 of Adiantum capillus-veneris. Classification (NCBI taxonomy): domain Eukaryota; kingdom Viridiplantae; phylum Streptophyta; class Polypodiopsida; order Polypodiales; family Pteridaceae; genus Adiantum; species Adiantum capillus-veneris. The sequence continues at coordinate 48,621,926 of NC_140958.1, read as the reverse complement.
TCATTGATATCCTTGACACCAGCAAGAAAAGTGTCCTCATGCATGATCTTCGACTCCAGCTCTTTACGCAGCAAAGCAATTTTAGCCTCATTGCGGCTTGCATAAAGACCTGCTAGAATATCCGAAGCCTGTTTTGCAGATTTTGCTGAACGGATGTGAGGAACAATGGTGCCCTTCACAGACAACGCAATCAATGCATGAGCTTGCGTATCCTTTACATCCCAACGAGCTACACAGCAAGAAAAGTGTCCTCATGCATAATCTTCGACTCCAGCTCTTTACGCAGCAAAGCAATTTTAGCCTCATTGCGGCTTGCATAAAGACCTGCTAGAATATCCGAAGCCTGTTTTGCAGATTTTGCTGAACGGATGTGAGGAACAATGGTGCCCTTCACAGACAACGCAATCAATGCATGAGCTTGTATATCCTTTACATCCCAACGAGCTTGTTCTGCCGTAGGCAAAACAACTCTAATAGCAACAATCCTTGCAGCAAGACCTGCAGCATCCTCAACATCGTCTACATCCTCAGAACCAGGACGTACATCAATGCCCTGCACAATATTCCAGACACCCTTTGACACAAGAACGTGTTGCATCATATAAGCCCACATAGGGTAATTGTCCCTATCCAACCTGTCCTCAACAACAAACATCTTGAAGACATTTGTGTTGTTGTCAGCCATGGTAAATGCTGCACCTGATGTGAAAACTACCCGAAAATAGGAGAAACGCAGCGGGAACATAGCACAAACCGTAGAAGATTGTAAGGCATCTGTTATGCAGAAAACGACACTGACAGAAATTTTGCACAAAATGACGAAATTGCCTGTGCAGACCTACCTGTAGTGGAAACAGAGGCCGAAATGAGCCCGAATACAAAATCCGAGCAGACTGAGCTCTACGAGTTCTTTCGAAATATTTGTCGACCTGCGAACGCTCGCCAAACTTCACTGTAATCGGAGAAAGTGAGCAGGCGTGTGCTGGAGCAGCTGGCGACTAAGCCCGGGAGGACGCAACCTGCTCTGATACCAATTGTTGAAATTAGGGTTGCAGAGAAACACACACAGCTTGGAGAAGACGAAGGAAGCTCAAGGCACACAATAGAGAGTGTGTTACTTAGTGTGCAATGGAAAGATAGATAGCCCTAGAGTGATGGGCATATATATAATGCTCAGGGGAAAAAACCTCCAAAAGAGGGAAAAAATGCCCCGGCGGTCCTAGTGTGTTCACACACATCACTACCACATGTATATGGTAACACTTGTGTAGATCGGAAACTGCTTCCAAGAAAGCTTCATCAAGATCGGAGAGCAAAGATTTGGATTCTTGCTTGTCACTGACTGAGGGCTTGGCGCCAGCTGAAGGCAGAGTATCCACGGTTATGAGAATGTGTGGGGAAGTTGAACTTGCTGGAATGCTAAGACCGAGAGTGGCTCTTTGGGCCCGAGTGAGGACACCCGATGGCTCCTCTACCAGCAATAGCTTATTTTGTGGGGTAACTACGTGGGTAGAAGGGGGCGGTTAAGGAACGGTGCTAACTGCTATCAGATTGAGCTCGGGAAAGGTAAACTCATTCTGGCTTTGACTTGGGTTCGAAGCCGTGGATGCACGAAGTTTAGGGCAATCCTTACTGTAGTGATCCTTCATTTCAGGGCAATGACGACAGGAAGGGGACCTTTCGGGCAGAGGGCATTTGCTTTGGTAATGACCATATTCCCCGCATTTGTAGCACAAAATGGGCCGATTCAATGGGCGAGTCGAGGGACGAGGTGGCCTTGCTCCTGGTGCATGAAGTTGGAGGTGGAGGCATAGAAGCTTTGAGGTGACGAGGGAGCATGGGTATGAAAAAAGCTCTGAGACGGAAAAGTACTTTGCATACCTTGCATAGGAGGGGCTGTCAGCAAAGGTGGCATATGGTGTGGATGGCCACAGGGAGAAACCATGTTGGATGCAGTTGCTGGCCCTTGTTGAAGAGTAGGACCAAGACTTTGCTGTATTTTTCGCAATCCCTTGAGGTAGTAGCAGTCCTTGTCCTCATGTCCAGACTTTTCACAGAAGTGGTAGTAAATCCGAAGGGGGCATTCATGTGGAGGGTGCCTTGGAGAGCGGCATGAGCTACACCAAACCATATTCTTAGTCTCCTGCTGAGACTTGAGCTCTTCTAGCTCGTGCTTGATCTGTTCCAATGCCTCTTGATGTGGAGGCTTCTCTTGTCTAAGAGAGAAGGACCTCTCCTCTTGAAGAGCTCGCTATAACTTTAGGGCTTCTAGTTCCCTGCGTAAAGAAGTTAACGGATCAGAAGGACTTTCCAAAAACACTGAGGGGGTCTCTATCTGAGAGGAGTTGGTGAACAGCTTCTTAGCTCCCTCTATCCTAGTAGTAGCTGCGACAAACTCCTCCAGAGTGGTATCAGGTCGGAGACTCTCTTGGAGTTTTTGTTGAGAATTTTTGGGAAGAGCCTTCTCCACCCACTCCTTAACCATAAATTCACCCAGGTTGCTGAGGAAGCTTGGCAACCAGAGACTTGGTTTTAGTCACGAGTTCTACAAAAGTCTCCTCCGGCTGGAGCACCATGTTGGCCAACTCATCCAAAACCTTTTCCTGGTAGTCACCTGGCCTGAATGTTGCACAGAACGGTTGTCTTAAAGCTGCCCAAGTTGCAAAATGGTTCTCTGCAAACTGACTGTACCACTTATCTGCTAAGCCATCCAAGGTAGATGGAAAGAGTACCAAATAAGCATCTTCTATATTAAGACCACGACCTCTACAGAGACATACAAACCTCCTTGCATGGTCGTCTGCATCCTCTGAGGAGAGTCCCTTGAAAGTAGGAAACTTGATGTTTACCTTGACCAAAACACTCGTCAACGCCTCCATGGCCTCTTGCTCAGGAGCCCGTTGCTGAATAGCTTGCTGTAACAAAATTGGAGAGAGTTTTACTGGGGAAGGTGACCGGGAAGATGTAGAACCGAATGGAGGTATGGGCGATGAGATTGGTGGACTTCTACTAGGTACCAAGGGTTGACGTCTTCTGTTGTAGTACTTCAGAGGACTCAGTAGTGCGCTTTGACGCTCTAATAACCGCCTTGTATGTGTCATGCAATGACGACAAACCCAACCAAGCTTTGGGCAAGAAGACCTTTAATTGGCTGAACACAGGTCTAGACTCTACTAGACTAGGCCAAGTGACTAGACCACCTGGGTGGACCAAGGACGACGAAGGACTAGAGCAGGGACGAGGAAGGACTAGACCGGGACGAGAGCTTGGTTGGACCAGGGCAAGAGAGGACCAGTCCAGTAGGGCGAGAGATAGATCAGCTAGAGTAAGCTGTCCAGGGTGAAACTGGACCAGACCAACAGGCTGCACTGGGCAAGGCAAAGTAGGCGAGGCTAGGTAAACCCAGCTAGCTCCTGGATTTGTACCTCAATAGAGAGTGAGACTTCAATTGAGGCAGTGCCATGTAGTGGTGGATGTTTATAGCTACCAAGCCGCACACTCCAAGGACATGGCAAGCTTTCAAGAAAGTTTTTGCCCGAAGCTACATGCCTTCAGACATCTTCCTCCGGATTGTAGCTTCTGGGAGAGTGGGGTATCTGAAATGCTTGCCCCAGAAACCCTAGTAGATTACAACTTGCGATCTGTAAGGTGCAGCGGAAGTGAAAGTCGATATTGCTCAAGATGAGTGCTCCGAACTGTGGTCAAGGGTTCCGTTTACTTACGGAAGGGAGAGCCTTCCGTTTTCTTTAGAGAGAGAATGCAATGATCACAAACAAAGTGAATGCTAATGTAAATGAAGGTGTTGAGACTGAGAGAAAGAGAGAGAGAGAGACAAGAATACAATACCAGACGGTTCTCAAACCCTCCTCCAAGGGCCCCCCTCTCTATGGCGAGAGAGGTCTATGCTATAGAGTGCACAAATCTGGTACAATGGTCTTGATGCAATGGACTTGCCGACGATGTCGATGACAATGATGACGAGGACGAGGACGGGCTGAAAACTGAAAACGCTAGGGCTGAAATGCTGAAATCTGTCAAAACGCTGACTTCTTGCTGGATACTGACACTCTGTCGGCGAGGATGGCGACGACGACGACTCGACGACGATTCGCTGAAAACGCAGATGCTGAAATCTGAAAACAGCGGGCTGAAACTGTAAATGCTGGCTGACTCGACGGTTCGGCAAGGATCTATTGCGGGTAGGTGAGATCTGCGAGGCTAGGGGCTAAATCTGCAAAGGCTAAGTGCTGAAAATTGAAAACGCTAATGGTCTTGGTTGATCTCGTGTCGGGAATCTGGAAAATGCTAGGACTGATCTGTAACTGAAAATGCCAGGCTGAGTTGTTGTTTGCTGGAGGAAACGCTAGGGAGATTCTGCTGTAGAAAACGCTAGTGGATCTAGAAACCAAAAACATTGATTGCTTCGATTGGCTGAAAATGCTAAAGGGTCTTCTGCCGGTCTTGCTGAGAAGTTGCACTACAAGTCGCCTGAGCTTCTTCTACTGCTTCTCGTAATAATGGGCGCCCCCTATCTGCTTATATAGCTGCTGAGAACTGGGTCGAGCAGTCACTCCTACAGCCCATGACCCTGGAAATTGGCAAAATTAAATAATAAAAATGTCCAATTCTTTGTAAAATGTTTTGTCCCAAAATTGCCGGGGATTTGGGCCTTCTGCTTGGACAATGCATATGTTGTGCAATCAAAGGATATGCAACTACTCTAAGTGCTTGGATATGCACGGCCCACTCACAGGCTCACAAAGGTGCCAGAACACTTCCTAGGATGACCTAAACTCTAGACTTGAGATAGCTTGTCCACATGCACATTGGGTTAGATGTGCACGTGACATCCCCTCGTTTTCAAAGTGAGGTATTGGTACCGAGCTACATGGCTTTCTTATAGTCGGCCAACAACTTTGGAGAATCTCTGAAAAATTCGTCATCAATCCACACTGCCTCGTGGGTTCCTCGATCCTTGATCTTCAAAAAGTACTGTCTGACTTGCTTATTTGAGCCATGGCGAAACCGATGCAACAACACTTGCTCCGGCTCCATGACTTCAGCTTCATCGATGGTCTCGGACTCTTCTTCTTTGGATGTCATCCACTGACTTTCAGCATTGGCATCAAGCATTTGAGTGACCGAGCGAGTCAAAAGTGATTGGAACGGACGGCCAAAAGCTGCCTCATACAGAGTTCTATCAATGGCAGAGGAATAAGAGTTGTTCAAAATTGCTTGGACCAATGGAAGATGGAGCTCCCAATGAGACTATTGATCATGCGCATATGAACATCAAAAGCCAAATGATGTAAATTTTTGTTTGACCATTTGACTATGGATGAAAAGCTGATGAAAAATTCAACTTAGTGTCAAAATTTTCAAAAGAGAGCGCGCCAAAAATTGGACATGAACTTAATATCCCTATCTGAAACGATTGACTTTGGCAAACCACAGAGGGGGTACCGATGCTTAATCAACAACCGTGCTACATCTTGTGCGGTGACTGCGGCCTTACAAGGAATCAACATGCAAAATTTGCTTTTGTTAACAATTGTCAAACATTGAGTGTTCCTTGAATGCAAACTAGATGGTAAAAGGTTAGTCACAAAATCCATAAGACTTATCCTGAAAAGGCCCATCAGGAATAGGCAGCGGTAGCAAGAGGCCTTGCTGCTTACCCAGAGGAGCTTTTACCTTTTGGCAAATAGTCCACTGTGTGATATAACGAAACACACCTTTCGCATTTTAGGCCAATAAAAGAATCTTTCTATTTTTTCCAAAGTGGTGTTCATTCCCCTGTGCCCATTCGTGAGAGAGTCATGAGCATCGTATATGGCTGTCCTAAGAGAGGGCAACACACACAGACGGTGACGAAAATACAAACAAATCTTCACGAATGAGACAGTTGCTGGGCCCTTGGGAAGCAAGAGCTTGCAACCATTGCTTACCAAACTTAGAATCTGCATACTGGTTCTTCATGCTGTCAAAAGATACAATTTGAATAGAAACTGTGGATCTTGACTCAAGAGCCAGGATCTGTCCTTTGCGACTTAACACATCTGCAGCAGGGTTAGCTTTACCAAATTGCTCAAAAAATTGTGACCACGGTGCTTGGCGGTCACTCCAATGTGCACTAGGCATAGATTGGAGCCACTTGAGAGCTTGGTGATCTGTGCGAACTGTGAACTCTCTACCATACAGAAAATGCTTCCAATGCTTGAGAGAGTGAATGACAGACAGAAGTTCTTTGTCATAAATGGAATAATTCTTTTCTGCACTATTTAACTTCCGACTGAGAAATGCAACTGGATGGCCATGCTGCTGAAGCACAACACCTATGGCGACATTGCTCGCATCCGTCCATACCTCAAAGGGGTCATCCCAAGAGGCAAGGATGAGATACATCGCTTTTGTCATCACAATCTTGAGAGTTGCGTAAGCCTCAATGGTTGCCTCGGGCAAAACCGCGTGCTGTCGGCGATTTTTTACCCCTTTCAAAACATCTGTCATGGGTGCAGCAATGCGTGCAAAATTCTCTATGTGTGAACTATATGCTGGACATAACCCAAGAAAAGAACGCACATCATATGCAGTTTTGAGTAAATCTCAATTATGAACCCGTTCTACCTTCGCGGGATCGAGCTTGACACCTTCTGTAGAAATGATATAACCCAGATAAGTAACTTCATTGAGAAAAAACTCAGATTTCTTAGCTGCAATGTACAACTGACACTCATCCAAACGGGCTAAAACCCTTTCTACATCCTTTTCATGGTGTTCCTACGATGTAGAAAAAATGAGAATATCATCAAGAAAGATAAACACACACACGTCAATCATATCGCCAAAACGGCCTACCATAAGACAATTAAATGTACCCATGGCACGTGTCAATCCAAAAGGCATAATCACATACTCCCATTGCGCTTGCTCTGTGCGAAAGGCGGTCTTGTAGATGTTTCCTTTGAATACCCTTACGTGATGGTATTCAACTTTGAGATGGACCTTATTGAAAACCTTTGTCCCATTGAACCTATCGAGGACATACTCAATGCGAGGCATCGGAAACTTGTTCTTGACGGTCATCTTGTTCAAAGCCCTGTAATCAACACACAAACAAGACGAACCATCCTTCTGGCGGACAAATAAGATAAGAGCAGCAAAAGGACTTACACTAGGACGTATGAATCCTCCGGCCACCAACTCCGTGAGTTGCCGCTTTAACTCTTCTTCTTGAGTCTTGTTCAAACGGTAGGGAGTCTTACTGACTGGCTATGCCCCCTCTGTGAGTTCGATGTGATGGTCCTCCGGCCGCTCGGGAGGGAGATGGGGTGGAAGATCATCCTACAGAAAGAGGTGCTCATACTTGGTAAACAAAGCTAAATACCATGTCAAGAGCCTTAATGCTCTGGGTAATTGGAGAGGCATAGATGAAAGCCGCTTGTGCTCCTCTTCGTAATTCACGCTTCGCCTGCACACGAGAAATGAGAGGTAGAGAATGTAGACCCTCCTCACTACAAATGATGATGGGAGAGTCACTTTTGGCATTTAGAATGAGCGTATTGTCTGTCCAATCAATGAGAGGGTTATGCTCACAAAACCATCTAATGCCCAAATTCATATCACATCCTAAGAGAGGAGACACGATAAATTTTCTACGGAAGGAAGCTTGCTGAACAGTGAATAACATATCAAGGCACTCTTGCGTAATGAGAGAGTCCATACCGGGAGAAAAGCTTGACACTTCGAGAAGAGTTGTTTGGCTAACCTCCAGGCGGGCTCTCTCTACAAGAGAGTCACCAATCACATCATGCATACTACCTGAATCAAACAATATGACAAAACGCTGACCCTTCACATGCCCATAACATTTAAAGAGAGACTCATCAATGTGTGTGCCAGAAACATATGGAGAATCAGATTGGTTTACTAAAGCGCCTGTGGTAGCTGTCGGTGCTTTGGGTTCTCTAGGTGGTGCTATCTTAGGACAAGCCTTCTTTATATGACCCTTGACGTGACATTGATAACATCGACCTTCCTTAGCATAAATGACTTGTTCTTATGGCGTTATGTATCCTCCTATAATTCCTTGTGCAGCTTTTTCATCTGGGGTTAGCTTAGGTTTAGCAAGTGTTTTAGCTTTGCTCTTAGATTCATTTTCAGAGTTCTTTTCCGAAGGATTAGAGGAAGATGGGCTAGAAGAGTTACCGTTCTTACCATTCTTACCGTTCTTATTGTTCTGTGGGTTCTAAGCTCCTTAGGCTTTCCTTTGTTGTGCTTCATCTCTTGTGCGAGAGCAATCGCTACCGCCTTGTTGAGATCTACGGGGTCGAGTACTTTGACATCAAACTTGATATACTCATCCAACCTTAAAAGGAATGCCTCTTTGCGCTCATCATCCGATTTGCGTAATTGGGTGCCGAGATGCAAAACACAGTTAGAGAAAGACAGAATGGGCAAACCATTTTGCTTGAGACTGTGCCAATCGTCTTTAGCTGCGCTAGGTGGCATAAACCGCTCCTTGAGCTTGTCTTGGAAGTCGGCCCAATTGGAAGAAAGGGGCACGCCTTCTTCGGCTTCTTCTAGGTGCGCAGCCAACTGTGCCTCTTGCCACGCTTGATACCAATTAATGGCATCACGGCAAGATACATAGCTGATGTCAAAACCTTGCTATTTCTTGTTTTCTTAGTTGTCGCAAAGTAAGCATTAAATTGATGCACCAAGAATGAATAACATTAGCATCCATCTTACCGTCATACTTACTGAACGTCAACTTCTCAATGACTGGATTGTTGGAGTCCGCATCTCTACTTGTATCCCCTGATGAACTGTCCACATCTTTGACTGGCTTGGATTTCGAGGTGAGTATCTGTAGGACCAACTCTTGCATGCGTTGGTCTCTTTGCGCCTCATGCTCTAACTCCATAGCCGCTCGCCTTTCTTCAGCCGCTATTCGTTGCATCTCTTGTTGTAGCATCATGCCCATCATCGACTTGACCAAAGCCTCCATAGGATTTGGTGCATCCCATGGCGTAGATGGGGATGGGGGAGGATCAGGAAAAAATCCCATGGTGAGGAAACTTCTTCATCACCAACTCCACTCTCATCACCTTCATGCAAAGTATTCATTCCGCTTCGGGTGATGACCACACACTGAGATCTTGGGTACTTAAGTTCCTCAAGAACTTGGATTCTTGAGGTTCTTGGGTTCTTGAGGTTCTTGAGTTCTTTAGCTTGCAATCGGTGTTTGAGAAGGCTTTTCTCTTACCCGAGCTTGACTCTTCCTCCCTTGGCGGCCTTGCGCTCACACCAAAGTTGCTTTTTTCCACCTCACGTCGATTGGCCGGCCGCTAAGTGAACGGTCTGTTCTTAATGAGTGAAAAGAGGAACAACGGGAGGTTGGACAAGCCCTTCTTTCTTGGGTTACTTGTCACTCTTCAAAAACACGATTAGGAATCGACACCCCCGAGTGGACTTGGGTTACGTGCGACGCAACAAGAAAACAATTTCTTGTGGTTCTTTCCTTGAGTGATACATAACACTGCCAAAAGCTCTGATACCAATGTAAGGTGCAGCGGAAGTGAATGTTGATATTGCTCAAGATGAGTGCTCCGAACTGTGCTCAAGGGTTCCTTTTACTTACGTAGGGAGAGCCTTCCGTTTTCTTTAGAGAGAGAATGCAATGATCACAAACAAAGTGAATGCTAATGTGAATGAAGGTGCTGAGACTGAGAGAAAGAGAGAGAGAAGAATACGACTCCAGGCGGTTCTCAAACCCTCCTCCCCCTCCTTTATGGCGAGAGAGGTCTATGCTATAGATTGCACAAATCTGGCACAATGGTCTGGATGCAATGGACTTGCTGACGATGTCGACGACAATGATGACGACGACAAGGACAGGCTGAAAACTGAAAACGGTAGGGCTGAAATGCTGAAATCTGCCAAAACACTCACTTCCTGCTAGATATTGACACGGTGTCGGCGAGGATGGCGATGACGACGATTCGACAACGATTCACTGAAAACGAAGATGCTTAAATCTGAAAATAGCGGGTTGAAACTGTAAATGCTAGCTGACTCGGCGGTTTGGCCAGGATTTGCTGCGGGTAGGTGAGATCTGCGAGGCTAGGGGCTAAATCTGCAAAGGCTAAGTGCTGAAAACTGAAAACGCTAATGGTCTTGGCTGATCTAGCGTCGGGAATTAGGAAAACGCTAGGACTGATCTTTAACTGAAAACGCTGGAGATTCTGCTACAGAAAATGCTTGTGAATCTAGAAACCAAAAACGCTGGCTGCTTCTGTTGGTTGAAAATGCTAAAGGGTCTTCTGCTGGTCTTGCTGAGAAGTTGCACTGCAAGTCGCCTGAGCTCCTTCTGTTGCTTCGTCTGCTGGAAATGGGCGCCCCCTATCTGCTTATATAGCTGCTGAGAATTGGGTCGAGCAGTCACTCCTACAACCCACGAACCTGGAAATTGACAAAATTAAATAATAAAAATGTCCAATTCTCTATAAAATGTTTTGTCCCAGAACTGGTCAAGATTTGGACCTTTTGCTTGGACAATGCATATGCTGGGTGATACTGGGTGTGCAATCAGAGGATATGCGACTACTCTAAGTGCCTGGACATGCACAACCTGCTCACATGCTCACAAAGGTGCCAAAACACTTCCTAGGCTGACCTGATTCCTAGACCTTAGATAGCTTGTCCACATGCACATAGGGTTAGGTGTGCACGTTACACAGTCTTTAGACGTCTCTCAGTAGGTCTCTTGTTGATAACCTTGGAGGTCCAGTGTGATTGCTATGTCTTGGGACTACCATCAAGGGAACACTGTCTGTCCAAGAGCTGATGGACCATGCTGTGGTCGGCTACGACCTTATGGATGGAATCTAACCCTAATTTTTGGTGCAGGTTTCAGGATGGAAAGTCAATCGACTTTTCGAGCTCGATTGATGTGGAGATTGCTTTTTAAGTTTGAATTTTGTTTGAGAATCTGTTTGAGAACTTTTTTGATGATCCTGTTTGGAATTTGTTTGAAATGGATGGTACTTGTTTTGAAGCTATCTTGGTGCCGATTTGAACTGTTTGACTCTGGTTTGAATATTGGTTTCAATGCTTGGTGATTTACTCTCAGACTTACAGTGATTGTGATCTTCCAATGCAAGAGGTTATCTTGAAACATCAAGACTTTTGTAAGTCTTTTGGTTTTAAGTGCCAGCCTAAATTACCTTTTTTATATACCGTTTGGAAGTTCCACAAGAACCCTATAAAGCCTAGATTTATAGCTGCTTCTTGTAACACCTCTTTGACCGAGGTTTCCAAATGGCTTAGTTATTGTTTCAAAGCCATTTTACCTAGCGTAAATGAATTGTGGAATAATATGCTAAAGGAAGCAGACGTACCTACCGATTCATGTTGGATTTTAAATGATTCAGTAGGTGTGAGTCCTGTTTTAAAGTTTTTGAACTCTTCTAGAAGTCTTAAGGAGAAATCTTCTCCTTTATGTCTCCAAACTTTTGACTTTACAACGCTATACACGAAGCTAAATTTGGAGGACCTTAAATTTAGAGTCAAGTCTCTTATTTCAAAAGTTTTTGCGTACAAGCTTGCGAAGGATAGGTACAAGGCATTGCTAGTAGAAAAGTCATCCTTGAACTTTGACTTCTTATGGCTGAAAAATAAGAATGTAGATGTAGACAAAGGAAGAAAGAGATTCACCAGGATTGTAGATGACATTGACATCATATCTTGGTTAGATTTTCTTTTGGACAATTTATATATAACCATCGGCGACTCTCTTTTCAAGCAAACAATTGGTATCCCTATGGGCACCAATTGTGCTGTTTTTCTTGCTAATTTCTATCTTTTTACTTATGAGTTTGATTTTATGGAGCGTCTTGTCCTTGCTAACACTTGCCCAATATTTTTGCACAAGTTATGCAATGTAAGACGCTTTGTAGATGATCTTTTTGTCCTTGGCGTTCCTTCTTTCCAAGATTTTATGTACTTGAATTCGAGTTCTGTGGGCGGAGGAATTTATCCAAGGAGTTTTGCGAACTTAACTGTACCACAAATAGTGATTGTTGTGCCGTTTTAGACCTTAAGATTTTTCAGATTCCCTTGGGATTAGAAGTACATATCTATGATAAGCGCCTTGAACCAGAATATGCCAATCTAAAAATCATCCGTATGCCTCACATTTCTTCGAACATTTCTCTTTTAGCTAAGTACGGTGTCATTTGCTCTCAACTATTTAGATTTTCTCGTCTTTGTTCTAGTAAATCTACTTTTGTTGTTCAATCTTGCCATCTTATTTCTTTACTAGTTGAAAAACGATACTCATTCAAAAGAATCATGAGAAAAGTTCGTTCATTTTTGCATCGTAGTAAGTTTATTTTTAGTGTTTCTTCCTTTGGAATGTTCAAGATAATCAATAGTAAATTCAATAGAAGTGGGGAGCTAAAAAGCCCACTTACTGTTTGACTTAATAACACCTTATGTTGTTGTTTTGATCTTTAGCGCTTCTAGTATTTTCACTATAGCTTGACAATTGCTAGCCTTTATCATGACTGAGTATGCCCATCACCTCCGGAGGGTGATAGAAACTCAGCTCGTTGGTTTTGTAGAGTACGTTCAAAGCATGAATGACCTCTATATAAACCTGCACCTACTCTTGGGCACTGACGACGTGAGTAGGGATGTCATAGCTGTTGTCCAAGCTATGCATGATAAAGGTGATAATCTTATTCTTCCTTTTTGGACAAGCAGTGAAGTTGAGATCACATATTGTCAAGTTTGGTTCTGTGCTCTTCGTAGGTTTGTAGTAGTATTCATTTTTCGATTTCATATTTAGCTTACCTGAGGACTTAAGAATGTGTTGTTGTGTGAAGTTTGATTTCTAGGATTAAGTTTTTAAGATGTCTTATCCTTTTTTTTTTGTGCTTAAAGTTGAGTACTTGTTTTAAGCCAAGTAAGTTGCGTCAACTTATTTTACACATGCCTTTTCTAAAAACATTTTTAAGTTAATAATGCTTTGTTTTATCTAGTTTTGTTTCATAGCAAACAAAGTGATTTAGTTTGTTTAGTTGTTTGTTTTTGTTTTTCTTTTCTTTTCTTGTGTCCCTTGCTTTTATAGTTTTATGAGTGCTTTATTCCCTCTTATAATTCGTGAGTTCAGACTATTCTGAACTTATGAAGGTATATTTACTCCCAGGTGGAGTAGTAAGAAATGGTGTTTGAGAATGCTTGCACATACTCATGGCCCAGACCCTTGTGGTTATTTGCGGGGGGAGTATTGAATGCTTGAAAAAAATGCTGTTGTCGTTAGTCCCGGTCCAGACCTGGATGGTTATGCGGGAGGAGTATTAAGAAGTCTGAGTAGTGGTTACTCTCAGCACCTCCAAATGACGCAGGCTACGGTTTGGGGGGCGTTTGGTTGTAAAAGGCCTCTATATCTTCCGGCCCAGATCTTTTTAGGTTATGTGGGAGGAGTGATGAGAGAGAGGTGTTGCCTTGCTGACCTGGCAGCCTGTATGGATCTTCGCGAATTACGTTGTTGATGTGGCAATTGTACGGGTTTCCTGCGTTTGCGGCGGTAGCTTTTGGACCAGATGCTTTTGAGTTTATTGCTTTTTATGTAAGTGCTTTTGAGGCCAGGGGCCTTTCAATATGTGCAAAGGGCTCAGTCTCTGGCACTCTTCTGGGTGAAGGTGTAGGGTGCGAGTACCTGCATTGTACTGAGTTCAAGTGATAAAGAAATACCGACAGGGGTGCCAAGGTTTGGGGCCAATACTCCTTGGGGTGGAATTCCTCCACTTCGTGTTGCGTGTGCTCTCTCTCTCTGAAGAAAACAGGTATCTTTTTAGGAGATGACCTTACCCTCTCACAGCTTGCACATATGAGAGAGGTCATGCCGGAGATTAGAGCAGCAAGGGAGAAGGGAAAGTTAGCCTTTTGTAGAGATGGGCGAGTAGTGATTACAGAGCGCCGCTCTACATGACGGTGCGAGACCTATGGGACCACTCTCAGGATGGCGGTTTGGAACTGTAATGGTTCGTATAGACTTGATGTGGGGGCCTTTGAGGGCAGCTTCAGAGACAGAGACATTGTTTTCTACTTAGAGACTCATCAGGCTCCAGGACAGTTGATGCCGCAAAGGATACAGATGGGAGATAGCTTGCCGGACATGCACCAGATCTGAGCATGGGACTAGAGGATCAAGAGGTGTAGCAGTTATTTTCAGAGAGGAGCTTCAACCACTACTGCACATGGTTCGGAGAAATGATCAACCTAGATACATGTGGGTGAGGCTGAGCGTAGAGACTTGACGTTTCTTGTGCATCGCCATATGCTATTTTCCTCCCAGGACTTCAGTATATGCTTTACCCAGAGGACATTCTCCTTACTCTGTACTTGATGATGATATTTGGGAGTTCTCTAGGGATGGAGACATCATACTATTTGGGGGATTTTAATGCCCGTACAGGCAGTTCACAAACGAGTTTCTATGACACTTCAGAGGAGATGCTCAGAGAGCTAGAGCCAAAGGAGATGGGGCTTGAGAGATGCTCACACAACAGAGTGCATACAGAGTATGGAAGATACCTCAGGGAGCTGACGACTACTCACAGTTTAGCCATATTGAATGGCTTACCGACCTTCCCATCATCTACAGGTTTTACTTGTTTTCCACACAGACATGGGACGAGTACTGTAGATTATGTTCTGACACATCCGAGCTTTATATCTCACATATAGGAATTTACAGTGGGGCCCAGGCTTGTTGGGATAGCAGTAGATCATGCACTTTTGACATTATCAGTCTCCTTTGAGTACAATACATCTCACGCCTCACGGGGTGGTAGACATCCACGCTATACTTTTACAGCAGAGGCTGACTCAATCTATGCAGAGGAGATATAGACTTTTATGCACATCAGAGCTAGTGTACACAGTGGAGGAGATCATGTCTATGCTGACAGTAACGTTTACATGGGGCGGAGACAAAGGCATACCCACACACTGAGCCTGGTCAGAGACGTCGTTCTGGGCACATGCCTCAGAATAGCTGGTATGATGAGGAGTGGCGACAGAGGAGAGCTCAGATCCAGCGGGAGCTTACATTGGGAGTGATCACCTATAGACAAACTCGTATCGCTACACGACGACTAGTACGACGGAAGAAGCGAGCTTTCTTGGTCCAGATGGAGCAGGATCTATATCAGCTCTTCCTTAGTAGAGATTCAGGAGAGGCTTGGCGTCTATTCCATGAGCAATCTCCCCCACCAATGATTACTTCTATAGAGATTTGGGGGCAGTATACAGCATCATTATACAGTGTACCTGGACAACCACCACTACCGGATCCATCACAGCTATGTCCGGCTACAAGCACCTTCTTTACCACTGAGATGGTAAAGGAGGCCATTGACAGGATGAAGACCAAACGGGCACACGATCATGAGGGTTTGGTAGCGGAGCACATTATACATGCTGGGGACTTGTTGGCAGAGATGCTTGCACGGTTGTTCAACCGTGTCATGTGTGAGGGCTTTCCTGAGTCTTGGAGATTGTCTACTATTGTACCTATCTTCAAGATAGGAGACGTCACAGTGCCGGGGAATTACCGTACTATCAGGGTAGGACACACATTGGCACGTTTGTATGCATCCATCCTTGAGCATAGGCTGAGCAGTTGGGTAGAGACTATGGGCATACAGGGACTTGGATAGGCTGGTTTTAGGAGGGGTTTCTCCACACTGGATCATGTCTTTACACTCAAAGCTATCATTGAGGAGGGTCGAGCACATGGTAAACAGATATATTGCAGCTTTGTGGACTTCCGCAAAGCTTTTGACACAATACCGAGGGCCAGATCGATGCGCTGACTTCCGCTACTGCTATATTGTATCATGGTGACACTTATCCCCATTTTGTACCTTTGTGGCATTATACCATTGCTCAGCTTACCAGCCACCCATAGGAGTCGGTAGCACTCCTATCTCAGTTTCTAGTTTGTAGTTTTCTTTGTTTGTACCCAGACTTGGTACTAGACTCACCATTGTAATCAGTCTGGTCTCAGGTCATTTTGGCCTTTTGTAGACGTTAATATATCATTTCATTTCATTTCTCTCTCTCTCTCTCTCTCTCTCTCTGAAGACAGCTTTAGGGACAGAGACATAGTTTTCTACTCAGAGACACACCAGATACCGGGACAACTTATGCCACATGTGAAGGGGTATTTATGGGAAACAGCTGGTCGACCAGACAAGAGATCTCTGCGAGGTAGCCGGGGCTCAGGAGGAGTAGCAGTCTTATTTAAAGAGGAGCTGAAACCACTACTACAGATTATCAGGAAGGATGAACAAGCAAGGTATATGTGGGTGAGAATGAGAGCCGAGACAGGTAGATTTCTATATATCGCTATATGCTACTTCCCTCCAAGTACATCAATCTACTCCTCACCTAAAGGACAATCTCCTTTCTCCATACTGAATAATGACATATGGGAGTTCTCTAGAGATGGAGACATTGTTCTCTTAGGAGACTTTAATGCCAGAATGGCCAACTCTCAAGCAGTATTCTATGATACTTCTGAAGAAATGCTCAGAGAAGTGGATTTATCACAGGAGGGGCTTACTAGAAACTCACAGGATAAAGAACACACTAAATATGGGAGACATCTCATGGAAATGGCAACTACACATGGTTTGGCCATACTTAATGGTCTAGAGAATTTCCCTTTATTTGGGGGATTCACATGCTTCCCGCACAGGCATGGGGCCAGTATAGTGGATTATGTCATGACTTCACCAAGCTTTCTTTCTAGTATCGAGGACTTTAAGGTGGGACCCAGACCGGTTGGGATTGCAGTGGATCATGCTCTCTTGACCTTATCAATCTCCTTCCAATACAATACCTCTCAAGTACAAAGGAAGAAGACACACACAAGATATACTTTCACGCCAGAGACTGATCCAGTCTATGTGGAAAAGATCTATAATAGGATGTGGGCAGCCGAGCCAGTATATACTGTAGAGGAGATTACTTCTCAGCTAACAGAGATACTACATGGAGCGGCACAAGAGGCATACCCACATACTCAGCCTGATCAGAAGAGAGGATCTGGGAACATGCCTCAAAACAGTTGATACGACGAGGAATGCAGAGAGACGAGAACCGAGGTCCAGAAAGAGCTTACACTTGGGATCATCACATATAAGCAGTCTCGGATTGCTCTTCGGCGTATAGTACGTCGCAAGAAAAGGGGATTTTTAGCTAAACTGGAGAAGGATTTATATCAGCTCTTCTTGAGTCAGGACTCACATGAGGCTTGGCATTTATTTCACGAGCACTCATCGCCTCCGACAATTACTTCTCTTGAGATTTGGGGTCAATATGTAACATCATTATATACGGTATCTGGACAGCCTCCATTACCAGATCCGCTAGAGCCATGCCCTGCTACTAGTACTTTCTTTACTACGAAAATGGTGGAAAAAGCTATTGATAAGATGAAGACAAGAAGAGAATATGATCATGAGGGTTTAGTAGCAGAACATCTGATCCATGCAAGGGATCTACTTTCAGAAGTCCTTGCTCTTCTGTTTAATCGGGTCATGTGTGAAGGATTACCTGAATCTTGGAAATTATCTACTATCGTACCTATTTTCAAGTCAGGGGATCCTATGATACCTGGGAACTACCGTACCATTATGGTGGGTCACACATTGACCCGACTTTACGCATCTATTCTGGAACAAAAACTGAGTAGATGGACAGAGAATGAGGGCATAAGGGCAACAGGACAAGCTGGATTCAGGAGGGGTTATTCCACTTTAGATCATATTCTTACGCTCATAGCCATTATTGAGGAAGGAAGAGCAAGCGGGAGAAGGATGTATTGTTGCTTTGTGGCTTTTCGGAAAGCTTTTGATACAGTACCAAGGGCCAGATTGATGCGCAGAATGCAAGAGTTAGGGGTCCCCAAACAGATTATTTGGGGGATCATGGCCTTATACGGGTCAGTAACTGGTTATGTATGTACTCCAGAAGGGGATTCCGACATTGTTCATTCCACCGTTGGAGTAAAGCAGGGATGCCCACTGTCCCCTACTTTATTTGGTATGTATATAGATGAGGTATCAGATTACATTGATAGAGAGGGTGACAGAGGTGCCCAACTTGTAGGGTCATGGATCCCTTTGTTGTTGTATGCAGATGATATTGTATTGATAGCAGAATCACCAGATGGAATGTAGAGGCAGTTAGATGCATTACATAAATTCGCGGAGGATAGCGAACTGTCGGTAAATTTGGGTAAAACCAAAGTTATGGTGTTTAACACCACACCGCAGTGGGTTAGGAGATCGGCACCTACATTTGCATATGGCCAGGATACAGTAGAGTACACAGATGCATACACATACCTTGGTGTGGTATTTACAGGACCGAAGTTTACTCTTAAGAAAGCAGCGGATGCTAGATTGTCCAGAGCCTCTGCGGCCTTGGGAGGGTTGGAGAGGATGTGTTCACAAGTGCAGTTTCAGGAACCACTTTGGCTCTTTGATACTGTGGTGTCTTCGGCTATGCTTTATGGGGTCCAGATTTGGGGGCCATTTGTGGATCAGGATAATTGGAAGTTAATGGAGAGACCTTTGGTATCTATGATTTCCCGAATAATTAGAGCCAAGGCCTCCGTACCACACGCGATTATTCGAGCGGAACTAGCTGCCCCTCCGATAGAAATTGAAGCTCTTACCAGATCAGTGTCCTTCATACATGGTTTATGGGATACAAATAATTGCCGATATACTAGATTGGCCCTCGAATCCTCTCGACAATTAGCAATGAAAGGAGATACATCATGCTGGTATGCGCAACTGTCCTCGTGGTTTCAGAGACACGGGTTCAGTATGGAAAGATTACCCCCCTTCCAATACTCTCTTGAGGCTCCATCACTGGTAATCACATGAACGGATATTAATAAAATCATCCGCCAGGATCTTATACAGTTGGACACTAAGAGGACATGGGTAGACCCTACACAAGAATTGGGCACGAAGATGGCCGACTACAAAGAAAACTTCCTACAGCTATCTGAAGATGGTTTTGTGATTCGCCCGAGCTACATGGATACCCACCTGTCTCATGGTTTGAGATGTGCTATTGGTCAGATTCGTACATCCTCACACCAACTGGAAATCGAATTTGGCAGATTTAAGGGAATCCGAGCTGATAGCAGAATTTGCAAGTTATGCGGAATGGAGCCGGAGACAGAATTACACTACATATGCCATTGCACTGTATACTATGAGATACGTGGGTGTTTTCATTGCCTATTTAAAGAAGGCTTTGGACCTCTAGATAGAGTCATGCAATACCAAGATCAAAGGTGCTTAGGCCTGTACCTACTGGAACTACATCGGCACAGGGATAATCTAATGAGAAGACAAAGAGCACTACAGCCTCAGAGGCAGATCACAGATTTCTTCGGATCGAGAGAAGGAGGAATGGAAGGAGAAGCAAGAGGCCAGCAGCACGCATACCAAAGGCACCCTCATTGACAGGGCGATTGAGCTTAGGAAATCGAGACGACCACGACCGAGATGCAGAAGCACACTTCATCGGAGGAGACTACAACAAAGGATTAGAAGTATTCTAGCCAGACATCTAGAGTGCTCCTAAGAAGTTTATCTAATACTTTGTATTTGGTTTTTTCGCATTTATTTTCACACTTTCACACTTTTCAGACATTGTAACAGATTCACCACTTTTGTATCAGTTTGGTCTCATAGGTCACTTTGGCCTTTTGAAGACGTTAATATAACATTTCATTTCATTTCTCTCTCTCTCTCTCTCTCTCTCTCTCTCTCTCTCTCTCTCTCTCAGTTTAGTTGTTATTGGGTTGCAAGTGCTGGAATGATTGAACTAGCGAAAGCAGGGAAAATATGTGGGCTCCAGCTAGACCATGGCGAGAGACTAGACCAGCTAGACCATTGGACGAGGCAAAGACCAGCTAGACCAAGCTAGACAAAGGCGAAGGCGGACTAGACTCGTCTAGACCAACAAACTAGGCGAGGCAAGAGACTAAACCAGCTAGCTCCTCGACCATGTGTACTCAACAGAATGAGACTTTAGTTGAGGTCCCATCGGGCGTGCCAAAAATGAGAGCACTTGTAGCAGAAACTTGATGTTGTGCTCTCTACTATGAGTGCTTCACAGTGCAATATGCAAGAAATCTCACTCCAAAATAGAACAACACTACATAGCAACGAAAGAAATAAAAAATGTACTCAAATGACACAACAACCGACTCCAAACCCAATGGAAGCTATACTCGTAGACCAATACAGACTCGTTGGCAGCACACTCAGCTCCAAGCCAAGGACTCACGAGTACAATGGGGGTGTCGAGGCTCCAACTCTGCAGGGAGAGTGCAAATGTGCAAGTGCTGGACCGAACTCAAGACTCTAGATTCATTGACTCATAAGATGTCCCTAACTCATAAAACCAAGCAAGCATATATATAACTCCCCTTGATGCATTGACATTGATTTATTATCTTTTCCAAATCGCTTTGGCAATTTGTACACAAAATATACACATTGACATTGGCCAAAGTATGAAAGACCTTCGAATAGGTTGGATTCTTTGGCTACTAATATCTTTGAGTACTATGTTAGATCATCAACATCCTTTTTTAAGAATTATCCTGGACCATCTGCTCGGTAGACCAAAGAATGAGACTTCAAAGTTCAAACTGACCATTGATTGATGAGTTTGAGCAGGACAGTCTCCAAAACTTTTTGTTTGTTTGCCAGTGCATGTGTTCCATTCTATATGAGAAACAACCCCTGAGATATGGAGGGATTCTTTTGGCACCCAATTCAGTGGGAATAGCCACCCTGGAGTTGCCATCTCCATTGTTATCAGAAATTTTAAAACAATTGCATGGGAGACTATTGAAATTGAGGCCTAACAATGCAGGTGAAGGCGGCTGCCTGCGCAAAAGACAGGTTAGCATTCATTGAAAAATGGGAAAGAGGTGAGGCAGCAAGCACTAGGCAGGGAGGATCAATATAAGGTGCTTAGGCTAACGCACAAGCGAGGGAGGGTTTGTGTACTGTCTGATTATATAGCTTCTTTACTGCATGCCCTAATTCTTGCTTGAAATACACGAGGGTTCTTTTGTCCGCAATCTTGTGAAGATGAAATTAAATCTTTTGCATATGATTGTGACTTAGGTGAATTTACGGCATCCTCATGCTGATGATGATGATCATGAAGAGTTGTATGAGACAGAATTGCTTATGAATCACTCCCATGTTGAGGTGGAAAATGAAAAGATCTTCTTCGCCAGGCTTGACGGGCAGCTTAACAAGGTGAATCAATTCTACAGGAAAAAGGAGCAAGAGTTTTATGAGAAGGCAGAAGAAATAAAAGAACAGCTGGAAAAACTTGTTGCTGTGAGGGAGAAGTTAAAAGAGCAGCAAAATTATTCTGTTTCTGAGTCCTCATTTGAGAAAGGTTTGTGTTTCATGGTGGTGGTTCTCAGTATAAACTTAACCAAGGCCGCATTGCACCACAAAAGAATGGTATACATTTCAATTTCAAATTCCAATTTACGACATCTTTGTATAGCAGAGGCTTAAGCTTCCCATCTCAGATATATGCAAATTAGACACCACCCCACTTTAGATGGTCTTATAACTACTAGATAAACCTTGGTCATGCACATTGAAATTAGTTTTCGTCTTAACATTACTGTAACAGAGTTTTTAATTTTTGTTTTACTTTTATATGGTGTCTGGCTAAGCATAATTTCTGTTTTGATTGCCATGGGATTGCATTTTTTTGCCTTTATTTGGTTTTTAATTTTTTGAACAACTCAAAATTTGATTCAAGATTGTGTCGTTGATTTAACTTGAAAATTTACATTTCTCTGTTCTCATGGAGGCAAAAACCTGGGATTCATACAGGTTCAGAGAATGATAAGCCTGATTCAGCAATGGTGGACATAGAGTTGAGTTCAATATCAGAGAACGATGCATCTCTGGATGACTCCACTCGAGAGACCAATACATATGCACCCTCTACTGCACTCGATTTTGGGCTTACGATACCTCAAGTCACCCCTTCCTTACTCTTTGGAGCACTCAAGCAGAGGGTTATGGACGACTTATCCAGTCATTCAGGCCAACCGACAGCAGGCGAGGAACTGCCAACTAATACTTTCAACAGATTTGATCGAAAGAGGATACAGTATGCAGAAAGAACCTTGCGAGATGCATGCCAGGAGTTGTATCGAGGGCTTGGGTATTTAAGAAGATTCAGGTTGGGTTTTCTCACACTATGATGGTGCCAAATTAGGCTTCTCTCTAATACGTCATGGTAACAGTTGAACACTTTCTAAGTTTGTCATTCCTCTATGGGTTTCAGCAGTAGCATCTTCTCTAGCCTTGACTATGAGCAAGAGTCCCTCTTCTGCAATTCATTTTCTTCACATCATACCATCTTTAAGGCCACTCTTTGCGAATGTAGGTTCTAGTGATTGAAATATCTAAACTGAAACAGAGTGAGGGGCTCTCAGTTAAAGGTAGGATTAAATTTGAAGTTGCAAGCACTGCTTGTGGATGCTGCATTTTTCGAATCACGATGAGTCATGCTGCACACTTCACCAGTGAAAATAGGACAATGAATCTCATTGTCCTATTCTGTCGCATTTTTTGAATCTTGATGAGTCATGATGTACATGATATTTATGCAGCTGTCACAATCTATCAAGTTTTAAACTAGCCAAAAGTGCTTCATGAGAGCTTAATAGTGGGCTCTCTTCAAATGATTTTGTGCTAGATACTACCCAATAAAATCTTATTGACTGAGGCATTGGCTGACAATGGTCTGTGTGCAAATTGTTTGTAAATAGCTATAGGTATATTTCCATTGCACACGCAAATGCATGCGTACGTGCACATACACACAGCTCACTAACACATTTGCTGCAGTTGTGGGTGGACAAGGTTGACAGCTAGGGCAGCAGGTTTTTCTCACTCTTGGAGTTCTGTTGCACACATGACGATTTCAGTTTCAGACTCTGGGTTATGTGGTGCTGGAGAGCCATTGGTGTTTACTCAGGGATTACTTAGCGGCATAGGAGGCTTTATCGTATCTTCCCCTCACCATCAGTCCTGTGTCTCTGAAATATGATATGATGGATTATCGTGGCTGTGTTGTTGGGGTCAGATACTCTTCGTGCGATCCACGATTCGGTGACATCATTGGAGGCTTAATGTTTGCATAGTTACAGGGAACGACCATTTTCAGGTCTCCGTTCCAATTTCCCCTTCCAAATCCTCGTTCCATGTTTCAGACGTGAGTATCCGTGACTGGGAATGGCATTTCATGCCCGTTCCGATTTCCTGTTCCGGGTAACTATGATTGTTTGGTCTGCTATGTGATTGGGATTGGGCTCTTAACTTAGAGCTAAGGAGAGGTTGCTTCAATGCTTGTTTTGAGATATAAGATCAGGCAGATGACGTATTGGTACATAAAGCCCCTTGGATGGGACCAGAGCATTTTGCTATTTCTACAAATAGAAATAGGGCATGGACCTATCTGGGTCGGGTGTTGCTATGAAAGTTAGATTACCAGGTCTTCTTCTAGAGTTTTGGCCCCATGCCCCTATCTGGGTTGGGTGTTGCTATGACAGTTAGATTACCAGGTTTTCTTCTAGAGTTTTGGCCATACATTTCAGAGATCGGGAGGAGCCTGTGTGTCTTACGTGGTGAGGGTTAGATCACCCCACTATCAGAGATATCCTTCACCCCTCTCTCGTGAAGGATCTGCCACGGTTCATCTCTCTTCCTACTATCCATGGGGGGTGATATGGGAGACAGTCTTCTTCACTGGGCTTCCTGGTCATTTTTCTGTTTGTGGGAGACCTGGTCATATGGCAGCAGCATGCGTCACAGGAGAGTACATGAACATGGAGAACAGACAGAGGTGTAGGAGAGACAGGAGGCTCCGAGGGTGCCTTCTGATGTAGGCTGAGAAATTCAGAAGAAGAGGAGAAAAAAAAAGGAGATGCAGGAGATAGAGGCAGTCAGAGATGCCCCCAATTACTATGGTTTACATACTAATGGGATTCCACCTCCTCAGGCACTCTCTTCTTTGGATGTTGTACACCCTCCTTCCCTTATGGAGCTTGGTGGATTGTTACCTGTCACCTCCCCTTTAAATAGTTCTGACAGAGTTCTTGTTGTGTTGAGGACACAATATGCGAAGGGTTTTGCACCTCTTGCATCTGATAGAGTTGTTTATGTTAGGTGATGTGAGAGGCTGAAAACAAGGAGTAGCCTTGTTTTCTCATCATTCATGTCAATTTGGTATATTTCCTCTGATGACTTTTGTACTTTAATCTTGGGGTATGTGCCTAAAGATGTTTACAATTGCTCTTTCCCTGGTTAAAAAGAAAGGTATGATTCCATTGGTCAAATGCTCCCTGCTTTACCAAAAAAAAAAGTATCTATTGCCTGAATATCAGAGCATACCAACATGTTGTAGCGAGTACCGCATTACAAGACTATGCAACAGTTTTCCTTGCATGCGAATACGCTCGTCTGTTTTTGTATTTTTGAAATCAAGGGGGTGAACCGAGTATTTTGTCCTTGTTTTGCAGTACCCTAAATGCGACTGGTTTTGCTAAGATCCTAAAAAAGTACGACAAGGTAATTCTTTTGGGGGCCTGCATAATGAGGCAGACGTAAAGTTAATCACAACCTTCTATATATCCACTTTGTGATGGCTTTAAATTTAGCTAATTAGTTTGTCATGTGCCACGCAGAAAACCGGCAAAGATGCTTCGATTGTGTACATGAAAGTGGTGGAAAATGCATATTTTCACTCTTCTGACAAGGTAATCTATAGTATCAAATGAGGGCTCTTAGGTTTTCACTTTTCTACAAGGTAATCTACATTTTGCTCTAATTTGACGAGGGCTCATAGGTTTCTGTCTATTATACAAACTTCTGTGCTCTTCTTTATTATCTTTGGAGCTTTTCTGATCAACAAATTTGTATTCAAACTTTTCTGAACATTGGAGCTAGGTCTTGAAAATGATGGATGGTTTGGAAAAGAAGTTCACTGAAGTATTCACTAGCGGCAACCACAAGAAAACCATGGCCTTGTTGAAGCCTGTACCAAAAACAGCTTCACACAAAGTGACCTTTTTTCTTGGTAAGGTGTCTGTACATGTGCTAG
The DNA here is from genome assembly GCF_014529385.1 of Adiantum capillus-veneris. NCBI lineage: Eukaryota > Viridiplantae > Streptophyta > Polypodiopsida > Polypodiales > Pteridaceae > Adiantum > Adiantum capillus-veneris. Next base: position 48,596,666 of record NC_140958.1, on the reverse strand, counting down.
TTTTGGCCCTATTGTTGTGATTTTTTGATACTATCCTTAAATCAGACTAATAAGGTGCTGAAGTAAGCTGTCATCATCTCTCTTGGCTGCTTAACGTTCATGCTCTCTTTTTGAAACTATAACTAGTGCACCAGTGCAGTTCCATGACATAATAAACCTTAATAATTATGTGTGTGCACCTTACCATGTTGTCATTCTTTGATAAATGCAGGTCTATTCACAGGATGCTCGTTCTCTTGTCTGGTGGCTTTCTTCATGCTGCTTGATTTTAAATGGATTCGGAATAATGATGACACATCAGAAAATGCAAAGAATCTGTACCTGCGTGCAATATATCCTTTATTCAGGTTACTCATCATGGGCATGCTAAAGGATCTGACGTCCTTATGAACAGCACAAAGAACACATCTTTTCAGTGCAGAAAATTACATGGACCCAGCATACAATCATCAAGGCATTTTACATTTGCAGTGAAAAAGCTCAAAGAATACATCTGCTGACCTTGAGAAGCATGCCACACGGGGAATCTTTCTTGTACTAACTTCCAACTTGTGCTTTTTTTTACAGCATATTGGCCTTGGTGCTGCTACACTTATGCTTATATGGCTGGAATCTGTACTCATGGCGTAAAAAACAAATTAATTATGCCTTCATTTTTGGGCTTCCACCTGGAACGGAGATAAAATATAGAGAACTCCTTTTGTTAGCGATGGGTCTTGCAATATTGGTCACAGCAACTCTGCTTGGTCATTTCATGATTTACACCATTGTGACATCGTCTTTTCGGACAGCTATCATGCCTTTTTCAACTTTGATGGTATGTCACACATCAATGGGCACTCATACCCTTGGACTTGCTCATTGTTATGTAAGATTTCTTCGAACAAATAAAGAAAAAATCATTCTATTCGGAAGACCTGAAGGGTCCAAATTATTTAGTAGGTTTCTCTGCCCTTGATCTACCCAGAATTATGTTCATCTACTCTCTCTTTTCCTGGCTTTATGCCAGGCAATGTAGGACTGTGGACTTCAGCCATGTGTGCTTTCAATGTCGGATTGCGGCCTTCAGCCATCTGTCGCTTATTTATGTGGCCAAAAGAAAAGAAAAGAAATAAAATGTTATATTACGGTCTTCAAAAGGCTAAAATGATCTAAGTTACAACCGGAGCAGATGACATACAATCATCTGAGATAATGCATAAAAGGAAACATCCTAGATCCTAAAAATCCCTGTATGAAAGGTAACGAAGCTGCTAGGCAGGTAAAATAGAGAAATCTGCCAGACTTGTCAGATACTAGAGAGAGAAAGGGAGAAAATTATATTAGAGAGAACAGTGAAAATCTGGTTTACAGAAAATCAGCAGTCTCTAGAGAGGGAAGGAAGAATCTAGAGAGAGTAATTCATTGTGTGGCTAGGAGGATTCTTGCTATGACTTGGAGATTGGCATGGGCCACTTCTCTAGGAAGAGAGAGTTTGTGATTGCTCGGACAAGCACATTGATCAATTGTCTCTTCGGTTTCGAGGCAGAAACTATAACCCTAAGACCTATCACATACCACCCTCGAAAACCAAAGCAATCGTCCTCGATTGCTGGTATTAATAAAGAGAACGAAAACAAAAAATATGAATAAAAGTAAAATAACATACACACATCAACGAAATGTACATTGTATGCTCACATGCAATCTTATGTTGTGTGCTGTGGCAATGTCAATCATGAATTTAGCTAGGTACAGATCCATGTGCTTTTGACAATCTGTCTTTTGCTAGTGTCTCATGCCCTTCTTTGAAAGTATGGTGAAATGCTCTATGCCCATCAAGAAATGGGGCATAGAAAGTGTACACTTTACAATCTCACTGATCAGAGATTCCAAATTGACGCTCCTCTGATCACTCATCCGAAGGCAAATAGGAGTCACTGTTGCGAGCTTCTCTCATAGTAGACGGGAAATATGCCAACAGTCATACTATGGAAAAGATCAAATACAGATCATTTGTGTACATGTAAAAGCATTCTTGTACAACTGTATAAGATCGACATGATCTGTCAAGTCTGCAGGATTCATCCACTGAGCATCCATAGCAAGATAATCTTCAAGCTTCACCAAGTATCTACGAGCCGTTTCCATCAGTTCAGCAATGTCAAGAAGTATGGCTAGTGAGACCACAATCAAAGCATCTTTTTTGAGCATGACACTTGGCGACCTATTGACGGGACAAGTGAGGTCACCTCGGGGGAATTTATGGGGGGACGAGAATTTTTTGACTGATAAAGAATTGTCATGTGGGCACCACGATTAGTATGTCTTCTCTAATGGGTAGTGTGTCGATTCGCAAAAACCAAATCTCTCTTCATCGTATGCTATTTAATGCATGCATGAGAAATTACATTCCTGTTCATTGGCAACCACCTTGCCAGCACAATCGTCCCTCAAAAATAAAAGGTCACCCAACTATGTGACACTCAATCTGGGCCACCAAACTATTCTTGGAAAGTAGAGACTGATAAATAGACATCCCAAAATCTTTGGTTGTATGTGACAGAGTGTATCAATGTGGAATGTCCAAAGATTGGAGCATGCAGACACTAAATATAACTCAAAATGTCATTCAAGGAGTTCTAATAGAAGTTGAAATCTAGGCTGGCAGAGAGTGTGGGCCAATATTGCATAGTTTTGTCCTTGAGAAAGGATGTAACTTGGAAAGGTATAGGCTCCCAGTAAAGCTGTGGGTGCGAAATATTACATCAAATTTCTGAAGGAACTTGAGAGCATTCTGGAAACCTTGGATGCCAGAAAAAGTAAAGAATTTGACTGTGGAACCACCATCCTGAAATGGTTATGGAGCCTTTGAGGTGAATGATAAAGCTACTTGGTTTCTATTGATTTGAGAATGTGGCCTCACATGTTTATGATCTATCAGCTATTCAAAGATTCAAGGCCATTGCTTTCAGCTGCTCTTTCCGTTCTTTCGTTCAAAGTTTGAAATGCTTTCTAATAAGATGTGTGACTATATACAGGTCTTCCTGCTGTTGCTTATTTGTCCTCTCAACATATGCTATCGATCAACTCGCTTCTTTGTCCTAACATGTCTCTGGCATATTGTTATGGCTCCCTTTTACAAGGTAAATAAACATGTAGCTTTTACAAGGGGAATAAACATCTTAACATGCATGAGGACATAGTGTTCTGTGCAACTATGCCCAAATACCACAGCAGAGACTTAAATGAAGATTAACCACCCGGACCCACATTGTTTCTTTCATCACGTCATTGCTGAGCAAGTGCATACGCCAAGCTAACAGATTTTTTTATTTGCTAACGGCATCAGGTTGTAATGGTAGACTTTTTTCTTGCTGATCAATTGTCGAGTCAGGTAGATGTGTAGTCTTTTACAATGTTTATTCTCTTATTTACAAGAGACCATTCTAAATGAAAGGCCTTTTTTTGAGCAGGTGTACATGTTCAGGAATGTAGAATATGTTTTATGTTACAGTATTTTCGGTCATTTCAAAGAGGAGAACATTGATCGCTGCACATCTGACAACCTGCATTTTGTAATAGTTGCGTATGTGGTCTCTATGGTACCCTACTGGTGGCGGTTTGCCCAGGTAGGTCAAGAAAGTTGTCAGCAATTCATCTATGAAACAGTCACCAGGTCTTCAGGAGATTTAAGACTCAAGATAGTTCTATATATTTCATGCCATCATGTAAAAGCATAATTGAGAAACTGAAATGGAGCCCTGCACAAGGCTGAATAGGTGAATAGGTTGCAGATCCATGTGTAGTTATGCCAAATGCATCACTCCTTCATGAATTCAATTTGAGAGTACCCTACCCCTTAAGAGTGTTGCATTACCTTTTGGCATAGATTGAATGAACCTACAAAGGTCTCTTGGCGTTGCTGTCTGTTTATGAAATATAGGGAAGAATCATGTTGGTGTTCCATCTCTGTCCATAGTCTGTAAATAGAATTGGCCTATTAACTTGAAAGTAGTGGAAATAAGAGAGCACTTTTGAGAAATTACTTTGTGAGCATAGCGGGTGAACATAATTGAGGTTACCAACATAAACATAGCATTTAGTTAACTTGGCATGAACAATACTTTTGCAAAAGAGAGAATTTAGAGAACATGACAACAATTGAGGACCGGATTTATGTGGAGCCGGTCCTTCCTTCAATATGCATTTGTATTATAATTTCTCCCATCAAGAGAGACTTGTTACAATACAATCTTTGTGTTCCTTATGACCTAGGTGATGCAATGAAGATGGAAAGCTTCATGCATCACAAGCATAATATAAACTTTGTGGAAAGCATCAACTATCCCAAGCCTCAGTCCCAAGACCTCAAACACCTTCGAAGGTGGAGAGAGCTAGCAGGGAATGAGGGTAGGGAAGAGAAAGAAGAAACATTTCATAGGAGAAAGAACTAGTTCCTCACTTATCATCACTCTTCTTGCTAGCATACATAATAGCATAGTAATGAAGATGGAGAAGATGACAAGCTTAAGCATTGAAGCATGTCTCTTGGTTGGATTTGCACTCCATAGCCAAGAGTGTTGGTGTAGGCTCTCAACCTCTCTACTTGCTTGGAGAAGGAGAGGGAGCTCTTGCACTTTGCACAATGCACAATCAGAGTGTGTGAGTGTGTGTGGGAGAGTATACCCCCTAAGCAGGCTCCCTACTTGCTTTGGTCGATCCCCCCTTGTAGCTCATGCTTGAAGCTCATTGGACCCCTCCATGCCTAGCCAATCACAAGCAAGAGTCATACCAAGTAACAAGGGTAGCCTTGAGACAAGTGTCCCCCTTTCCCCTTTGAGAGAGAGGGCTTGATAAATGCTAATTAATTGTGCTAAATTATCATTGGATCCCTTGAAAGGCTAACCAATAAGCTTTAGGCACACCATGAGGGTAACCTAGCTAGGGGCTTGACAAGTGTCCCTTTTGCTTTCTTTGTACCAAGCATGCCTTGTGTGAGTGTGTGTGCTCTCTCTCATCCCCCCCTCTTGTAGGGCTCGCCCCCTCCTTGTAGAGATTAGCTTTGACTTTTGTGCCACCTCAAGCCCCTCACTTTGGGCCTAAAGCATCTCAATCATCAAGCATCTCAAGAATCTCAGTCATTAGGCACCTCAAGCTCCTGAAGCACCTTAGTCATCAAGCACAACAAGCACCTCAAGCACCTTAAGCTTGGGCCGGGTTCCAACCTCAAGCTCAACCCTAGCTTACCTAAGGTCAAAGGACTTTTACACTAATTATTGGAGGTTTTTAATGAAGCTAACCTAAGGCCTTATGCTCCATTGGTGAGCCTTGCTCTTTGATAGACCATCTCTCATTTGGACCCTTTTACCATTGGCCTCGTGTTGAAATAGATCTATAAGCACATGTCTATATCTTAACCTTGTTCCCGTTTATTCTCCCATATTAAATAATCAATTTAATATGAGAAAATCATTTGGATTGGTTAGATATTAGATTTTATGACATAGTCTACCTAGGTAACCCAACTAAAATAACATAATGTTGTACCACATCGCAGCATAAGCAACATAAGCTAGAGACACTATGGTTTGGTTTCCCAGCTTGTTTAGTTCGCTTCACTTGATGCCAGGTGGGGCTGTCCGCCATAGCTATGCACAGGGCAGTGGGGGTCACCTTAAGCATATAACGAGCAGCCCAGCAGGGAGCCCGCTCCTTGCACATGCAGCCACCCATACAATGGGGGGGGGACGGGGAGCGGGGTTTGGCGATCCGTGTTTTTTCAGGCCCCTCCCTAGTGATTTTGGTGGGAAGTCTCTTTGGCATTTTCTATGGTAGGCGGGGGCAGCATGGAAATCCATCCGTAAGTGCAATCCCTTGTCAGATGGTGGGGAGAAGGGCCTCTTTCCTTGCGGTTTTCTCCTCAGGGCAGCCGTCTAGGCTATGCGATAATGCACTGATAGAGCACATTATACGAGGTGGAGACCAAGGAAGGAGAGATCCAATGATCTCCGAAGTAGGTTCGTTTTTGTATCATTGGAGAGGGGGAACGAGCAACACACCCATCACATAAACTGTTGCCTCTCTATAGCCCAGGGTTTCCACAACACCCTATCCCCTCGTTAACACACACATAGACACCCAATCTGCAAGTCGCTGCTGTCCATGCTTGTGCTCGTACCCAACAATCCGGATTGCACACACCCAACCATAGAACATTGTCACAACCCAAATTCTTTGTGTTTTCCTTTTTATACAAGATAGCTAGAATAGTGCACCTTAGTATGATCACCGATTAGTAGTCACAAGTTAAGGTGGACCATGTAGTGGAACATTGATAATGCACACTCCCACCGAGATAACTTGAAATGACTCTTGTGACATGTAGGTCATGCATATTGGGGTCATACTTGCACACAAAAAGGATTGATGCCTTGGAGTGGAGGCTAAATCCGCCAGAAATGACAGTTACATTCAATAAGATGGCATGATCCTGAAAGATTGCTCATTGTCCATATGTGGGATGAATGTTTTGAATACTTATATGTTTTTACAAGCATCTTGGATTTATGTTCTGAAGCTAGAATTGTGATCTACACGACAAGAGCTTTCATTTGATACCGATATTGTTATTTCTTTTTGCAAATAATTTTCCAAAGAAAGAAGGTTCTAGAAGCCTCTAGAAGATTCTAGAAATTCTAGAAGGTTCTGGAAGATTCCAAGAGGAAGCTTTGAATTTCAAATAAGACCTTGAATTTCAATGGAGGCCTCGACTTTCAAAGGATGCCTCAAATTTCAAAGGAAGCCTTGAATTTCAAAGGAGACCTTGACTTTCAAAGGAGACCACTCCACCTATAAATAAAAGCCTCTTCCCTTCTCATTGCACCATCTCTAGTTGCTAAATTTTCCTCCCTCTCTCTCTCTCTCTCTCTCTCTCTCTCTCTCTCTCTCTCTCGCTGCCTCAGCTCACGTAGCCCCACCCCTCGCGCTCTCTCTGCCCACGCTGCTGCAATTCGTAAGTAAAAGGCTTACGCAGTCCCCCCTCCTGCCCACGCTGCTGCAAGGCTTACGCAGCTCCCCTCCCGCCCATGCTGCTGAAATTCGTAAGTAAAAAGGCTTACGCAGCCCCCCTTTTAACCCACGCTGCTGCAGTTCGTAAGAAAAAAAGGCTTACGTAAAACATTAAAGCAGTAAAGCTTACGCGATAAATTACACCAGTATGTGGACTTGCGTAGCAACAAACGGCAGGGAGGCGGAACCCACAATAAAGCACAAGGGACAGCAAGGATAAGGTCGTAGCCCTCAAATAGCAGCAGCAGGTTCTCTCTCTCTCTCTCTCTCTCTCTCTCTCTCTCTCTCTCTCTCTCTCTCTCTCTCTCTCTATTTCAGAACCTGCAGACCTGGTTTTTCAGAGCATTAAGAAAATATAAAATTCAGAGCAGAGAATTTTTGAAATTTAGAAAATTCAAAGATTAAAAAATTCACAGAAATTGCAGGGGGGGGGGGATTTGTATGTGAAATGTATGCTTGATGCGGGAGAAAATGTATGCATAAGTGTGGAAAGTTTTGGAAACAGCTGTGTGTCAAACCCAACACTTCCTGAGAGCTCTAGCCCCTCCCCCTTGAGTGGTTTGCATGCAATGGCATCACCAAAAATGAAGAAATGAACTTTTATGGCTACCAACAAGAGGTTAGCAAACATGGAAAAGGAGATGGAGGCGTACAAGACAAAGATGGAAGAGTGGAAGATGGAGAAGGCGGTCTTTCTTCAGTGGAAAATCAGCGAGGCCGAGCTTCGAACTATGGAGAAAATGGAGCATTGGGCCGAAATTGAAGACCTCAGGAATCAGATTTTCAGCCCTCAAGAGAGACCTAGCCGAGGCAAGAGCCAATGGTGAACTAGAAGAGAGAGAAATCCAACCCTCAGAGATAGAAGAACTTAAGGTAATTAAAGAGCAAATACAAGCTATTAAGAAAGAGGAAGCAAAAACGTCTTCATGGACAAATATGATTACCAAAACCCATAAGAAAGTGGAGGAAGCGGAGAAGTGGATTTCGGTCGCAAAGAAGGGCAAAGGCAAGGAGGTATCAATCCCCACTCCCACCATCATCAACATGACACTTGAGGAGGAACAATGAAGACGTATGAGGGCTTTGCATGTAAGGTTACCGGCCTCAACAATCGGGATAAAACTGATGAGGAAGTACAGGAGCTCATGGTACTAATGGGGATGCAAAAAGAGACACACACAAGAGCATGGAGAGTTGGTAAGAAAAGTGGAGGCACGGGGGAAACATCAAGAGAAAGAGCTCTCACATCGCGCTTCCCCTCTATTGAGGAGGACTTTTTGAGAAGGAGGCGCACTCTTAAAAAGACTAGTATCTTCCTTGGTGACGATCTCACCCTCTCACAACTTGCCCACATGCAGGAAGTCATGCCAGAGACTAGGGCCGCAAGAGAAAAAGGGAAGACAGGTTTTTACAGAGAAGGAAGAGTGGTCATTATGGAGAGACGCTCTACATGTCGGTGCGAGACCTATGGGATCACATTGAAGATGGCTACTTGGAATTGTAAGGGGTTTATGAGGTTGGATGTTGGGGCCTTTGAGGACAGGTTCAGAGACAGGGACATTGTATTCTTCTCGGAGACTCAACAGGTGCCAGGACAAGTGATGCCACATCTGGGTGGATATAGATGGGAGATAGCCCACAGGACAGTCACGAGATCTGAGCATGGGAGTAGAGGTTCAGGAGTAGCAGTGCTATTTAGAGAGGAGCTACAACCACTACTACATATTGAACGGAGAGATGAGCATGCTAGATACATGTGGGTGAGGTTGAGAGTAGACACAGGTGTTATGAGCGCGTATAGAGCTAGAAGAGAGCAAGTGGAGGCGCTCACAATGTACAAGAACTTGGGACTTGATGATAAGCTTAATCTTGATTACAAGACTTAATACTTTATTAAGAGAGCTAGATACAAGACTTTGATTACATGACTTGAGTACAAGGCAAGGCTTGATTGTAAGGACAAGACTTGAACATAAGAACTAGAACTAGAAGAGGGCTTTCCTCATAGGAGCCTCACAACTGGTGTTGGCAAGACTGAGGGGCTTGTGGCCCAAGATCCCTATTTATACTAGTGCTTGAGGAGGTTACTTGAGGAGGTTAGGACTTTCTAGGTTCTTCTTGAGCCATGCTTCTAGAAACTTCTAGAATCTCCTTGATACTTCTAGAATCTTCTAGATCCTTCTAGATTCTTCTAGAGCCTTCTAGCGATGATGTAGGCAATGATGCAGGCAGCGATTGACTCTCAAGCATCCATGACATTGTGCATCATCGCCTGACTCTCAAGCATCCATGACATTACCCCCTCCTCTAGCGACGAGTTCCACGAGGAGCAGTGGTGTTCCTTGAGTTGGGCTTCCATGGATATTGTTGATGGAACTCTTGGACTTTGAGAGATGCATTCTGTAGATTGTGTGTTGGTTCCAGGTTCATTCACTAACATCATAGCCTTTTCAATGCACCAAGTACTGTAACCTGCCACGCGAAACTCGAGAATCTAGGACTTTCTCGACCTCATATTCGTCATGTCCTTGAATCTCAACCGGAGGAGGTGGTTGTAGGGCTCTTCTTGGGATCTTAGATGTGTGACAAGGTTCTAGGACCGAGACATGAAAGAACGGATGGATTTCCATGGATGAGGGCAATCGGAGTCGATAGGTGACTGGATTGACTTGATGGATAATTTTAAACGGGCCAAGCCTTCGATAATCAAGCTTTTGACAGGGACGAGATGAACGCAAATCACGTCGGAGGAGCCACACTTTATTCCCTTCTTTGTATTTTGGATGCTGCATGCGATGGAGATCTGCACTTTCCTTATACTTGGATTGAGCTTGTTTGATATGAATTGTAAGTTCTTTGTGAATTGCAGATAACTGTTGTGTAAGATGAAAAGCAGCTGGATTCTTGACTTGATAGTGTCTGTGGATATCTTGTTTGGGATGTTCACCATAATTAGCAAAGAATGGAATGTGACGGGTGGAGGCATGAAAACTGTTATTATAGGAGAATTCTGCTAGCGGTAGGAGCTCAACCCAATTATCTTGGTGATAATTGATAGTACAACGGAGATACTGTTCCAAAACTTGATTTACTCTGTGTGTTTGTCCATCACTTTGTGGGTGATTGGCTGAGGAGAGGTTGATTTGTACTCCGAGTAGCTTGAATAAGCTTTTCCAAAAGCAAGAGATGAATTGTGGGCCTCCATTAGAAACTATGTCATCCGGTAATCCGTGATAATGATAGATAATGATGAATTGTGGGCCTCCATTAGAAAGCAAGAGATGAATTGTGGGCCTCCATTAGAAACTATGTCATCCGGTAATCCATGATAATGACAGATATGCTGTAGAAAGAGTTTGGCTGTACCTTCGCTGGTGATGGTTTTAGTGGTTGGAATGAAGTGTGCCATTTTTGTAAACCAATCCACGACTACTAAAATGAAGTCAAATCCTTATGACAAGGGTAGCTCTACAATGAAATCTATGGAGATGGATGACCATGGTTTGGTTGGAATGGGCAAGGGATGGAGTAACCCATGAGGACGATGACGAGGGGCCTTTGATCTATTCCAAGTGTCACAAGTGCCTACATACTCCTTGGCAAGCTTTCACATTTGAGGCCACCAAAAGTCACGGGAGAGAAGCTCAATTGTCTTATTAATCCCAAAATGCCCTGCTGATGGAAGATCATGTCGTTGCTGAAGTACCTCCAAGCGTGTTGGTCCTGGCGGAATATAGAGAAGACCCTTATAGTAAATTAGTCCATCAATTTCTTGAAAGTCCTCATTAACCTCTTGTCCTTGTAGTTGTTGACTAATATTCTGAGCAAGTGGGTCTTTTGTCACAAAGTGATGACGTGGCGGACAACAAAAACCCTAATTTCTGCTAGAAACCCTTAAAAAAACCTGCAAACCCTAATTTCTGCCACAAACCCTAATTTCCAAAAATCGCGAAGGTCCTTTTTTTTTTGGGGATATTTTTGAGCGACGCAAATCACAGCTTTTGGCCAAAAAAAAGCATAATTGCTTTTTATTGCTCTCATTGTGAGAGAGAGAGAGAGAGAGAGAGAGAGAGAGAGAGAGAGAGAGCTTTTGCTTTCAAAAACTCTCTGTGAGAGAGGGAAAAGAGCTTTTGCTTTCAGGGCTGTTGATTTTGAAGCTTTTGGGGCTCTGCTTTTGGGCATCCCTTGTAACCTTTAAATAAGTGGTGAGGGCTTCACTTCTCAGAGCATCTGGACGCAGAGTCTGAGAGTGAAACCCTAACCGCTCTCTTGTACTTTGATGATTGATTAATACAAAAAGAAATACCGAAAGGGGTGCCACTCTTTGGGGTCAATATCTCTAGGCATGGAACTCTACCGGGCCAGTGCAAATCTATTGTGATCTGTGAATTGTTTGAAGTGGTTATTTGGTGCTGTGGTGATTGATTCTTGACTTGGAGTGTCCAAGTGTGTTACATTGGTATCAGAGCACGGCCGATTTCTCTTCTACGGGAAATCTGATCCCAATTTTTTTTTCCCGCGGCACCTATGGCTTCACGCAAGGATCAGCCGACTCCCTCTGCATCTGGAGATGCGGGCTGGGATCACAACGAAGATTCAGACAGAGAGTATGGCCCGCCTCGGCCTACTCAGGCGGAGCAAAAAGAGATGAAGCGTCGTAAATTGATCGGCGATGCAACAAAGATGATGCTCAGTTTTGCGAAGGATCCGAAATTGGCAAAATATATGAGCGAGACTTCTTTTCAGGAAGTGCATGCACAGTGGCAGAAAACCACTACACCACCATTGAAATCCGATCTCAAGAAACCTTCTGATCACAAACAATATATAGAGAAGGAATTACAAGAGGTGGTTGATGCACGGATTGCTTAACTTTTTGATGCGCAAAAGAAAGCCAAAAAGCACGACAAAAAGCAGAAGAAAAGCACTGACTTCCCGTGATATTTGGGTCGTTAGTCGACTTTTGACAAGGCAAAGAAACAGAAGAAGCATGTTCGATTTGAAGGAGTACCCAGTTCTTCTTCTAGCTCTTCAGATTCGAGCCAAGAAGACAGAAAAGGTAAACAGCGAAGCAAGAAGCAACGCTTCGGAAAGGGCAAGAGAAAGACAAAGAAGGCTAAATCTCGCCCAGAGACTGACAGTTCTACTGAGGACTTGTCTACAGACAGCTCAGATTCCGATGACGGAAACTTTTATGTGAACACGAAGAATTTTTTACAAATCCAACCAGTATGACTTTCTCGAAGATAAAAGCAAGAAAGTCCGAGAGTTTAAGGAAGGTGGGCACTTGATCAAGTTTGATACTTTTTCAGGATACTCAGATGCTTCGAAGGCTTTGTCTTTTATACAGCAGTTTGACATCGCTTTCGCGGGAGGACGCTATTCAAAGCACTCCAAGATTCGGAGAGCTGCCTCTTACTTTAAGGGGAATGCTCATACTTGGTGGTCCACTCTTCTTTTAAACAAGACTGCGCCAGTTAAATGGCTGAAATTTAAGAAGCTTTTATTTCTTCTTGGTTGACGCAAGAATATGAACGAGATGTACGAGCTGCTTGGAACCATCTTCGGATGACCAAGAAAGATACAATCAATGCTTATTGTGAAAGATTCTGGAGCTCTTTTCTACCCGCCTCTTCATTCAAGGAGATCTCATTCAGAGAACAAATTGAGCGGTTTGCCTTGGGTCTACCTACAGAGATCCGAGATTACTGCTTGGAACAGAAGTCAGCTTCTATTTAGGAGTTGATGAGTCATGCGAAGCGGGGCTTTGCCATTCACTCTGGCAGTCTGACCTACCTCACAGATGAGGCCATAACACAACGAGCTGAACAGACTTCTGGGAATGAAAGTAGAAGGAAAAAGAGCAACCCAGAGAAGAAGGATGCACGACCCAAGCTTACTCCTCAGGAGAAAGCTCGCTTCATCAGAGAGGGGAAGTGCTTTGGATGCGGGGAACATGGACATATCTCTGCGAAGTGCCCTAAAAAGGCACAGAAAGAACAAAATGATAAAGACGATGACAGGCCTGAGAGTTCGAGAGCAGCTGAGGAACGTGGTAGAAAAGGCAGATAGAAAACCAGACTGGTACCACATGGCATGGGACCTGCATTGAATCTAATGAATGAAAGTACAAACTTTGCTGCTTTTGGGGCAAAGTGAAGGATCAAGAAGCTCTTTTGAAAGAGCCAAGTCCAACTTCTTTTCACTTGGAATTGGCGGCTCGATTTGGAATTACGCCCGACAGACTGACGCCACAAGCGGAGGTAGTTCGACTGGCACCATGGGATGTTGCGATTACACCGAGCATTGGCAAACTTCGTATGCAATGATAGGGGTGTTTAGGGCACGCGAGTGACGTTCTACTCGGAATCCCTTGGTACCACCAGAACTATGCCGTGGTTGACTACCGGGCCGAGAAAGCGACTTTAACAAATGAAGGGCTCAGAGATTGTACATGATGAAATTCAGTTTCTTTACTCATTCTTTTGGGAGAGAACTGAACGATGGATAAAGGTTGAATATGTTTTGACCTGATCAAAAGAACGCCAAGATTTTTCTCCACACTCATGCTTATTGCTTTTCAGAGGGCCTGAAGATTAGACCATTGACCTGATACCTGGAAGCACGTCCCCGAACCAGCCACCTACCGTGTGAGCCGAGTACAGATTGAAAAGATTATGAACCAAGTGAAAGACCTCTTGGAAAAGAGTCTTGTCCAGCTTGGTACTTCACCGTACTGCTCTCCACTGTTGTTGGATTTGAAGAAAGACGGATCTTGGAGAATGTGCATTGATTATAGAGCTCTCAACAAAATCACCATCAAGAACAGATTTCCGATTGCTAGGATCGATGATATACTCGATAGGTTACAGGGATCCTCGTGCTTTAGTAGGATTGACTTGAAAAGTGGATATCATCAGATCCGAATCGCGTCGGAAGACGTCTACAAGACAGCTTTTCGGACGACTTTTGGGTTATTTGAGTTTTTTGGTGATGCCTTTTGATTTAACCAATGCTCCTGCGACATTTAACCGGATGATGGACAGGATTTTTCGAGAGTACAGGCTATTTGGTGGCACTTTCTTTGATGATATCATTGTTTTCTCCAAGAATGAGGCAGAACACACAGATCATCTGCTTCAGAGATACACTTTTTGGGACACTTTGTCTCAGCAGCAGGAGTGCAAGTGGATTCGGCCAAGATAGAGACTATACGTGATTGGCCCGATTGGAAGAATGGCCATGAAGTTGGAAGCTTCTTGGGACTGTGTTCGTACTACAGGCGGTTCATACGAAAGTTTGCAGAGGTTGCTTCCCCTTTGCATATCTTGACACAGAAAGGAGTCCCTTTCTCGTGGGGATCCAAAAAAGTGACTGCCTTTCAGACATTGAAAGAGAAATTGACTACGGGACTAGTTTTGACTTTGCCGGACTTGCAAAAGTCATTTGAAGTATATTGTGATGCTTGTGGTCGTAGTCTGGGTGCGGTCTTGATGCAAGAAGGCCATGTCATTGCTTACGAGAGCCGATTGTTCTCTAGGCCGGAGATGACAGCACAGATATATGAGAAAGAGCTTTTGGCAGTGATCCATGCTCTTACTCAGTGGCGGCACTACCTACTCGGAGCGGATTTTACTGTCTTTACAAACCATCAGAGTTTGCGCTACTTCTTGTCACAGAAGCAGCTTTCGGAAAAGCAGATGTGGTGGGCGAACATCTTGTCACAGTTTCACTTCCAGATTGTCCATGAGCAGGGACAGAAGAATGTGGTGGCAGATGCTTCGTCTCAGAAGCTGTTGGTTTTGGCTATTTCCGCGATACATCATAGGAGCTTCGAGGATATGGTCGATCAGTATGCCACAGATACAGATTTTGCAGATAGTTTCACACGGATACGGGATGGGGAGACAGTAGCTGGATACTCCCTTCGGGAAGGCTACTTGATGAAAAGACTATGTTGTGCGTTACACAACCGTTGAGGGAAAAGGTTATGACTGAATGCCACTGTCCACCTTTTACGAGTCACCGCGGCATTGCTACCACCATGAAGGGGGTAGAGAGATACTTCTTTGGGCCGAGACTCAAAAAGGACGTGGAAGAGTTTGTGCATAGTTGCTTAGTATGCCAGAAGGTCAATTTTGACAGGCATAAGGCACAGGGATTGTTCAAGCCTTTACCTATACCCACCCGCCCCTGGAAAAGTATTGAAATGGATTTCATTTTTGATCTCTCGAGAACACAGAATGATCACGATGATTTTCCGATTACATGGCCCGTTTGAGACGATTGTCTCCGACAGAGACCCCAGATTTATGAGTTTGTTTTGGAAGGCAATTTGGGAGAACATTGGCACGCAGTTGCAGTTCTCGTCATCGTTCCACTTGCAGACTGACGGGCAATTTGAGATTGCCAATTCAGTGATTTTAGATTTATTGAAGTCTTGTATCTCGGATCAGAAGACTCAATGGGAAAAGAACTTACCTTTGGTGGAATTTGCCTACAATAACACGATACACTCTTCGACGGGGAAGACGCCATGTGAGATTGTTGAAAGTGCTGCGAAGGTTCCATCCTTCCTGAGCACGAAAGATTAGATATTTGAAGCGGATGAATATTTGCGAGATTTGGATACAGCTTTTGCCAAGGTTTGCCAGACTTTCCAGGAGTCTCAAGAACGAAAGAAAAAGGCAGCGGATCGCCGTCGTCGCGACTTGAAATTGAAGGAGGATGATTGGGTGCTCTTACGTTTTGAGAAGGCACGCCTACGAAAGAAAAAGGGAAAGGAGAGGCATTTTCCAAAGCTTAGTATGCGATACTACGGACCTTTCCAGATCACTGACAAGATAAATGATGTCTGCTTCTGATTGAAACTGCCAGATACTTGGAGGATTCACAATGCATTGCATGTGAGTCTCTTGAAACCTGTTAAGGGTGATGTGCCTGATGAGCAATGCGAAGTGGAGGAAAACGAGGAGATCCTTGTTCCTGAATAGATTTTGGCACATAACGATACGAAGAAAGGTAAAGTCCGAAGGCGGTTCTTGGTTAAGTTCAAGAACTTTCCTGCATTTGATGCGAAGTGGATGGAGAAGGAGGACCTAGCAGATACTCCTCGGATTGTGAAACTTTACCTCGATGTTTTGGTTTAGCATAGTCTACTCCAAACGGAACCTAGGATTCAGCTTGGTCGGAGATCTGGTGCAGTGGGATGCACAAGAGGGGAGTCACTCCGCTCCCTTGTCAACAGATGCCTTGATTTTGATACTAAACTCACTGATGTCTCTTTGAGCTTCAGGGATACTGAGAGCTGACAATATTCTGCTGGATGACTTTATGAAATGGAATTCTTGATAATGATACTGATTTGTTTCTTCACTTCTTTTGAGTGCAGGAACTGATAGACGAAATGACTGCAGCATTTTGGTCTACTTGATCTCGAATAGACATGGTTGCAATAGGGGTTAGTCAATCGGACATCGATGAGGTCCCGATTGGACCTAGATGTGATTGCTAGCTACATTGCCGATAAATCATGCTTTAAGATCCGAATGAATGTTGAATGTCATGTGATGTCCTGTGATCTCTGGTGATGTCCTGTGATGTCGTGTGATGTGACTGTCGATTTTGTACATGTGCTAGATGTGTGTTCCTAGTATGTAGGTACTAATAGTCAATGTCTGCTAAGACGGTTTACAGATTTCGTCGGTTTTGCAGGCGTAATCGCGGTTGATTACAATGCTTTCAAGAGGGGGGTATGTTAGAAAGTGATGACGTGGCGGACAGCAGAAACCCTAATTTCTGCCAGAAACCCTTAAAAAAACCTGCAAACCCTAATTTCTAGAAATCGCGGAGGTCTATATATATATTTATTATTAAAATTTTTTTTTTGGGATATTTTTGAGCGACGCAAATCTCAGCTTTTGGCAAAAAAAAAGCATAATTCTTTTTATTTCTCTCATTGAGAGAGAGAGAGAGAAAGAGAGAGAGAGAGAGAGAGAGAGAGAGAGAGAGAGAGAGAATGTGCTTTTGCTTTCAGAAACTCTCTGTGAGAGAGGGAAAAGAGCTTTTGCTTTCAGGGCTTTTGATTTGGAAGCTTTTGGGGCTCTGCTTTTGGGCATCCCTTGTTACCTTTAAATAAGTGGTGAGGGCTTCACTTCTCAGAGCATTTGGACGCAGAGTCTGAGAGTGAAACCCTAACCGCTCTCTTGTACTTTGATGATTGATTAATATAAAAAGAAATACCGAAAGGAGCGCCAGTCTATGGGGCCAATATCTCTAGGCACGGAACTTTGCTGGGCCAGTGCAAATCTATTGTGATCTGTGAATTGTTTGAAGTGGTTATTTGGTGCTGTGGTGATTGATTCTTGACTTGGAGTGTCCAAGTCTGTTACATCTTTGGCAAGTTGCGTCTTCACCTTAGAAAGAAAAGTAGAATCTTCAGGAGCTTGGCTTATGGTGGCGTTTAGCTTAAGCTGCTCTGGTTTCAAAATCACTGACTCTTGTTGATCAAATGCTGCGTCGCCTTCTCTAGGTGCATGGTAGGTTCTTCTTGATAAGGCATCTAGCTTAGCTTGTTGACGGCCAGGTCTATATATGAGATAAGAAAATCAAACCTTGATAGGATACCACTCCACCTGGCTTGGCGACGATTCAAGACGTGGGATGTCTTGAAGTATTCCAAATTCTTGTGATTTGGGTGGCGCCAAGTGTCGAAGGAGTTGATGATTGCTAAGAGCTCTTTGTCATGGATTTCATAATTGATTTCTGCAGCTGAGAACTTGCGAGTATGAAAAGCCACTGGATGTACTCGACCATCCTCTCCTACTTGGGATAGAATAGCGCCAAGGGCAAAATCTGAAGCGTCTGTTTCTAGGATGAAAGGCTTTGTAGGATCTGTGTGAATTAGAATGGGTGCGATCGTGAAAGCTTGCTTGAGAGTCTGAAATGCTTTCGCGGCCTATGAGTCCCAGACAAACTTATTATGGCCTGTCAACCTTGTGAGTGCTGTAACCACCTTGGAATATCCCTGTATAAAGATACGATAAAAATTTGCAAATCCGAGGAAACATTGAACATCTCTTACCGAGGTGGGTGTCTCCCAATCAAGGATGGTTTGAACCTTCTTTGGATCCATGGAGATTCCCTTTTCAGAAATTACGTAACCAAGAAATTCCACCTTAGATTGATGAAAAGAGTACTTCTCCAACTTTGCATATAACCCTGATGCACGAAGCTTTTCAAGCACTAATCGTACATGGTGCTCATGCTCTTCTTGATCCTTGGGAAATATCAAGATATCATCCAAATATATTACCACAAAATAATCCAAATACTCCCGAAAGATATCGTTCATTAAATATTGAAAATCAGCTGGGGCATTTGTGAGACCAAATGGCATGACGGTATATTCAAAGTGGCCATACCTTGTCCGAAAGGCTGTCTTCCATTCATCACCTTCTTTGATTCTGACTAGGTTGTAAGCACCACGAAGATCTATTTTTGTAAATATTCTTGTCTTGCCAAGGCGCTCAAGAAGCTCTTGAATCAAGGGAAGGGGATAGCGATTCGTGACGGTGATCTTGTTTAGGCTCCTATAATCCACGCACATCTGGAGAGTTCCATCCTTCTTTTTTACAAAGAGTATTGGAGCTCCTACTGGGGACTTTGAATGCCGTATGAACCCCTTAGCAAGATTCTCATCAATAATTTTTCGTAATTCTTCCAATTCATCTTGAGATAGCTTGTATATTAGGCCAAACGGGGGTTGGGTTCCCTCCTGAAGCTCTATAGCACAATCATAGGGTCGATGCTCCGATAAGAGGTCTGCATTCTTCTTCTCAAAAACATCAATGTAATCTTGATATTGACGTGGCAATGCCTCCATGATCTTTGTTGTCGACGTGTAGGTTGGTTGCAAATATCAGGAAAGCTGGATACTTTTTGGCTGCACGCATGAAGACCTTGGCTCCAAGATATACAGGCCTATTATGCCTTCCCTTCTTCTTTTGGACTTTTCGTGGTTCAATTCTCCGAGCCCTCCAATCGATGTCAGGATTATGTAATTCAAGCCACGGTAGCCCAATAACAATTGGACTGCTTGGGCTTTGTATAATATTGAACGCTATTCTTGAAAGATGCTCCTGCAATGTTACTTCTATGGGGCGAGTTTCATACCTGACATCCCCTGAAGCGAGGGGACGACCATCAATGACTTCTACAATTGCTGGATTAGACTTCTCCACAAGTGGTATGCCTTGTTCTTTTGCAAATTCTTTGTCCATGAAGCACGCCGTTGCGCCTGAATCTAGTAATGCTTCACAATCCATGTGCCTACCCTGCATATGGATCTTGATTGGTAGCATAAAACTTGAAGTGGAATCAGCAAGAAGAAAGAGACCTTTTTTTGCTTGTCTTTTGTCCAATCAGTCGGTCTCTATTGGGGTTGGACGTTCATGTTTTCCGAACACATTGAGGCCAATGCACCATGAACCTTCATCCTTCTCTTCCTTGGACACTGTTGAACTATGTGCCCCTGCTCTCCACAATACATACATAAGCCATTCATGCGTCACCTTTGCTTCTCCTGGGCTGAGAGGGGTTGAAACCGTGCTGAATCAATTTGCATGGGCGCAATGCTTGATTCATGGCCCTGTTGAGGTGTGTAGCCATTATGTGTCACTTCTGTTTGGGGTCGCAATGGTGCCCCAAGACGCCTCTCTTGTCTCCTCTCAAATAGTCGATTATCACATTCTATTGCTTGAGAGATGAACTCGCTTAGTGTGTGAACCTTTGGCATAGTCAATAAAAGATCTTTTATGTCATCCTTTAATCCCCACTGAAATTGGCTAATGAAATATTCCTCATGCCAAGTCAGATCACAAGTGAGTTGTTGAAATTCGGATGCATAGACGGATGCAGGCCTTGATCCTTGGCGGAGATTTCTAAGTTTGGTTTCAGCAACCCTTGCTCTATCAGTATCTCCAAAGGTTGCAGAGAACTTTCGCACAAAAGCTTCAAAGTCATGAAGAAGAGGAGATTCTTTTTCAAGTAAGGGAGCAAACCAAGAGAGAGCCGTACTCGAGAGGAGGGTCCCAATAAGGCCTACTTGAGAGGCATCATCTGGATAACGCTTTCGTTGCATTTGAATGAAGAGACGCACTTGTTGGAGAAAACCTCTAAACTTTGATCTAGTCCCATCAAATTTTTCAGGCATGCGTGACCTTCGGCTCTTTCTTATGTTGTTGAGAATAGCTAGATCTTGCAGCTTGTGCTTGATGTGTGCTTGTCTCTTGAAGCTCTTGAATTTGACGTTGAAGATTTTGCAACGCCGGTCCCAAGATTAAGGGTTGCCTTGCTTGAAGTTGAGCGTTACTCTCGCGAAGTTCTTGTAACTGAGCTTGGATGCTTTGCAATGCGTTGATGACACCTTCCATCGTTGGCTCCATGATGGCTTGAGAAGATTAAGAGATGGTAGTCGTGTCAAACTGTTATCAGCGCGTATAGAGCTAGAAGAGAGCAAGTGGAGGCGCTCACAATGTACAAGAACTTGGGACTTGATGATAAGCTTAATCTTGATTACAAGACTTAATACTTTATTAAGAGAGCTAGATACAAGACTTTGATTACATGACTTGAGTACAAGGCAAGGCTTTGCAAGGACAAGATCTGAACATAAGAACCAGAACTAGAAGAGGGCTTTCCTCATAGGAGCCTCACAACTGGCGTTGGCAAGACTGAGGGGCTTGTGGCCCAAGACCCCTATTTATACTAGTGCTTGAGGAGGTTATTTGAGTAGGTTAGGACTTTCTAGGTTCTTCTTGAGCCATGCTTCTAGAAACTTCTAGAATCTCCTTAATACTTCTAGAGTCTTCTAGATCCTTCTAGATTCTTCTAGAGCCTTCTAGCGATGATGTAGGCAACGACTGACTCTCAAGCATCCATGACAATGGGTCGATTTCTATACATTGCCATATGTTACTTCCCTCCCAGTACGTAAGTATACGTTGCATCCAAAGGGCAGTCACCTTTCTCTATACTAGACGATGATATATGGGAGTTTTCTAGGGATGGTGATATCATCCTCCTAGGGGACTTCAACGCCTGAACGGGAACTCAGAAATTCTTCTACGACACTTCAGATGAGATGCTTAGAGAGCTGGATGTGGGGGAGTTGGGGCTTGACAGACGCTCACATGACAGAGAGCAGATGGAGTATGGGAGATACCTCACAGAGATGATGACTACAGATGGGTTAGCCATACATAACGGCTTACAACGATTTCCTGGAGCAGCTAGCTTCACATGTTTTCCACACAGACATGGGCTTTATCCCTTGCATTCAAGATTTCACAGTGGGAGCAAGGCCAGTGGGCATAGCAGTAGATCATGCTCTCTTGACACTATCTGTTTCATTCTAGTATAGTACAGCCCAGACATCAAGAGTCACGACACACTCGTTATACATTTACACCAGAGACTGATTCTGTTTATACAAAGGAGGTCTGGCAGCACCGTCTATGGAAAGGCACAGCTAGCACAGGCCTCTCAGTGGAGGAGTGCACCACTTTACTGACTGAGACACTGCATGGTGCTGCATCAGTGGCATACCCACACACCCAGCCGGGCAGGAGACCACATTCTCGGAGCATGCCCCAGAATAGTTGGTCCGATGAGGAGTGCAGAGAGATGAGAGCCCAGCTTCAGAGGGATCTTCTTTTAGGAGTCATCACTTATAGACAGTCTTGGATTGCTTCCCTGCGCCTTGTGCGACGGAAGAAGCGAGCTTACCTGGCTCAGATGGAACAAGAATTATATTAGATGTTCTTGAGTAGGGATTCAGGAGAGGCATGGCGACTCTTTCATGAGCACTCCTCTCACCCAGTGATTACTTTACTTGATGTGTGGGGCCAATATGCGACATTGTTATATATGGTTCCTAGACAGGAACCCCTTCCAGACCCTACAGAGCCATGCCCAGCTACAAGCACCTTCTTTACCATTGGGATGGTACAGAGGGCCATTGACAGGATGAGAACCGGGAGGGCATATGATCATGACGGTCTAGTAGCGGAGCACTTTATACATGCTAGGGATATGCTGATGGAGGTTCTTGCAGTGTTGTTCAATTGTGCCATGTGTGAGGGGTTACCTGAGACTTGGAGGTTGTCTACTATTGTGCCTATCTTCAATGCAGGGGATCCTACAGAGCCTGGGAAGGCACTATTATGGTTGGACTCACATTGGCACGGTTGTCTGCATCCATTCTTGAGCAGCGCTTGAGTATTTGGGCAGAGAATGAGGGGGTACGGGCAAAGGGTCAGGCCGGTTTCAGGAGGGGTTTCTCCACTGTTGATTATATTTTGACACTTAGAGCCATCATTGAGGATGGCAGGTCACATGGGAGACGGATTTATTGTAGCTTTGTGGAGTTTTGCAAAGCATTTGACATGGTATCGAGAGCTTGATTGATGCGCAAACTACAGGAGATGGGGGTGCCCATAGAGTTGATATGGGGGATTATGGATTTGTACAGATGAGTGATGGGACATGTACGCACTCCGAAAGGGGTATCTGATTTAGTTCACTCTACTATTGGGGTGAAACAGGGCTGCCCACTGTCTCCTACTCTATTTGGTATGTATGTTGATGAGGTGTCTGATTACATTGACAATGAGGGTGACATAGGTGCCCAGCTGGCAGGGATGTGGATCCCATTGTTGCTATATGCTGATGATATTGTGTTGATATCTGACTCACCAGAGGGTATGCAGCGACATTTGGATGCACTGCACAGTTTTTCAGAGGATAGTGGATTGTGTAAACCTTGGTAAAACCAAGGTTATGGTGTTTAACACCACACCACAGTGGATCGGGAAATCAGCACCTACTTTCATATATGGTCAGGAGATTGTGGAGTATACATATGCGAACACTTACCTGGGGGCAGTCTTCACTGGGCCGAGATTTTCTTTGAGAAGAGCAATAGAGACTAGACTGACTAGAGCTTATGCGGCTTTGGGAGGACTAGAGAGGATGTGTTCGCAGGTTCAGTTTCAGGAACCTAGGACAAAGCTATGGCTCTTTGATACTTTGGTTGCATCTACTATGCTATATGGGGTGTAGGTTTGGGGACCTTTTGTAGGCCAGATGGTTGGAGACGTATGGAGAGGCCCTTGGTATCTATGATCTCTTGGCTGATTAGAGCCAATGCGTCCGTACCACATGATATCATTCGAGCGGAGTTAGCTGCTCCCCCCATGGAGATTGAGACGCTTACTTGATCAGTCTCCTTTGTACACAGCCTTTGGGATACTACAAGAGACAGATATGCCAGGCTGGCCCTAGAGTCCTCTAGACAGCTAGCTCTTCAAGGGGATACATCATGCTGGTATGCACAGACGACATCATGGTTTCAGACACATCGCTTCACCATGGGCAGGCTGCCTCCTTTTCAGTACTCTCTACAGGCACCCTTGATGTCTCTGACATGGGTGGAGATTACTAGAGTCATTCGCCAGGATCTGATCTAGCTGGACTCGAGGAGGACATGGATAGAGCCGGTACAAGAGTTGGGCATGAAGATGGCTGTCTATAGAGAGCATCTTCTCCACCTCACAGGAGATGGGTTTGTGATTCGACCTAGCTATATGGACACACATCTTTCTCATGGCTTACGTTGTGCCATTGGCCAGATACGCACATCCTCACATCATCTCGAGATATGAGACTGGCAGATTCAAAGGGATATCAGCAGATAGCAGAATATGCCGCTTATGTCATCTAGAGCCAGAGACATAGTTACATTACATATGTCATTGCACAATGTACTATGAGATACGAGGCCGTTTTCATTGTCTATTCAGAGAGGGTTTTGGGCCTCTTTCTAGGGTCATGAGCTATGAGGATTAGAGATGTCTTGGACTGTATCTACTTGAGTTACACAGGCACAGAGACACTTTATTGAGGAGAGCTGGAGAGAGACAGTCCCAGAGACAGATTACAGATTTCTTTAGACTAGATATTGGACCCCCAGAGGAGCAGACACCATTGCAGAGCTCTGCCTGCACTCATACTATTGCTACTGGCATTCTCATAGACCGAGCATTGGAGCTAGGGAGATCTAGACGCCCGTGATTGAGGAGAGAAGCTACACAATGTCGACAGAGACTACAAAAGAGGATTCGAGCCATACTCTCTCGACGTCCAGAGTGCAGATGAGGATGGATCTCCACCATATCTTCCCCCTTCTTTCATTGTACTACACATTGTATTTTGTCAGTTTTTGATCCCGGACATGGTAACAGATTCACTATGTTGTAACGGCTTAGTCCCATAGGTCATTTTGGCCTTTTGAAGACGTTAATATATCATTTCATTTCATTTCATTTCTCTCTCTCTCTCTCTCTCTCTCTCTCTCTCTCTCTCTCTCTCTCGCGCGCGCGCGCGCGCGCTTGTTTTTAGGGAAACACACTTGTAAATTTTGAAATTTCAGCTTTCATCTTGAATTTCCAAGATTTTTCCCTCACCATTCTTGTAAGCAAAAAGATACCTTCCCTCTCTCTCTCTCTCTCTCTCTCTCTCTCTCTCTCTCTCTTTACTTGGGAGAGCTAGAGAGAGACAATCCCAGAGACGAATTACAGATTTCTTTTCACTAGATATGGGACAGTCAGAGGAGCAGCCATCACTGCAGAGCTCTGACCACACTCATTCGACCACTACCGGCACTCTCATCGATCGAGCATTGGAGCTACAGAGATCCAGACGGCCACGATTGAGGAGAGGGGCTACACAGCATCGACGGAGACTACAACAGAGGATTCGAACCATACTCTCTCAACATCCAGAGTGCAGATGAGGATGGATTCTAGTAGTAGTAGTGGTATTTTTGTTCTAGTCTTTTTGTACCCAGACATGGTATCAGATTCACAATTTTGTAACAATTTGGTCTCATAGGTCATATTGGCCTTTTAAAGACGTTAATATAACATTTCATTTCATTTTTCTCTCTCTCTCTCTCTCTCTCTCTCTCTAGTGGGCTTATTTCTAGGCAGCCAAACTATAAATTTGAGAATTCAGCTTTTCTCCTTCAATTTTGCGCTCTTCTATTAACCCTACAAGCAACCAAGGCGTTGGATCTCTTCTCTATCATATGTAGCATCTAAATTTTCTCTTTATACATATATTTGAGAAGTGTACTTATCTTCAAGTTTGCTTTTATGTATGTGTACATGACATCTTGCATGATCTAGGAGTGGAAGTCTACTTAACTAGTTAACTCTCGGGTTGATTGTAGCCGAGCTCAATCCTAAGGTACTTAGATTGAGCATATTTCCTTCGGGGGGGGGGTTGCCGATCTTCAACCCTCATTCTGTCTCTTGTCTCTTTGTTGTGTTGTGATTCATATATTGTAGGTTAGGCTTCTTGCACTTCTCGAGTTTGAGAAGTATTGAACCGCGAATAAGCACTGTTCGTTGCATGGGGCGCTTACATTGATACTAGAGCTTTAGTCACCCCTATGCTACTAGTGCTTATAATTGCTTGTGTGTACATTTTCTTGAGTATCTTTTTGTTCACTAATGGAAGAAACAAATGCTACTATCTTACAAGCTCTTCAAAGATTGTAAGAGGAGAACCCTTCTATTTGAGAACAACTTCTCAAACTCGACAAGCCTAACGAAGCAAAGGAAGATCGTCCAACAAAGCAACACAATTCTAAGGGAAGGAGCCGATCACGAAGTCTGTCAGCCGTGAAGAAGGAGAATGGAAGAAGCAAAAGTGGAGGCTCTAACTCAAAGAAGAGAAGCCATCGAAGCCGAAGTATATCCTCTTCGTCAAATTCATCTAGTACCTCTTCGGATGGGTCATCATCAAGCAACAAGGAGACACATACAGAAAATCTCATCCAAGGAAAAGATGTCGATGCTCTTCACCCTCTTCTTCGGTTACAAGTTCATCCTCCTCTACTTCGAGGTCCAGGCATGGAAAAAGACACAAGGAGCGGCCAAGTCACTCTCCCAACTTGAGAAGAAGATCAAGTTTAGCACATATAATGGTTCACAAAATCCTGATCTTCTTTGAAAATTTGTTCGTCAATTTCAAATATTAGAAGTATAAAGAGAAGGAGAAGATTAAGTTGCAGCTTTACATTTGACCAATCTAGCCCACACTTGGTGGATGGGATTAGAGTATGATAGTGTTGCTCCAAGATCGTGGAGAAATTTTGTCCCCCAATGTTACAAACTGCTGACGTGTCAAAGCCTAAAGCATGGAGCCAACTAACAGATGCCGGCCGAGGGACCTAAACCCTAAGAAGAACAAGTAACAGAAGAAGAAGTCCTACCAACTTATGGGGACCCCGTCCGATGGGGCCCCAAGTGACATGAAGGAAATAAAGCAGGACCCACACACACACACATAAGAAAATTGCGTAGCTGATGATGATGTGGCAGATTTTCGTAAATTGCGCTGGTTGATGACATGGCAGGCTGTATGGATTTCCGCGTTTTGAGCTGGCTAATGATGTGGCAGGTCGTATGGATTTTCGTAAATGTGCTCTATGTAGACGATATGTTGATAGTTGCAAAGAAAAGAAGCACTGTTGATTCTCTTAAAGGGCAGCTGAAATTTGCGTTTTCAATGAAAGATCTTGGGGCAATACTTGGAGTGCGTGTTACACGGCAAAGAGACAAGCGCCTATTGTATTTGTCCCAAGAAAAGTACATTGAAAAGGTCCTGGACAGATTTAACATGGCTGAAGCAAAGCCTCTTGGTGTGCCATTACAGCCATATGTTAAAATCTCCAAGGATGATTGTCCCAAGTCAAAGGAAGAAGCCAATGACATGCAAAGTGTGAAGGAGTACGAGCAGAAGTGCGACGCGAGAGAGAGTGCGAGAAGAAGAGCACGACGATATGGTGAACTCGCTCTACTGTAATGTGTAGAGCATAGTGAGTTCTTATTAGGTTTTTACAAAAGAATATGTGTACATACCTGGCGGCCCGCCCACTTACCTGGGCGACCACATTGGGCTTTATACCCCAACAACCTCCCACTTAAAGTCCAATGTGTTTTAAGTGTGAGAGAAGCTACTATACAAGCTAATATACAAGAGATGTAGAGAAGTGATGTACTACCCTACACCTAACTGCTTGCGAAAATGCACAAAGCTCTCTGAGGAAAGTCCTTTTGTAAGTAGATCAGCAGGATTTTCTGTGGTGTGAACTTTGACAAGATGAAGTTGCTTATCCTCGAGCATTTCCCTGATGAAATGATACTTCACATCCACATGCTTTGTCTTTGAGTGATAAACTGGATTGCGGGCCAATTGTATAGCACTTTGACTATCACAATATAACACAGGCATCTCTTCTTTGATTCCCAAATCTGTTACTAGTCGATTAAGCCAAATTGATTCTTTGCATGCCTCTGATGTTGCAACATATTCAGCCTCTGTAGTAGACTGAGTAACACAATCTTGTAATCTAGAACGCCATGATACTGTGCCACCAGCCAATGTAAAGACATACCTTGACGTAGACCTTCGGTTGTCTAAGTCACCTGCATAATCTGAGTCTGTAAAACCCTTTACACTTAGCTCCTGACTCCCATAGCATATACGCATACTCTTTGTAGCTTTCAGGTATCTCAATATTCCTTTCACTGCCTCCCAATGTTTCTTGCCTGGGTTTGACATGTATCGACTTACTACTCCCATTGCAAATGCAATGTCTGGGCGAGTAGCAATCATTGCATACATCAAACTACCCACTGCAGACGCATATGGAATCTTATCCATTTCAGCCTGTTCTTCCTTAGACACAGGACAATCTTGTTTGCTAAGTTTCACATATGGTGGCAATGGAACACTCAATGCCTTTCCCTTCTCCATATTGAAACGTTGCAAAACCTTGTCAATATACTCTGTTTGAGATAACCAAATCAACTTCTTTGATCTGTCTCTCTCAATTCGCATACCAAGTATATGACTTGCCTCACCCATGTCTTTCATGTCAAACGATTTTGCCATCTTTGACTTCAAAGCTGAAATTTCTTCCAAGTGCTTGCCAGCAATCAACATGTCATCGACATACAAAATAAGGATCAGCCAACTACCATCCTTAGCCTTCTTTGTATATAGACAGTGATCGAACTCACTACGTTTGTAGCCTTGAGAAAGCATAAACTTGTGGAATTTATGGTACCATGCCCTCGGTGATTGTTTTAAGCCATAAAGACTCTTTAACAGCTGGCATACCCAATCTTCCTTGCCTTTCTCAACAAACCCTTCTGGCTGCTGCATGTAAATTTCCACATCTAAATCACCATGCAAGAACGCTGTCTTGACATCCATTTGGTGCAACACCAAATCTAATATGGCAACCATTGCAAGAAAGCATCTCAATGTAGTCATCTTGACCACCGGAGAGAAGACTTCATCAAAGTCAATGCCTTGTTCTTGCTTAAAGCCCTTGGCAACAAGCCTTGCTTTGTACTTTGGCTGATTATCATGAGCGGTGATCTTATACCTGTAAACCCATTTACAAGGTAGAGCCTTTTTGCCCTGTGGTAATTTAACTAGCTTCCATGTCTGGTTTTTATGCAGAGCTGTCATCTCTGACTGCATGGCCAATTGCCAATTCCCGGAGTCCTTCATTTGCACTGCTTCCTTGTAACATGAAGGCTCATTGCAATCAGTCAACATGACATAGTTCATAGATGGAACAAACCTATCAGGAGGTCGCGTGACACGTCCAGATCTACGCACAATAGGTGGCTCAGGCTCTGCCACAACCTGTGGTTCCACTCTATCCTGTCCTTGCTCCTCTTGAGCCCAGACATTTTGTCTTGCACGTGCAGGTCCATCTTCTTGGAAGACAACTCTTCTAATCTCCTCAACCCTCTCTGGTTTAGAATGATATTTGGATTCATTAAAGTGAACATCATTGCTGCGGACAACCTTTCTGGATTCGGGATCCCAAAGTCTGTACCCCATCTCACCAGAATTACCATAGCCTAGAAAGATGCACTTTCTACTCTTTGGCTCAAGTTTGTTCCTAAATTCCTATGGAACGTGAGTATATGCCTCACAGCCAAAGACTCTGAGATGCTTGTATGAGGGCATTTTGCCTGACCATACCATCTCTGGCACTGAATCCTTCTGCAAAACCTTGCTAGGAGATCTATTTACAAGATGAACAGCTGTTGATACAGCTTCAGCCCAAAACCCATTTGGCAGCTGTGCATTAGACAACATACTTCTGACCTTCTCTTGTATGGTCCTATTCATCCTCTCAGCAACACCATTTTGAGGAGGATTGTAAGGAGCAATAAGTTCACGTTTTATACCTTTTGACTCACAAAAGTCCTGAAAGGCCTTTGAAACATACTCTCCACCATTGTTAGTGCGTAAGCATTTAAGCTTCTTGTCACTCTGATTCTCCACAAGTGTCACAAACGTTGTGAAAACACTAAACGCTTCATCCTTGTGCTTGAGAAAGTAAACCCATACTTTCCTCGAGTAATCATCTATAAATGTCATAAAGTAAGAAGCTCCCCCTAGAGATAGGTTAGGCATAGGTCCACACAAATCACTATGAACAAGTGCCAACTGTGTATCTCTTCTACTGCTTCTATGCTTATGTGGCTACTGTGTTTGCTTACCATATAGACAATGTTCACAGAATTCAAAATCATTAAATGAAAAGCCAGGCAAATAACCAGAACGAGACAAGATTTCCATTCCCTTCTTGGACATATGTCCTAACCAGCTATGCCACAAAGAAACGTTCGGCTGCTCGGTTACATTGATTACATTTTTAGAGACATTTGATACATAAATCATGTAAAGTCCTCCAGACTTTACTCCATGTGCTACTGTCATAGAACCCTTGGATATCTTCCACATGTTTAGTCCAAAAGTGTAGCCAGCATCATCAAGTAAACCTGTGCTGATCAAGCTCTTTGTAATTGCGGGAACATGTCTCACATTCTTCAACGTGAAAGAAGAGCCATTCTGAAACTTCAATTGAACATCTCCAACACCTAAGATCTCACATGTCTGCCCATTGCCTAGCCGAACATGATCTTTAGTGGTCACATAAGAGGTAAACCACTCCTTGTTTGGAGACACATGAAGTGATGCCCTTGAGTTTATAATCCAGTCACTCAGTGCATTTCCATCAGATGCTGTAAGAAGAGCTGAGTCCATTGTATTCTTCAAGAAGTAGATGTCTCCTGACACTAGACTGTCATCCTCTGCAACAGTGTTTGTCACATTTATTTCTTGAATCTTCACTGAGGACTTGTTCTTCTCACCATGGTCTTCAGCTTTCTCTTTGCCTTTTTCTGCTTTCCATTCTCTGCAGTCTCTTTTCATGTGACCCTTCTTGCCACAATGGTAGCATTCTATGTCACTCTTGCCTTTAGCACTGCGGGACTTGCTACGAGACTGATTCCTCTTTCCACCTTTGTACTTTTCTTTGGTCCTTCCCCTGACAACTAAGGCTGTTCCTTTGCCTTTGTCCATTGTCTTTCTATTGGTTTCTTCAGTAAGCAGACTTCCTTCTACACCTGCTATGTTCAAACCATGTGGAGGTGCAGAATTACTCAAAGCTGTGCGAAAAGTGTCCCAACTTTCCGGCAATGTGATCAACAGGAACATAGCTCTAACAGGTTCATCAAACTTGACACCTTGAGCTGACAACTGACTGTAGATTGTGTTGAATTCATTCAGATGATTGGACATAGGTGTCCCTTCTTTCATCTTCAAGTCAACAAGCTTCTTAAGCCAGTATACCTGTGAAGCTGCACTCTGCTTCTCATAAAGATCACTCAGCTTTAACCATGCTTGATAAGCCGACATCTCGTCTGCTACATTGAAGTAAACGCTTTCTGCCAAAGTCAGCATAATGGTAGAAAGTGTCAATTCATCCATTTCGCTCCATTCATCTTCGTCCATATCTTCTGGTTTTATCCCCTTGAGCTTTATAGGTTTTATCTACTTCTTTTGTACCAACACGTGCCAAATCTGCTTCTTCCACAATGGGAAATTGGTTCCATCGAGCTTCTTGATATTGTAAAGAGCAGTGTCCTGTGATCCAGCCATAGCTACGCTTCATAGTAGTTTACTTTTCTGGGAAAAATTCGGCAGAGTTTCCCCTGTAAACTGACCTCTGAACCAATATCAACCTGTCAAATGAACCAAGAAAGCTTCAGATTCTGCAGAATTTTTGGCAGAGTCTCCTTTGTAAAATGACTCTGGTGTACAAAAAACAGCTCAAAAAACAGCTCAAAAAACACTGTCTCTCTGACACTGTAAGCTGCGAGTAAACCTGTCTTGCACCTGTACTGTCTCTCACTGTCCTTGTTAAGTATGGAGCCTGATTTACCCTTGTAATTTTTTGTGGTAAAAGCGCACATTTGTAAGGCCCCCATTATGAGGAGAAGCCATCGTGCGTGAAGGAAAATCACTCACCGGAAACCAAAATTTTCACGGACAAGAATCAGGGGTAACTTTTTCGCCGGAATATTATGGCCGGCCGGTGGCCGGAAAGTGGTCGGAAAACAACCGATCGGTTGGCCGGTGGCCGGTAGTCAATGGCCGACGGCCGGTGGTCGGAAGTCAATGGCCGGTGGCCGAATTCAAAAGCGGACTTGTCTTCTCAAGGGCGGCCACACATGGGCGGATTGGAGGGTCTGATTTGGACTTATTCGCACAAGGGCGGCTACACATGGCTGTCTCTCATAAGAGAGGGCAGCCCTTTTGGCCTATAAAAGGAGGCCATTTCTACACACATTTCATAGTGTGAAGTTGATGCAACAAGGTGAGTGTGAGGTGGTGAGAGTGAAGCAAGGCGGGAGCTCCATTAAGGGTATAATCCCTTTGTAAACTACTTCTTGTTTTGAAGTACTAAAGCCATTGAGTGGCTGCTTTCCCGTGGACGTAGCCCACATTGGGTGAACCACGTATATCGTGTGTACTCTCTCTCTCTCTCTACTCTATAATCTCGTGTATATAAATCTGTCTCTCTCCATTAAGTAATCTACTCAATTATCTATTTAGCTACGTCTTATTTCCTAACAGTCCTGTCACTGTCCTATAAGCATAGATTGCGACAATGCCTCAACGGCAGTAAAGCAAAGATGCAATCCCAACTGTCTAACTCACAGTCAATACATCCTAGCTACCTATCTAAGGGTGCTCGAGGGATCGCTCCAAGACCTGTATCACTGAAAGGATCTCAACATTCGAGAATCCCCCAGCTCAATAAAACCTCACTCGACCCTCAACAAAGGCTGTAGTAAATCTGATAGTACATAGACTTCCCACAAAGTCATACATCCACAAATTTCCCACTGTATGCTGTAACCGCTGCTGCGGTTGTTTGCTGCGTGACTCACAGCCAGCAAACCCTCAACAGACATACATCATCTCTGACAATACATCCCATGTGGAAGTACCTGCAAAGTCAGGATGAAATCTGGAATATCAAGCAGCAAACACAAGCTACCTGATGAACTAGTGGATGTCGCCTACAGTCTGTGTGTAGATGCGCCCGTGTCGTATGTGACATGCCTCCAAGAACTGTGAGCCGTCCTTCGATGTGTAGACAGCCACAAATCAACACTCCGGGAGTGTCGATATCCTCAGCACCTGCAGTCGTAGGCCGAAAACCCCAAATTTGCAGTCGGATCTGCACCCGTCGAGACCACGTAGTCGAAAATGGCCTGCGCAAACCTTTGTCGAAGCCGAACGGTGGCCGAGATGACCTGTGACGTTCTATTAGGCATGCCTTGGCATGACAAGAATGATGCGACTCTCCAGGTTTGGAACCGAACCATCATCGTGATGCAGAAGGGCAAGCCAGTCGTCCTCAAAGTACGGTTGTCAGAACAAAACCCTGAATGAACTCTCTAGTTGTTTTATAGTTAGATACTTTTGAACTTTGTTTGAGAAAGTATTGTTTGAAACTTTGTTTGAAATTTGTTTGAATTGGATGGTATATGTTCTGAACCTGTCTTGGTGCCGATTTGAAATACTGGTTTCAATGATTGGTGATTTTACTCCTGGGTGGAGGGTGAGAAATGATGTTAGAGAAAGCTTGTTCTTACTCATGGCCCGAACCCTTGTGTTCATTTGTAGGGGAAGTATTGAATGATTGAAAAGTGTACTCATGGCCTGGACCTGCATGGTTATTTACGGGGGAGTATTAAGAAGTCTGAGCAGTGGCTACACTCAACACCTCCAAACGACGCAGGCTGTGGTCTGGGGGGGGTTTGGTTGTAAAAGGCCTATATATCTCATGGGCGGACCTTTTTAGGTTATGTGCGGGAGGAGTGATGAGGGAGTCGTTGAACAACTCATGGCTTGGACCTGGATGGTTATTTGCAGGGGGAGTGTTCATCGACGGCTTTATGTTTATATGTCTTGTAACATGCATATGGAAGCATTTGTGTTGCATTGTGATGTGCCAACTACTGATTATTCCTAATTGGATGAGATTGCCTGGGTATGTAATTTTAGTGCATCAAGATACCCGTGGAAGATCAGTACGGTTTGGGTGTGATGGCTAATTTTACTACGCCGGAATATCAAGAGTTTCAATTTGGACGAAAGGAGAAGCTAACTCCTTAACAAAAAAGAGCAAACTGAATGTCCCTTGGAAATTTTTGAGCTAACTGGAGTTGTTTTGCAGATATGCTGTAATAGCGGACGATTACTCTCTCTCAAGAAGGGGAGATGTCACAAATTGCTGCATGTCAAAGCCTAAAGAGTGGAGCCAACTAACAGATGCCGGCCGAGGGGCCTAAACCCTAAGAAGAACAAGTAACAGAAGAAGAAGTCCTACCAACTTATGGGGCCCCATCGGAGTGACATAAAGGAAATAAAGCAGGACCCACACACACACACACACATAAGAATATTGTGTAGCTGCTGATGACGTGGCAGATTTTCTTAAATAACGCTTGTTGATGACGTGGTAGGTTGTACGGATTTTCGCATTTTGCGCTGGCTGATGATGTGGCAGGTTGTACGGGTTTCCGTAAATTACGTTGGCAGCTTTTTGGCATTGCTTTTGGACCAGAAGCTTTTGAGTTTTGAAGGCTTTTCACTGTAACTGCTTTTCATAGGCCAAGGGCCTTTAAATATGTCCTAAGGGCTCATTCTCTAGCATGCTTTCTGGAGAAGGTGCAAAGTCTGGAGTACCGGCTTGTACTGTGTTGATGCAATATAAAGAAATACCGAAAGGGGCGCCAAGGTTTGGGGCCAATACTCTCTTGGGTGGAATCCCGCCACTCCGTGTTGCGTGCTGTCTCTCTCTTTCAGTTCAATTGTTATTGAAGTGCTAAAAGTTTGTTCAGTCTGTTCTTTTCTATTGGCACGTGGTGCCGTGCTCGTCTTGTGACACCCAATTTCTTCCTATCCATTTCAAGAGGGATGTGAAGATGGAGTGGGAGCGCTTGTGGCAAAGGAAGAATGAATCTTTGGGAGAGTACACCAAGAGATTTTGGGAACTACTTTTGAAAGTCTCAACATTTCAAGAAGACTGGCAATGCAAAAAATTAAGAAAGTTTTAGGGAGGTTT
The DNA here is from genome assembly GCF_014529385.1 of Adiantum capillus-veneris. Lineage (NCBI taxonomy): Eukaryota > Viridiplantae > Streptophyta > Polypodiopsida > Polypodiales > Pteridaceae > Adiantum > Adiantum capillus-veneris. The sequence continues at coordinate 48,562,033 of NC_140958.1, read as the reverse complement.
GCATTTTGAACTTCGTAGTGCTCTAAATCATTACTCTTGCTCTAATCTTAGGGAACTTATAGACCATGCTCAGACATGGGAGTTGGAGCACATATGTTGAAAGCTTATATTAGCGAGCAAAAGTCACAGTGGGAAAAGTATCTACCTCTATTGGAGTTTGCCCACAACAACACTAGTCACTCCTCCACAAGGAAGGCTCCAAACGAAATAATGCAGGGAAGAATAATACCTCCACCTATTATCCGTACCAAAGACAATTTTTGCGGAAGACAGCCCGAGCCACTATCAAAGCCGCCTAAGAACGACAAAGGAAGCAAACAGATAAGCGACGAAGGCGTTTGGTTTTCAAAGGAGGACAACATGTCTTACTAAAGTTTGATAAGAACATGTTAAAGCAAAGTTTAAGGCAAACAAAGTCTTTTCCAAAGCTGTCAAAAAGGTATTTTGGACCTTTCAAGGTCATCAAGAGAATCAATGAAGTATGCTAAAAGCTAGAACTCCCAAGTCATTGAAAGATACATAATGCATTTCATGCAAGATTATTAAAGCCTTACATGAGACTGATACCAAAGGAGCCCATTACAAAGGATCCCCTAGAAGCTGAAGACACAAAGCAAATCATTGAGCCCGAACAAATCCTCTTTCATAAGGATCGAACTACAGGAAGCGGCTTTGTGGCACAAAAATTTCTATTGAAGTTCAAAGATTTACCCATAGTCGACGCCAAGTGGGTGGATGGAAAATTCATGCAGGCTTACCTTGAGATCCTAAACGATATGAAGAAGCTTTTCGACTGACAACAACTGAATAAGAGACGGTGGGCTGTCACAACCCAATACAAAATAACCTGTATCCTTTTTCTATTAGTCTTAAATATTACAAATGTGTTTTCCTTTTTGTAAACGAAGATGGATAGAATAGTACACCTTAGTATCATCATCGATGAGTAGGCACAAGTTAAGGTGGACCCACACAGTGGGTTAGAACATTGGTAATGCACACTCCCACGAGATAATTTGAAATGACGCTTGTGACATACTTGCACACAGAAAGGGTTGATGCCTTGGAGTGTGGGCTACTAGATTACAATCAATAAGATGACATGATTGTGAAAGATTGCTCATTGTGCATATGTGGCTGAATGTTTTGAATATTCATATGCTTTCTAGCTCAGTCTACCCTCTCACACGAGATAACAAGAGCCCATTTCGAAGAGTCAGCGGGCAGAGTCGAGCATAGATTTTGCAAAAGTTTGCTCCTGGTAAACCAATAATTAACGAATGCAAATCCTCCTATTGCAAATCTGCATGAGGAATTTCTTGCAAGGGCAAGAAAGCTTATTTATTTGAAGTCTTGAAGTCTTGAAGTGGTTAACATAGGCTTCATCACACAGGGAGGCTTTGTTTGCACAATTTTTGATAACTATGGATCACTTGAGCGTTTCTTTGTTTTTCTCCTTTAAGAAAGAAAAAAGAGAAGAAAAAAACAAGCAAGATTTATTATTATCCTACCCATCGCTCTCATCCCTTGCCACTACCCTCTCTACCTCTCACCCATGCCCACCATCTCACACCCCTGGCCCCTACCACCCCTCTCACCTCTCGTTCCCTTCTCTACCTCTCGCGCCTACCCACCATCCCTCTCACACCCTCGCCCCTACTTACTCCCCTCTTGCCCCTACCCACCCTTGTCCCTACCTTCTCTACCTCTTCTCTCTACCCACCCCCTCTCACCCTCGTCTCTACCGTCTCTACCCCTCTCCCCTACCCACACCCCGTTGCCCCTACCCACCCCTCCCCCCCCTCGCCAAGTTCTCCAGAGTCAACGTCTTCAATGCATCACCCTCTCGATCGGTACCAGTTCTCTAGCGTCTTCAGGGTATAACTTCTTTGGCATCTTCAGATTATTAGCGTTCTCCTCTATTCTTCTCAAGAGCACTTGTACAGGATCTCAAAAGCTCCCTATCTATACTATTGTTGGATTTTGACATCTACTGCTACAAAGCTTTCTATGTATGGTGTTGTGGAATTTGGACAGTATCTGTGAGTGTGCTTTGTCTAAGCTTTTGTGGTCTATGTCGTCTCCTGTACATTGATCTGCTAGTGTGTCTAGCATACCAGAGCTGTAGCGGATTTGTCACTGTGTCACTATGGTAGGTAGAAGCAGACAGTCTTGTAGGGAAGCCTTCAGGAAGAGGCCTACCCTTATTGAAAGGCATATTAGTTATGCTGATGAAAAAGAATCCAACCATAGTAGCCATGGCACACATATATGACTTCGAGTGCACCTACTGACGAATGTTACAGAGCGTTTGCACACGATTCGGATTCGGATTGAGCTCAGAATCAGGCTCTTCCAACGCCCAAGAAGAAGATCCCAAAGGTAAAAAGAAGAGCAATAATTAGTTGTTTATCCATGAGATCTATAGGTTTGCAAAAACCAAAAGTCAGGGAAAACTCTCTTTAAATTTTCACTTGTGGCAGTCACCTAATCCGTCTCTTCGCGACATACTTTCTCATGATCAGTTGCAAAGACTTGGTCTAGCAGCATTGGTTGATACAGATTCAACGTCTGATGTCCCTATCACTATGATTCGTGAGCTTTTAAATCTTTCTCCAAAGGTATGGGGTCAGAGGCTTACTGCGACACGGATTGGTCATGTGTTGGGGACGACTTTCCATCTTTGAAGCTGGCTATACAGATATACTCCGGGTTTTGTAAAGATGCTATCATTCAAGCATGTCAAGAATTGTTTCAAGCTGATCACTCCGACTATGCGAGGAATAAAACGCCTTTGACAGTCTTCAAATATTACTTTCTTTTCAGGGATGCCAAAGAGTCCAAGGAAGATGGCCTCTATTGCCTGATACACACTTACCTTGTGGGTTTTATCGGATATTTTATACATCACTATAATCGAGGGAAAAAAGATTTAGAGCATAGGTGCAATCCGATCAATTGAGCTTTCAACGTTTTGTAGCCCCCGTGTTGGCGTGGGGCAACAATATCCATGTTGTCCTTGTAGACATGGATGAGGATATGCAATGGGTGAATTCAAACACGAAGAGAAAATCTCTTGGAAGTACTGTAGATAAACCACTAAAGAAGAAGAAGAAGAACATGGCCAAAGTGGTGAAAGACATGACAGAGTTCTTAAAAGAGCGAGACTAGAATGACGAATATTCCGTGATGCTCTCCTTCTACAGGTGCTCCTAGTTCTACTGTGCCAGTGTTCAGTTCTGCCACTCTTGATCCAGTTCTTCATGTTACACCTGCGGCATCTCCCTCACATGCTCCCTACCTACTTCTCTCGTCTTCACTCTTGCCACATCGACTATTTCCCACACACCACCTACAGTTACCTCGTGATCTCTCCCTATCTCAGGCTCACTCACTGCGCATGTTACTAGCTCACCTGCAAAGCCCCTTGTGTAACCGGCTTGGACACTCCAAGCGAGAAATCAATAGCATTACACGAAGAGAAACTTCATAATCACTAAACTTTAATAGAAAGAAAGAGTGAGTCAACACAGCCCGACGGAGTTTTGTGCCTAGAGGTATTGGCTCCAAAGACTGGCGTCCCTTTCGATATTTCTTTTTATATTAATCTTTGAGGAAAGTACAACTCCCGCGGGTGATCGCTCTCAGACACTGCGTCCAGATGCTCTGAGAAGTGAGCCCCCTTGGGTCACTTATAAACATTATAAGGGATGCCAAAAGCCGAGCCCCAAAAGCTTCAAACTCAAAAGCAATAAAGTCCCAAACTGGTCAAAAATCTGCCAATAAAAGCAGCAACGCAAATTGCGGAAATCCGTACAGCTGTCACATCAGCATGTCAGTGCGAAAAGAGGAACCACGTCAGCAAGTCAGCACGAACTGCGGAATTCTGTATTGCTGCCATGTGGCACTCTGCCACGTTAGCCTGTCCGTATAGTTCTGTCTATGTCAGCAAGGGCTGTCTGCAGGGTGATGCCAAGTCATCAGTTTGTGACAAACCCCCCTCTTGAAAGAATTGTAATCGCCCTCGATTACGCTTGCAAAACAAATAGAGGCCATAAACCAACTCAGTAGACACTGACTCTAAGTACTGACGCACTAGACACAACACATCTAGCACTTGTACAAAGACAACAATCACATCACAGGACATCACACGACATCACATGACAAATCAATCACAAAAAAATTCATTCCAAATCTCAGACCACGACTGCCAACAACGTATTTAGTAACCCCATCTAGATCCATCCTGGACCTCATTGATGCCGGATTAAGTAATCCTTGTCCATAGAGATTTATGAGACTGAAATGCTGCAGTCATTTCGTCTTTCAGTTTTTGCACTCAAACACGTCAAATGAGTGAGTACAAATGAATGATATTCAATTTCGGAAATTCCGTCTCATAAAGTCATACAAGAGAATATTGTTAGCCCAACATTATCCCTGAAACCCAAAGGGGACATCAATGACCTTATTCAATCGAGGTAATCTGTTGACAAAGGAGCGGAGTGACTCCCCTCTTGTGCAATCCCTCTGCACCAGATTCAACCTTGTTGATTTTGGGGATCTATCAGAATAGACGATGCTAAACCGAATGCTTCAAGGTAAAGTTCCAAAATCTGAGGAGTATTTGCTAGGTCCTCCTTCTCCATCCACTTCGCATCTAATGCCGGATAGATCTTGGATTTAACCAAGAACCGTCGAATCAATTTACCTTTCATCTTTCTTTCCTTGTGTGCCAAAATCTGTTCAGGAATGAGTATCTCCTCGCTCTCTTCCACTTCAAGTTGCTCATCATGCTCCCCATCAACTGGCACATCACCTTTATAAGGTTTTAAGAGACTCACATGGAATGCATTGTGAATCTTCCAAGTATCGGGCAGCTTGAATCGAGAAGGAGACATCATTTATCTTTTCTTTAATCTGGAAAGGGCCATAATACCTCATGCTAAGCTTTGAAAAAAGCCGCTCCTTTCCCTTTCGTTTCCTTAGGCGTGCCTTCTCAAAACGTAAGAGCACCCAATCGTCTTCCTTTAATTTCAAGTCTCGTTAATGTCGATCTGCTGCCTTCTTATGTCGCTCTTGAGATTTCTCTAAAGCCTCGTGGACCTTGGCAAAAGTAGTGTCCAAGTCGTCCGTGTACTAGTCGGCTTCAAAAATCTTTTCCTAGTTTGGGGAGTTTTCTGATGTACTAGCCGATTCCCTTTTTCCTTTCTTTCCTTGTGCCTTGGGACCTGCGGGTAGCGTCTTTCGCTTCCCCTATCCATTGGCACGTCAGAGTCAATCATCGAATTCTAAGACGCACTATCATCTGATTCCTCTTTCTCTGGAATCCTTTGATGAACTTGCATCTAGTTCCCTTAGTTCGTCGCAACCCTCTGATTCTCCAGAATCCGGTGATGAGCTGTCATCTGGTTTCTTTGATTCATTCTCTTCACGGCGGGCAGACTCTTGCCTTTTTGAGGTGGATACTATCCTGCTCGTCGCATAAGTCAATGAGCTGGCATGCATTTCAAATCGTTGCTTAGTCATGTCCCATAAATCTCTGAATGGAGTCAGACTTCTGGTTTAAAGCATAGTCTTGAATCTCTTTAGAAAACCATAGCAAAACCGCTCAATCTAGTCTTTCAAAGTAATCTTCCGAAACAAAGACACTGGCAAACAAGTATCCCAAAACCTCTGGTAGTAGTCATCCTATGTATCTTTCTGAGTCATTTTCAAGTGATGCCAAGTCGTGATGTCATTTCTTGCATATTCATCTAATATCCAAGTTATGTGAAAAAAAGAATTTTAATCACGTCGCAGTCGCTTCTCTGCGTAACAACAAAGTGGACCACCATGTCGATACAGTTCCTTTCAAGTAAGATGTCGCCTTTCACACCTTAGATTGTTCTAAGGACCGCCCTCCAGAGAAGGCGACGTCAATCTGTTGTACAAACTCAAGGGCTCGATGGGTGTCTTGGTAGTGTAAAAACGTCTCAAACGTGACGTCTTGACTCCCTTCCTTGAACTCCTTGGTTTTCTTGTTGGTTTGGTCATTGTCAAAAGAGGACGAGCTCTCCTCTGAACTGCTAGATGGCCTTCCATGCCTTCTAGACTTTTTCAAAAATCTGCTCCAAACAAATCTTGTCTTTGGTGCTTAGAAATTTAGGAACCTTCTTAGCACCGTCGAATACTTAAAATGGCGCCTTCCGTGTGTGTTCTTGTAGAAAAACTCCACCAAGGGAAAATACTTTTTCCATTAAGTCTTGTGATCCAAAATATAAGACTTTAACCAATCTCTCTTACATTGCCCATTTGTTTGCGAGTGGAACGAGGAAGAGCACTACAACCATGTGCCAATGTTCTCCTTGATTGCCCTCCAAAACAACCTAGAAAACCGGGGAACTCTTTCCAAAGCAATGGACTCAGGCATGCCATAAACTCGGAAAATCTGTGAGACAAAACAGTTTTGCGAAATGATCGGACTTAGCTGTCTTCTTTACCGGAATGAAGTGGACCTGTTTACTTAATCTGTCAATGAATGTCCAAATGCCATCATGCCCGATTTGAGTCCTTGGGGGATCAAAGATGAAATTCATCGCAATGCTTTCCAAGGGGTGGGTGGGAATGGGTAAAAGGCTTCAGAGGTAGAGGTGGCGCGCCTCCAGGCCACCTCTGTTATTTGCAAGATTCTCGGTACCAAACCTAGCAGAGGGAAAGTGCGCGATCTCCTTCAGGTCCACCTTCTCGCAGAGGTGGGCAAGATTCTCAATGTTCAGCTTCTCGGAAGTGGCTACTACTAGATAGAGTTTGAGACTCCCAAGATGGCGTCCAAGGTCATTGCGATGAGCCCCCTGGCCATTTGTGCAGTTCGAGCACATTTTCGATAGTAGCGCCACGGTCTCGACCTAGCTACCGACGTTCTTGTCGAGGAGGCAGACCTACCCATCTCAGTCTGCTTCCCTGGCCCGAGGTGGGAGTACCTTCCGCTCCTTTCCAGGATAGGCTTAGTGATTGGGATTGTCCTTGAGACACCAAGCACGACAGCCTCCGTAGCTGCCAAGGCGGCCAGCATCCCCACAGTACGTGTTCTGGTTCGGGACACCTACACTCTCCCGAAGGTCATCCTACTACCTCGGCTGAGCGGTAATTGGTTCCAGCGGAGCATGGAGTATTCGGGCCTCCCGAATCAGTGTTTCATTTGTCGACAGATGGGCTATCTTGCGAAGGCCTGTCCACGGAGGAGACCCCAACCTACACCACAGGCCCAGCCCCAACCCTCAAGAGCTGGCCAGCAGGAGCAGGCAGAGTCACAGAGTACGCAAACAGAGCCACCCTTCGAGCCTAGGGCTCAAGCAAAGGAGGGCTGGCAGCAGGTTCGTGGTCGACGTCGGTGTGGGCCACCACGCCAGTCTGGCACTCAGAGTGGTCCCCAGGCTCCTGCCCAGCAGTAGTGGGTCCCACGAGGAACCATTTCGACTCTCTTCAGCAGGACGAGGTCCTTGCTCTAGCCTCCATCTCAGCCTCACCCTCGACAACCCCTCCTCCCTCCGAGTTCCCTCTCTCTTCAGCCCCCCCCACCCCCACCCCACCACCCCCCCCCCCCCCCCCCCCCCCCCCCCCCCCCCCCCCCCCCCCCCCCCCCCCCTCCCTCCTGTTCCCTCTGCCTCTCCATATCGCCCTCCTACCTTTGCCGATCCCCCTCACCCCCCTTCCCCCCCTGCTTCCTCATCTCCTCCCGCACTAGTCCCGCAGCCGTCCCAGGGGGCAGGGCCTTTCTCGGCTGCTAGGAGATCTCTTGGCAGCACTTTGCCACGAGTCACTTGGAGAGAGAGGGACAGCCTTTCTTGCGACCGCCTCTTCTAGTGCAGACATCTCCCTTTGCAGCAGTTCCTCATGGTCTGACGAGCTTCGACATTCGTTGTCTTTGGGATTTGTATGCCTACGACTTTACACGGTTTCTTGGCAACCCCTCACCAGACCTTGATGCAACCTACCTTAGAGTTCATGTACTGTTCCTTGCAGCTAGGGGGATAGAGACCTTGGACTCGGCGGTTGGCTTCTCTTTTCTCCTATGCGGCAAGGACCAGGCTGATTGGACTATAGACTCAGTGTTGCAGTGGCTGTAGACACAGGCCCTAGAGTTCTCTCATCACATGGGAGACCTAGGGGTTACACACATGTTTCAGACTCTATGGCCGTTGGCCAAGTTTTCTGTGACACCTCCAGACGCAGTAGGATGTAGACACATTGTAGTTCACTTCTTTGCTGGCACGCAGAACTCGCCATGTTTTTTTTTTTCCGAGAAAAAGATTATTCTATTTGTTAATGAAAACTGCCCAAAGGGCTACAACCACCTCTGCAAGAGAGGGCTACAACAAGCATGATGGGGAGACTCTCCCAATGAAAAAACAGCATATATACAATGAGGCTAAATCAAGAGATGGGAGGAGGGAAGAGCCACACAGGTGGGCAGTAGTGCCATCTGAGCACCCCCTGGACTATGGTGTAGAAAGGCCCAGGGCGCCAGAGTCGAAGGAAAGCCTCGCGGCGCTCCCGCATGCGGTCGGAGCTGCCTTGTAGTCCCTCAAGCTGTCCTCTGAGAGTATGGATCAGCTCTAGCCAAAAGTCACGAACAGTCTCTGCTGGTGGCACAGGGCGAGCCTCAAAGATGCGGAAACAGCGGGCTCGCCAGATGAACCAAAGGCCATTGATGAGCTCCCAACACTCCTCTCTCTCACTGCACCACACTTGTGGAGTAAGCTCTGTAGTAGCAGGCTGGAGTGTAGGACGTCCCCCTTGCATCACTATCATTTGTTGGTGGAAGATAGCTCAATTTGAAGTGCCGGGCCCGTGAGGGTGGACCAAGCCGCTGCTCCCCAAGTGTACTGTCTAGCTGTCGAGAGAGCAGGCATCAGCCAAAGAACTCGTAGCCACACCTGCTGGACCGAGGGACAGTCCCAAAGACAGTGACGCTGACTCTCCACCAAATGGTCACAAGCTGCACATGTGGCCGAGAGACCACTATGCACTAGCCAGCTCCCTACTGCTGTGGCTCTATGTGCGACCAGCCACCGAAACAAGGTGACTCGCCTCTGCTGTCTGGAGTCCCACAACCTCTCCCAAAAGTTTGCCAAGAACTCGATTGTGAGACCCTCCTCCTTCCAATGACGTGCTGCAGCGGGGAGGGCCTCTCTCTGTGCTGCTAGTATATGCCGTCCAAGCCGAACAGTGTACTGAAAGAAGGGGACTCCTGGGTGGTCTGCAAAAGAGAAGGGGTCCCTCCATAGCCACTCCCCAGGATCCCACTATACTTGTGCCAGTGGACAGCACTCCCAAGCCCAAAGCCTCCAGTGTCCAGTCTCAAGAGCCGCTGGGTCAGGGTCTATGACGCAAGTCCTCCCACAGATGCCCACAACTCGGATCCTCTGAAAACAGCGCTCTGCTACCTGCGGGGCCTCTACTGCAACTCGCTGTAATCGTCCCCTACCCTGAAGCTCAAAGAACAGGGCTGGGACAGTCTCTGAGCAGGCCTTGACTGAAATGAGAACCTCCAGTTGTGTGAAGGCTCCCATCCACCGGGGTGCTACTGGTTCGAGAGGCGTGAGCCACTCAGCTGGAACTGACTCTGAGATGTCCTGACACATGCTCTGCACCCCTCTCATGCCATGCAGCTGGAAACCCTGTACCTCCTCTGACAAACCTGTGAACTCTAGCCAGTCACCTAGAGAGCGCGTTGGACCTGCTGCCATGGGACCCCAGGAAACATGAGGTCGACTACCAACCAAGTGGCCTCTCTGAGTGCTAACCATGGGGTTTCAGACGAGGGGCTGTCGTAGGCGCTCCTCCGTGCACATCGGCTGTCGCTGCTCCAGGCCACGCCGTAGGAGCTCCCAAGAACGAAGCAAACTCACAGCGAAACGGTCCTCCAGTCTCCTGCTCAAACCAACTCGGCGCATCTCTGTAAAGATCCATCTGGTCGAAGGTTGCCAAGGGCCTCTTGATTGAGGCACCCTGGCACGAAGCCTCTGCAACAAGAACTCCTTTCAGGGCTCCTCACCTGGAAGAAGTCCTCTGACTATGAACTTCCCTAGAAGGGCTCTGCTCTGCTGTGCTGGATCAATGATCCCAAGCCCTCCCTGAGAACAAGGAAGTGTGATGACCGACCAAGCCACCTTGGCTCGGGCCATCTGAGTGTCACGTCCTGACGAGAGGAAGTTCCTAATCAGCCTCTCTACCTGGCTGATACAAGAACTCGAGAAGATCCAACAGGAGGTGATGTACCACATAGTCGCCAACAACACCTGGTTGGCAACTACTACTCTACTAGCCAGCGACAGACGTTCTAAGCTCCAATGTAACAGCTTTCTCCTGATGGACAGGAGAAGAGGAGCAATCTGTTGCTCGGGAGAGAAGTCCAAACCAACCTGATAACCCAAGTATCGAACTGCAGTCCCTGGGGGAATCCACCTGAAACCCTCTCCTGGCATCCAATCTGGCATAGGAGCACTACCAACCGAGAAAGCCACTGTCTTTCTCCAGTTGATCAGTGCGCCCGATGCACAATAGAAGGTCTCCAGAGCCTGCTCATATCTGTGAAAATTGGCCTCCTGGCCATCTAAGTACAAGGCTGAGTCATCGGCAAACTCAGCGTCCAGTAGCTCCTCTCCCCGAATAGGGAGTGCTAAGCCCCGAAGACCAACCTGCTGTGACACCAAAAATCTGCTCATCGCCTCCGCATAGAACAGAAAGAGAAAGGGGGCAAGAGGACAGCCCTGTCTGACTGAGCGTGTGAGCATGAAGCGCTCACCTCTCCCCCTTGCCAAAAGCACTTGACTGTGAGCCTGCCCGTACAAAGCTGACACCCCTCTGATCCAAGCATCTGAGAAGCCCATCCTGCGAAGAGTGCCCTCTAGAAAGTCCCAGTCAACTCGGTCGTAGGCCTTCTCAAAATCGAGAAGAAGAATCACAAGGTCCTCACCACGGAGCCGTGCTAGGGCAGAAGCCTCCCAAAAAGTGAAGATGTTGTCAAGGATACTGCGTCCCTTGACAAAACCTGTCTGAGTCCAATGTATAAGGCTCTCTAAAAGTGGTTGAATCCTCAAACTCAGAGCCTTGGAAATAATTTTGTAGACTGAGTTGAGGATGGTGATGGGGCGCCACTGTTGAATCTCATCCAAGGAGCCACCCTCCTTGGGAATGAGGAAGATCAGGCCCTCACTCATGCTGTCAGGCATCACTTCTGTGTGCAAAATGTATTGAAAAGCACTACAAAGATCTAGGCCAAGCAGGTCCCAGTACTCCAAGAAAAAGCTGGGAGTCAACCCATCCTCACCTGGACAGCTACCACAAGGGAGGGCCCTCAGAGCTGTGTGTAGCTCCTCAAGCTGAAGTGGCATCTCTAGCCTCTGGTGTATCTCCTCTGTCACAAGACATGGCATCTGTGCCCAAACCTACTCCCTGCATGCATCCTGCCGCTCTGACTGAGGCTCAACTGACAGTAACTCACGGTAAAAGTCAGTAGCGATTGCATGCATATCCTCGGGCTCACAAGCAACTGACCCATCGGGCCTCCTCAACTGACTGACCTTGGCATGCGAATGCCGAGGCCCCACTGTCTCAAAAAAAGCACCAGTCACTCTGTCACCCACCTGAGTCCACTGAGATGCCTGTCGGTGGAAGGCAAACTCATGACGCCTCTCCTCTGTGCTAGCAAGCTCCTGTCGAGCTTGCTGTAACTGCTCCTCCAACCATGGACTCTCTGGATGTTGCTCCTGCATCCTCTGCAGTGAAGCAATGCCCCGTCTGAGACGTTGCTCCGTCTCTCACTGCAGCCCGGCGAGCCAGAGACTCCTGAAAAAAAAAGTGGCTAAGCTGAGCTAGGCCTGAGGCCACTCTGTCTGCATGTGAATCCTGTTTGTCCATACCCTCTGTCCAGAGAGCCTCTACCCTCTCTCTGAGTGCTGAGTCCAACAAGACCCTCTTTGGGATGCGGAGCATCGTGCTCCCACTCCTTTGCCTGTCTGCCACTGTGAGGATCACTGGTGCATGGTCCGAGAAGGAAGTCCCTGCCAGGATGCCCACTGAACCCCCCAAGTCACTGAAGTGGTCACTAGTGTAGAAGCGATCTATCCGCGATAGATTCACTCCTCCCACTCTGCGGTCCGATCTAGAGAAGGCAAGACTGTCTGGGGGCCTCACAAAACCTGAGTGCTACCATGTATCCGAGACCCTCAAAGTCATACAAAACCTCTCCCAAGCTGCCAACTCGACTCCATGCACAATAGCATGGCTGCCACCAATCCTGTCAGAAGGGTCCTCCAACATGTTGAAGTCCCCTCCTATACAGCAATGATCGGCCTGCGGCAAAGACTGAACAATCTGTGACCAAAACTCTGCACGAGCACTCGCCACATTGGGCGCATAGATGTTCAGGAAGCCCACAAGGCCACCCTGAACCTGCATAGTAATCCTCTGAGCCCTGCCTGGCACAATAATCCCTCTGCCTACAATGGCCTGCTGCAATGAGTCCGCAATAGTCATACATACCTCTCCCTGGATGCCTCCAGGTCCAAAAGCAGCTGACCAAAAGGTATCATACCGTCCATGCAAAATCTGACCACAACGCCGAATGCGGCTCTCACACAGATGGTGCTCCTGAAGCATAAGGAGATCAATCTCTCCTCCCACAAGACAACGCTGAAGCTCCTAACGCAATCGGTCCCGCTGTCGCTGAAACTGGGGCCCACCTAGTCCCTGCACGTTCCATGAGACCATCCTCATGGGGAGCGAGAGAGAACAGATACTGCCACAGCAGCAAGACGGGCTATCTTCGAGGCAGACTTGGATGGGGAGTAATCCGCATTCGAGCGTCCTCTAGATAGGTGTGACTGCAGTGAGTGCCTAGCCCAAGCCCAAGCAAAGCGAGCCGTACGTAACGCAAGCTCCTCTGTCCAGGAGTCCTCACGAATGTATACATAGCAAGGCAAACACTGCGTATCAGCAAAGAAGTACACAACAATGTGCCTACATCCTGCTGAGTCTAGGGGTGTCACCGCAAACTTGGCCAATGGCCACAGAGTCTGCAGCATATCTGTAACTCCAAGTTCTCCAATGTGGTGAGAGAACTCTAAGACCTGTTCATGCAACCATCCCACCACTGAGTCAAGGGACCACTCTGTCTCGGTCCTACCACAGAAGGGGAAGGAGAAACCAATTGCTGAGTCCAGGGCCTCTGTCCCCCTAGCGGCGAGGAACAAAACATGGACCCTGAAACAGGCTGCCTCATGGTCTGTTGCGGAGTCACCGAGAAAACGAGTGAACCCGTAGTCGAAGAAGTCCCAGCGGCGTTTGATGTCAATGCTCGTCAGCCCACGAGGGATGGCTGCAAGGGAGGATGTCTGAATCTGCAGAGGGGGCCGCAAGAAGGGCTGACCCTCTCGCGCTAGGCGACTCGTGGCAAAGGCATTGCCAAGAGATCTCCTAGCGGCCGGAGTGGGACCAGTCGCCTGAGCTGACTGAGGAACTGGAGCAGGAGGAGGAGAGGGTGCTAGGGAGAGTGGAGGAGAAGAGGGTCGAGATGGGGCGACAGAGGTAGAGCGGCGGGGTGGAGAGGCGACGGGAGCAGAAGGTGAGGAGGATGAGGCAGAGGGAGGGAACTCTGGGGGGGGGGGGGGAGCGGCTGTCAAGGGAGAAGCGGAGGTGGAGGCTGGCGTAGGGATCTCCTCCTGCTCAAGAGGACCAAAACGGTTCCCCGTGGGAACCCACTGCTGGTGAGTAGGCACCTGAGGACCACTCTGAGTGGCAGGTTGACGCTGTGGCCCCTGGCATTGGCGGCCACGGGCCTACTGCCACCCCTCCGCTGTTGGAGCCCCAGGCTTGGAGGGTGGCTCTGCATTTGTACACTGTGCCGCTGGCTGTGGCTGCGGGCCAGCCCTGGCAGGCTAGGTTTGAGGCTGTGGTGCAGGTCGCGGCCTCCTCCGTGGACAGGCCTTCGCTAGATGGCCCATTTGGCGGCAAATGAAGCACTGGTTCGGGAGGCCCGAGTACTCCACACTCTGTCGAAACCAACCCCCACTCACCCGAGGTAGAAGGATAACCTTCGGGAGCGTGTGGGTATCTTTGACCAAAACTCGACTGAGGGAATGCCAGCCGCCTTGGCAGCACTGATGCTGCCGTCCGAGGTGTCTCCAGGACAGTCCCAATGGCGGAACCGATCCTGGAAAGAAGTGGTACGTACTCCCTCCGTAAACCCGGAAAGCAGACTGAGATGGGGATGTCTGTCTCCTCTACTAGAACATCCGAAGCTGGGTCAAAACCATGTCGCCACTGTCGAAAGTGGGCACGTGAGGCTCGGATGGCCAGTGGACTCATAGCTATGACCTTGGACGCCATCTCGGAGGACTCAAACTCGATCTGGTAGTAACCCCGTCTGAGAATCTGGACATCCAAAATCTTTCCCACCTCTGCGAGAAGGCAGGCCTGGAGAAGGTCTCGCAGCTCTCCTCTGCTAGGTCGGGTGCCGAGAATCTTGCAGATGACCGAGGTCGCCTGCAATCGCTCTAGCTTGGCGGCAAGGCTCGCTTGCTCTGTAGGCGAGAGAGCAAGTCGAATGGTCGGCTCAGTGGGGTCAGGCGAGGGGGCTTCTGGCGAGTCCCTCTGTGGCGAAGCTGGAGCCTCCATCTGTGTCTACTGCTGTGGCGTAAGAAGAGGACGACGGGAGGGTACTGCAAAAGGGTGCGCCAACACTGCTCCAAGGAGTTGGAACAGATGCCGAAAGTGCCGAATCTGCAAGGAGCAACCGAGGCGGAGGGCCCAAACTGATGGGTGAAGGGGCCGAGTCGGGGGGGGGGGGGGGGGGATAAAGCGGGTTGGGGCTGAGGGCATGCGGCGGCAGCAAGGGCTGAGGCTGAGGGCGTGCGGCAGCAGCAGGGGCTGAGGGCGGGCGGACTGGCTGGAACAGGGCAGAGATGTCGAAAGTGCCGAATCTGCAGGGAGCAACTGAGGCGGAGGGCCCAAACTGATGGGTGAATGGACTGAGTCGGGGGGGGAGGGGGGGGGGATAAAGCGGGTTGGGACTGAGGGCTGAGGGCATGCGGCGGCAGCAGGGGCTGAGGCTGAGGCTGAGGCTGAGGGCGTGCAGCAGCAGCAGGGGCTAAGGGCAGGCGGAGTGGCTGGAACAGGGCAGCGCGAGGGGGGGCTGCGGGGGCTGAGGGCAGGCGGGAGGGGACAGGCGAGCGGGGGGCTGAGGGAGCACGCGAGGGGGGGGGGCGCGGGAGTGTACAGCAGCAGCAAGCAAGCGAGAACTCGCCATGTTATGTACACATACATGAGGTCTCTTGGACAGAGGAGGTTGCTTTGCGCACGGCTCAGTCTACTTGGGCTTGGGCTAGACACTCTTTGCAGTCACGCCTATCTCGAGGACGTTCGGATGCGGATTACTCTCCATCCAAGCCTGCCTTGAAGATAGCACGGTTAGCTGCTGTTGCAGCATCAGTTCTCTCTCGCTCCCCATGAGGATCGTCTCATGGAACGTACAGGGATTAGGTGGTCCCCAGTTTCAACGTCAGAGGGGCCGACTGCGTTAGGAGCTTCAGTGATGTCTTGTGGGAGGAGAGATTGACCTTCTTATGCTACAGGAGCATCATCTGTGTGAGAGCCGCATTAGACGTTGTGGTCAGCTTTTGGATGAACGATATGAGACTTTTTGGTTAGCTGCATTTGGACCTGGAGGCATCCAGGGTGGGGTATGTATGACTATTGCGGACTCTTTGCAGCAGACCATTGTGGGCAGAGGGATTATTGTGCCAGGCAGGGCTCAACGGATCACTACGCAGGTTCAGGGTTGCCTCGTGGGGTTCTTGAACATCTATGCGCCCAACTTGGCGAGTGCACGTGTTGAGTTTTGGTCTCAGATTGTTCAGTCTCTGTCACAGCCAGAGCAATGGTGCATAGGGGGTGACTTCAACATGTTGGAAGACCCCTCTGACAGGATTGGTGGTAGCCATACTATTGTGCATAGAGTTGAGTTGGCAGCTTGGGAGAGGTTTTGTATGACTCTGCGGGTGTCAGATGTGTGGCAGCATTCTAGCTTTATGAGGCTCCCAGACAGCTTGGCCTTCTCTCGTTCGGACCGCAAAGTGGGAGGCGTGAATCTATCTTGGATAGATCGCTTCTACACTAGTGACCATTTCTGTGACTTGGGTGGGTCAGTTGGCATTCTAGCTGGGACTTCCTTTTCAGACCATGCACCAGTGATCCTCACAGTGACTGATAGGCAGAGGAGGGGGAGCAAGATGCTACATATCCTTGAGAGGGTCTTGTTAGACTCTGCGCTCAGAGAGCGAGTGGGGTCTCTTTGGACAGAGATCTTAGACATACAGGATTCTCCTGCTGACAGAGTGGCCTCAGGACTCGCTTAGCTTAGTCGACTCTTTCTTCTTGAGTCTTCGGCTCTCCTGGCTGCACAGAGAGAGAGGAGCAGCATCTCCGACGGGGCGTTGCTTTCCTGCAGAGGATGCAGGAGCAACATCCAGACAGTCCTTGGTTGGAGGAGCAGTTGCAGTAGGCTCGCGAGGAGCTCGTTAGCACAAAGGAGAGGCGCCATGAGTTTGCTTTCCATCGACAGGCATCTCAGTGGATCCAGGTGGGTGACAGAGTGACATGCGCTTTCTTTGAGGCAGTGGGATCTAGGCATACTCATGTCAATGTCAGTTAGTTGAGGAGGCTTGATGGGTCAGTTGCTTTAGAGCCGGAGGACATGCGTGCAGTTGCTATTGACTTCTACCATGATCTACTGTCTGCAAAGCCTCAGTCAGAGTGGCAGGATGCATGCAGAGAGCATATGGGCACAGATGCCTTGTCTTGTGATTGAGGAGATGCACCAGAGGCTTGCGCTACCTATTCAGCTGGAGGAGCTTCACGCGGCTCTTAGAGCATTCCCCCGTGGTAGCTGTCCAGGTGAGGATGGTTTGACACCCAGCTTTTTCTTGGAGTACTGGGACTTGCATGGCTCAGATCTTTGCAACTCTTTCCAGTACATCCTGCACACAAGAGAGATGCCTGACAGCATGAGTGAGGGCTTGATTTACCTCATTCCCAAGGAGGGTGGCTCCTTGGATGAGATTTGACAGTGGGGCCTCATCACCATCCTCAACTCATCCTACAAAATTCTTGCCAAGGCTTTGAGTTTGAGGATTCAGCCACTTCTAGAGAGCATTATACATGGGACACAGACAGGTTTTGTCAAGGAGCGTAGTATCCTTGACAACATCTTTACTTTTTTGGGAGGCTTCTGTCTTCGTGCGGCTCCGTGGGTGAGGATTTGGTGATTCTTTTTCTTGATTTTGAGAAGGCCTACGATAGAGTTGAGTGGGACTTTTTGGAGGGCACTCTACGTAGGATGGGCTTCTCAGATGCTTGGATCAAAGGTGTGTCAGCTCTTTACAGACGGGCACACAATCAGGCACTTTTGTCAGGGGGTAGAGGTGATCGTTTCATGCTCACACGTTCGGTCAGACAGGATTGTCCTCTTGTCCCCTTCCTCTTTTTGTTCTATGCTGAGGCAATGAGCAGGTTTTTGGTTTCACAGCAGGTTGGTTTACGTGGCTTAGCGCTCCCTATTTGGGGAGATGAGCTACTGGATGCTGAGTTTGCACACGACTCAGCCTTGTACTTGGATGGCCAGGAGGCCAACCTTCACAGGTGTGAGCAGGCTCTTGAGACTTTTTGTTGTGCATCAGGCGCATTGATCAACTGGAGAAAGACAGTGGCTTTCTCGGCTGGTAGTGCTCCTACGCTTGATCGGATACCAAGTGAGGGTTTCAAGTGGATTCCCCCAAAGACTGCAGTTCGATACTTCGGCTGCCAGGTTGGCTTGGACTCGTCTCCCTGAGTAGCAGATTGGTCCCCTCCTCCTATACATCAGGAGGAAGTTGTTACATTGGATCTCCGCACGACTTTCTCTAGCAGGCAGAGTTGTAGTGGCCAACCAGGTGTTGTTGGCTACTATGTAGAACATTACTTCTTGTTGAATCTTTTCGAGTTCTTGCATCAGCCAGGTAGAGAGGCTCATCAGGAACTTCCTTTGGTCAGGGCGTGACACTCAAATAGCCCGGCCAAAGTGGCATGGCAGGTCATCATTCTTCCTTGTTCTCAGGGAGGGTTGGGGATCATAGACCCAGCACAGCAAAGCAGAGTCCTTCTAGGGAAGTTTATAGTCAGAGGACTTCTTCCAGGAGACGAGCCCTGAAAAGAGTTCTTGCTTCAGCGGCATAGTGCTAGGGTGCCTCAGGCTGGAGGCCCCTAGCGACCTTCGACCAGATGGATTTTCACAGAGATGCGTAGAGTTGGCTTGAGCAGGAGACTGGAGGACCGCTTCGCTGTGAGTCTGCTCCGTTCTTGGGAGCAACTGTGGAGAGGCCTAGAGCAGCTTCATCCTACTTGCACGGAGGAGCGCCTGAAATAGCCCCTTGTTTGGAACCCCATGGTTAGCACTCAGAGAGGCCACTTGGTTGGTAGTCGGCCTCATGTTTCCTACGGTCCCATGGTAGAGGATCCAGCACGCACTTTAGGTGATTGGATACAATTTTTAGGCTTGTCAGAGGAGCTTTAGGGCATCCAGCTACAGGACATGAGAGGGGTGCAGAGCATGTGTCAGGACTTCTCAGAGGCAGTACCAACTGAGTGGCTCACACCTCTCGAGTCAGCAACGCCCAGATGGATGGGAGCCTTCACGCGACCGGAGGTTCTCATGTCAGTTCGGGCTTGCTCAGAGACTGTACCCTCCTTGTTTTTCGAGCTATAGGGTGAGAGACGCTTACACCGAGTTGCGGTAGAGGCCCCACAGGTGGCAGAGTGCTATTTTCAGAGGATCAGAGTGCAGAGTGGTGGGTATCTGTGAGAGGACTTGTGTCATACATCCTGACCTAGCAGCTCTTGAGACTGGCCACTGGAGATTGTGGGCTTGGGAGAGCTGTCCACTGGCACGAGTACAGTGGGATCCTAGAGAGTGGCTTTGGAGGGACCCTTTCTTCTCAGCAAATCATCCAGGTGTCCCTTTCTTTCAGTACACTATTCGATTGGGACATCACATACTAGCACCGCAGAGAGAGGCTCGTCCTGCTGTAGCACCTCATTGGCAGGAGGAGGGTCTCACAACTGAGTTCTCGGCAGCTTTTTGGGAGAGGTTGTGGGACTCCAGACAGCCGAGGCTAATCACTTTGTTCCAGTGGTTGGTTGCACACCGAGCTACAACAGTTGAGAGCTGGCTTGTACATAGTGGTCTCTTGGCCGCATGTGCAGCTTGTGACCATCTTGTGGAGAGTCAGCGTCATTGTCTTTGGGATTGTCCTTTGGCACATCAGGTTTGACTTTGTGTTCTTCGGTTGATGCCAGCTCTTTCCACAGCTCGGCAGTACAATTGGGGGGCAGCTGCTTGGTCCACTCTCATGGGCCCGGCACTTCAATTTGAGCTATCCTCCACCAGCAGGATGATAGTGATGCAAGGGGGTCGACCTACACTCCAGCCTGCTATACAGAGCTTACTCCATAGAAGTGGCATAGTGAGAGAGGAGTGTTGGGAGCTCATCTGCGGCTTGACACTCTGGTTCATCTGGCGGGCCCGCTGCTTTCGTATGTTCGAGGCTCGCCCTGTACCACCGGCAGAGACTGTTTGGGATCTTTGGCTAGAGTTGACCCATACTCTGAGAGGACAGTTCGAGAGACTTCAGGGCAGCTCCGATCGCATGCGGGAGCGTAGAGAGGCTTTCCTTCGACTGTGGCGTCTTGGGCCTCTTTTCACCATGGTTCAGGGTGTGCTCAAATGGCACTACCGTCCACCTGTGTGGCTTTTCCCTCCTCCCATCTCTTGATTTAGCCTCATTGTACATATGCTGTTTTTTCATTGGGAGAGTATCCCTATCATGATTGTTGTAGCCCTATGGGCAGTTTCATTAACTAATAGAAGGATCTTTTTCTCGGGAAAAAAAAAATTGTCTCTTCACCGGAATGAAGTGGACCTGTTTACTGAATCTGTCGATGTCCGTCCAAATGCCATCATGCCCACTTTGAGTCCTTGGGAGATCAAAGATGAAATCCATCGCAATGCTTGGGTGGGAATGGGTAAAAGGTTGTAGTAATCCTTGTGCCTTATGCCTGTCAAACTTGACCTTTGGCATACTAAACAACTGCGAACAAAGTCGTCCACATCCTTCTTGAGTCTCGGCCAAAAGAAATAACTCTCCACCGGCTTGAAGGTGGTGCCGATGCCGAGGTGACCCGTAAATGGTGGACAATGGCACTCTGTTAAAACTTTTTCCCTCCACGGTTGTGTAACACAACATCGTTTTCTTCATCAAGTTGCCATCGCGTATGGAATATCCTAGCACTATCTCCCCATTCTGTATCTGATGTAAATACATGAACAAAAAAACCCGGATCGGTGGCATACTGGTCAACCATATCCTCGAAGCTTCTATGATGGATCGCGGAAATAGCCAAGACGAGGGGCTTCTGAGACAATGCATCCGTCCCTGAATATGGACAATCTGAAAGTGAAAGTGTGACAAGATGTTAGCCCACCGCATTTGCTTTTCCGAAAGTTGCTTCTATGACAAGTAGCGTCGACTTTGATGATCAGTAAAGAGCGTGAAATTGGCTCCGAGTAGATAATGTCGCCATTGGGTAAAAGCATGGATCACTGCCAATAGCTCTTTCTCATAAATCTGTGCTACCAATTCTGGCCTTGAAAACATTCTGCTTTCATAAGCAATCATATGGCCTTCTTGCATCAAGACCGCTCCCAGACTACGACCACCATAGTTACAAGGGACGAGGGGGACGGGCCCTAGGGCCGGGGGACGGCCGTAACCGGGCAGGGAACGTCGAGGGACGGACGGAAATCGGGCCGGACGGGCGGGTCGCAGGGGGGACGGACCGGGTACAGGCCGGGGTCGGACGGGGTCCATTCAAAAATTTGCCCGTTTTTGACCGTTTTTAACGGATCCGTGCAGCCCCAACTGCCATATTTTTGGAGCCTTGGCCCTTGGGAGGCTATAAAAGGCTCCCTTGGGCCTCTTTATACTCATAGTCTCAATGCTCATTCCATTTCCCTCAAGCTCAAGGCTCAAGCTTGAAGCATGACCATTGACTACTCTACACTCTAGTCTCCACTCTCAAGTCTCTCCCTCTTCTACCCACTTTGAAGTTTGAACTTTGAAGCTCTCCTCTCCCTCTTCTACCCACTTTGAAGCTCTCCTTTACTCTCTCTCCACACAAGCTCTCCTCTAACTCTTCTAACTTCTAAGCTCTACTCTCTCGAGTCTCTCCACCATCATGTCATCTCAAGCCAACTCCACTTCTCAAGCCGCTTCTTCTCGAAGGAGGCCCACCGTGCAAACGTGGTCGTGGTGGGATGATGTCGACTTTAGCTTGCGTGGCAAAGGTGGCGGTGCAAGACCATGGACGTGCAAGCTATGTCCATACAAGAGATCGGGTGGTTCAAACAAAGTGCGAGCCCATCTTCTTCATGAACCCGGTCACGAGGTGAAGTTTTGCCCTCATGTAGCTCCCGAGAAGAGGTTGGATCTTCTTGAGAAGCTCACGGTGTATGAGGTTGCGGAAGCGGCCAAGAGGGGCCGTTTTGTTGCCGTTGATCCCTCCGCCACGGCGACACCGCGAGAGCAAAGGGAAGCCAACCTTGACGACATCTCTCGAACCTTCAAGAGCCTATTCTACACCTACTTCGAGTGGTGGATGGCTTGCAACCATGCATTGGCAAAGTCTACGAAGCCATGGATCGGATGATAGAGGCACTTGAGAAGCTTGTGTCTGACCCTGTTCAGTATGCGGAGATTCATGGCTTGTGTGAGTTGAGGTGGAATGGATACTACTCTCCACTTCATGCGGCAGCTTATGTGCTTGACCCTGAGTTTCAAGGAAGGCGTCAAGAGACCGACAAGGAGGTGAGCAAAGGATGGCGGCTTGCATTGGAGCGCCTTGAGCCTAGCAGTGACATTAGGCGCAAGATTAGAGACGAGCTACTCAACTACAAGCAAAAGAAGGGCTCCTATGGATGTGTAGATGCACAGCTTGATCGCAACAAGATTGGCTCGGTTTTGTGGTGGGAGGACTATGGAGGAGATGGCCCACATTTGCAGCGCTTGGCTGTTCGTGTCCTTAGCCAAGCATGTACCACTAGTTGCTTGGAGCAACTATGGAGTGTGTACAGCCACATTGCCTCTAAGAAGAGGAATCGCCTTGGGGTTCAGAGGGCCAATAATTTGGTGGTTGTGAGCGCTAACTTGCGCATTCTTGCCAAGAGCGTCACACACAAGGCAGATCCTTTCACTGAGTGGGAGATGGCACAAGAGAATCCATCTATGGCCGATACTCTTATGGAGGAGCTAGAGGAGGATTTCGAGCCTTAATGCGAGCCTCCCGAGCCCTCATACGTCGCTGACGACCTCGACTACGACGACGATGTGGAGATTCAACAGGCGAGCACTTCTTGAGTTTGATGATCATTGATCACTCGACTCTCGAGTTTAGACTCTTGAGTCTACGACTCTACCTACTACATAGCCCTTTGTACTTTTTGTTATCCTTGAGGCCTCAGGCTTGTCCTAAGTCCTTTAGGCTTTTCGACTCTTGAGCCCTTGTGGCATGCACTTCTCATTTTGTATCCATCGATCATCGATGTTTTATTAGCACATTTCAGCCTATATGACTCGTGTTCTTTGGTCTATTTAGTGTAAATTTATGGTCAAAGTGATGCTCTATGTGTGTAGGTCAAAAAATGCCAAAAAAACTCTCTTTTTTTTTGCCGTTCCGACCCCCGTCCCCGTTTCCCGACTTTTGCCGTCCCGACCCCGTTCCCGACCCCGACCCCGACCCGCCGTCCCATGTAACTATGACGACCACAAGCATCACAATAAACTTTGAATGGCTTTTTCAAGTCTGGCAAAGCCAACACTAGTCCAGTAGTCAATTTATTCCTCAAGTGTCTGAAAAGCAATCATCCCTGTCGGTCCCCACGAGAAAGGGACTCCTTTCTGAGTCAATAAGTGCAAAGGCGAAGCTATCTCTGCAAACTTTTGAATGAACCACCGGTGGTAAGAACACAAGCCCAAAAAGCTTCTAATTTCATGAACATTCTTCAAGTCAAGCCAATCACGGATAGTCTTAATTTTGGCCAGGTCCATCTATACTCCTGTCGTAAAAATCTTTGAAAATCCCAAAAGCCGTCCTAAAAGCTGTCTTGTAGAGGTCTCTAGGAGCAATTTAGATCTGATAATAACCACTCTTCATATCAAATTGGCAAGTAGAATTCTAAAGTCTGTCGAGTATATCATCGATCCTCGTAATGTGCAAATCTATTCTGGTTCTTTGTTTCTTTATTTTGGCCTCGACTAACTCTATAAGATGGCCGGTTCGGTGGTGTACTACCAGGAATCAATCATGTGATCTTTAGGACATGAAGGAGGCAACTCGCTTTGTACGCCTTTAGAGAAACAGTCAGCCTCTATTGCAGAAAGTTTTGTCGTTCCTTTTTGAGGTCAAACATATTCGACCTTCAATCATCATTCAATTCTTTCAAGAAAATCGAGTAAGAAAACTGGATTACATCAAGTACAATCTCTTTGCCCTTATCATTTGTACAAAGTCGCTTTCTTAGCTCGATAGTCAACCTCGGCGTTGTTCTTGTGGTACCAAAGGATTCCTCGGAGGACATCACACCCTTCCAAAGGCATGATATAAAAGTCCTTGTGTCCTAAATACCCCTGACATTGCAAACAAAGTTTGCCAATGATCGGTGTAATGGAAACATCCCGTCCGGGTGCCGCTAGAGCTCCCTCCGCTTGTGGTCTCAGCCTATCGGGCGTAATTCCAAGTCGAGCTGCCAATTCAAGTGAAAAGAAGTTGGCCTTGGATCTTCCATCAAAGACAAATGAGGGCTTCTTGATCTTTCACTTTGCCCCATGTGTGGCAAAGTTTTGTGCTTTCGTTCAGTTGATTCGGGTCAGTCCCCACGCAATGTGGTACCAGTTCTGCTTTCATCTTTCCTTTTTCTTTCGTACTCGACTGTTGCTCTATAACTCTCAAGTTTATCTTTTGGTGGTCCTTTGGTTCATCTTCTTTTCAAGAGTTCTTGTCCATCTCTTTTTGTGAGTACACGTTTCGCTTTTCTGCACTTGTCTATCCTTTCGGCTTTCCTCCCGACCTGAGAGGAGAAGCAATGGACACACACCACCTTGAGTAAATCTTATTGATCAGGTAATTCTTAAGGTGTCTCGCCAATCTCGGGTCCATGGAGTACAACTTGCTTGACCAGCTCGCCTGGCTTGTACTAGTCCAGCTAGCCAACTCAACTTTTCTACCTTGGCTAGTTGTTTCATTGTCTAAAATGAGCAACTGAGTGAGACTTCAGTTGAGATTCCTCCGGGCGTGCGAAAAATGTGAGCACTTGTAGCAGGAAAACAATGCCGTCCTCTCTATTGTGGGTGCTCCTCAGTGCAATATGCAAGAAACCTCACTCCATGCATGCTCTAGATAACTGAAATGGAATAGAGAATTGAAGTGGCACATTGAATAGAAATGTACTCAAAACATTAGATAGATAAACTCCAAGCCCAATGTAAGCATTGACTACTGTCAAGATATCAACTAGAGCTTTGGCTGGCAGCACACACGGCTTTAGACCAAGTGCTCACAGGGTACAATGGGGTGTTGAGGCTGAGATTGTGTAGGGAGAGTGTTGTGTGTGCAAAAGTAAGCTCAAGACCAAAGACTCGCACCCAACTCATGCCAAACTCATCATATATACAATGGCTATACATCACCCATAATTGTAGCAAAATATCTTGAGTAGGTACCTACACATCTGTGGACTGTAGCGGTGGTGGTAGATTGGCCATGATGTCCACTCGACTACCACTCGTCAATGTCTTACCAAGCGCCTTTGGTCCCCTAGACCACCGACACAATCTAGTCCACTAGTCAAGTGTGTCTTCCAATTGTGAACCCAAGACCAACGAAAGACCTTGTGTGTGTGACACGTGGTTTGAGGCAAAATGTTGTCACAATCCTTATTTTCTTGGGCATTTGGACAAGAAATGACACTCAAGGGTATTGAGCATTACTTCTATTGGCCTCAGCTCAAGAAGAAGGTGGATGAGTTTGTGCGCACTTGTATACTGTGTCAAAAAGTTAAGTGTGACAGACACAAATTGACAAGACTCTTAGAGCGTTTACCCATTGCAGAGTATAGCTATGGATTTCATCTTGGATCTTCTGAAGACTCAGGGTGGGCATGAGAGTATTTGGACTATTGCTTATAGATTCAGCAAGTAGGCACACTTTGTATTTGGTGAAGAAGACAATGAAGGCCAATCATTTGGCAAAGTTATTTCTCTCGCACATATTTCGGTTACATGGGATGCTTGGATCTATTGTTTCGGATAGAGATACCAGATTTACGACCTTGTTTTGAAGAAAATGTGTGAGAATGTGGTACTTCAATTCCCTTCGTCGTTTCATCCGTGGATTGATCGGTAGTCAGAGATTACAAGCTTTGTGGCATTAGACTTGTGGTGTTGCTACACCTCTTGAAATAAGTTTCAATGGGAGAAGTAGTTGCCATTGCTAGTGTTTGCTTATGACAACATTGCTCACACTTCTATGGGGAAGGTACCTTGTGGGTGGCAAGAAGGTTCTGCCTATCTTGTGCTCCCAAGGACAAGATATTCTAGGCAGATCATATTGTACAGGATTTGGAGGCTGCTTGTGCCAAGGCTAATGAGGCTTTGCAGAAGTCTCAAGAACTTCATAAGAGGGTAGCAGAAAAGCATTGCCGTGACTTATAGTTGAAGAAAGATGATTAGGTGCTTCTTAGGTTTGAGAAGGCATGTCTTAGAAAGAAGAAGATAAGGAGAGGCTTTTTCAAAATCCAAGTATCCGATATTATAGGCCCTTCAAGATTTCATAAAAGATCACGATGCCTTCTGATTGAAGTTGCCGGGTAATTGGAAGACCCACAATGCATTTCATGTAAACTTTTAAAGGTGAAGTGCTAGAGGACAGGGAGCCAGAGGAGCAACCAAAGGTAGAAGAAACTGAGGAGATTCTTACACTAGAGCAGGTCCTAGCACACAAGGAAAGGAATGTTGGTCCGGGAAAACTTGGTCAAGTTTAGGAACCACCGTGCTGTTGATGCTTAGGAGATGGAAGAGGAGGTTTTCGTAGATACACTAGAGCTTTAGCTTGAGGCATTTGGTTTAGCAGCACCTATTCCTAAAGTGCCCACCAAATCAATAGGTTGAATCTGGTGTAGTGCATGTTTGACAAGAGGGGAGCTACTCCACTCCTTTGTCACAAATTTCCTAGAATGAGATAGAGTCTACCAATTTGCCTTTGACATTTGGGGGCTATTGATAGACTGACTGTACACTACCGAGTGACTTTGACTTATGTACATAGACTGATTTCCATGATATGAGAATGGTATGTTTGAAATTCCTTAAAGCTGCTTGATTCATGTACTCTTGCAAATGTGCGTTTGTTTGAGTATATGTGTAAGATAAAATGTATGCAACATCTTAAATTAAGTCACTAGTGAGGTGATATGATCTTGAAATGAGGAGATTTAGTTCATCAAGACATCTGCTAGATCAGTCGTCTAGGTGTTCTTTGTCTACTCTCAAGAACATAAAAGAGCCATCAGTCAATGCATCACCTACAAGTTATTGTCCCAAAGTAAGGAAAGTCCCTGAATCTCATTATGCATTGCCAAATGAGAAGCGCTTCATTTATATGGGGTCTGGTAGGTCAACGTCAATTGTTGGATCTACATTTTTATGTTTTGGTCTGAAGCCTACCAATTCAAGGGCATAGGCAATTTTAGCGATTGGGTCTGCCACGGTGTGTGTTGCATAAAGAAAAGAAACTCCACTCTCTTGGGACTTCTATGTACATACATAAAGGAATTTGGCAATGCTCTGAATTCCTCAAAGTGTTGGTCTCAATAGACTTATATTGATTGATTTTGTGAGATGAATGTTTGGAACATTGCATCACTGATTATACTAGTGCATTGACATGTTAATGAGTCTATTGCAAAATGTTCACCCACATAAGTTGTTGGCACACAAAACAAGAAAAGTGAAGGGCACGATGGTGCGGAGATACCTCAGGAATTATCCGCCTTTGGATGCCAAGTGGTTAGAGGAGGGAGGGAGGCCTGGCATATCATGGTCAAATGTTTGTTATTTACCATGAGGCGTTTGGTTTGAAGCCTACCATTTCCAGGGCACAAGCAGGTTCGAAGGTTGTCTCTTGGATCTTTTACCTCAAGGCTTTATTTTTGGAGCCTGCCATTCCAAGGGCACAAACAGTTTCAAAGGTTGAGTCTGATGGAAGGTCTGTCGAATAGAGGAGCAATTCCACTTTCTGCTTGGCAGATTAACCGGATTGTGTATAGTCTTTCTCTTTAACATGCAATAATACAGCCAGGGGTGCCTATTTAGGGGCGAGCATCTCTCAAAGGGGAACTCCACTTCTGTTGCATCTTGTGCAAGTGTTCTTGCAATTGTTGTCAATTATTGTGTTGTGATGTAGAGCCTGTTCTATTCATCACTACTTATGTTCATAGTAGCAATGTGTTTTATTGAGATATAGTCTTTGTTTCTTTCTTTCTGTCATTCTCATGAACTTGGTAAATGTGTTCCTTAACAGAGACTAGAGCATGCACATAAACCAAGATGCATGGACTTATTTTGATTGATTTGCACCTGCAAGCAGTGTATCAGGAGGTGGATCGACGAACGTGATCCAGAACATCTTAAAAATGGGGCCAAATATTTCTCTGCACTAGTTGCTGCTGGCATTGCTTTGACATACCATTACCATAAAACAACAACATGGTTGGCAATTTTTATTGTGGTCTCAACCTTGGTAGCAGGGTACCAGTTGTATTGGGATCTTTACAAGGATTGGGGACTTTTGCGCTCTGATTCAAAGAACTATCTGCTGAGGGACCAGCTCATTCTTAAAACAAAGAACTTGTACTATGCTTCAATGGTAAGCAAAATCTTATGACGCAGAATGGGTACATGCATGCTCACTCACAGACATTACCCGATTACCCCAGTTTCAAAAGAATAAAAAGGTGTTAAATAGTGCTTTTTAAGTTCACTGGCAATTATTTTGCAGGTTTTAAACACCATTCTCAGATTTGCATGGTTGCAATCAGTTACCCAGATTGAGTTTTTCGGAATCAATCGGCAATTTACAGACTGGCTCTTTGCCTCTCTTGAAGTTATAAGGCGGGTGCATTGGAACTTCTACAGGTACTTCTTTTCTTCTTCTCTTTGCCATGCCATATCCAGATGCTTGCCAAGAGATGTTTCCTTAGTGATGATCTAATGTGTTCATCGGTATGTCTAAGTCCGAAGGAGTTCCAGAAAAATGAAAATTGCTTGTTTCAAAAGAAAGGATAGAAGGGAAATTGAACAAGTCCTAGAAGCCTTTAAGGCCACATGCTCCTCCTAAAAGCTTAATATTGTAATATGTAAGAGTAACTCATATGCATCTCTCAGTCACTACCGATCATTATGGGGCCAACTATAAACCTTTGGTGATAATCAGTCATGCCAGCATCACCGCAAACCTATTCAAGGCCGATACATTTCAACCTCGAAACGAACAAAATGTTTCAAATAATCTTAGAGCATAATACAGTCTTTGTGCACAGCGAAGCATGGGGACCCAAACATTCATAGATGGGTTTGAAAGGCCCTAGCACGTAATACTATGGTAGCTTGTTGTTGGTGAAACGGCATGTATTTCACTAGATGAGCGAAAAAACATTAAAACCTGCCGAAACACGGTTCATGGTGGCTATTCTAGTGACCTAGTCACTTACCTTGTAGCAAGAAACTGCTTAGGCAGTGCCCATGATCTGACAGTAATGACTACTTGATTGATGGGACTGAAATTCAAGCTTATATAACCAAACCCATTTCAACTGAAGTTACGTCGCTTTTTTGGGAACCTTCTCTGCACATAGTTCTGCATCTTTGTTTGTAGATAGCGCCCAATTCTCACTGAGATGGTTTCGAGAGAGACATGATTCAACAAATTAAAAAGAAATAAGTTGTGTGTGACACAGGCTGGAGAACGAACATCTGAACAATGTGGGGCATTTCAGAGCAACCAAAGCAATTCCCTTACCATTTGTGAATGCAGACGATGACGAATGAAGCAGATGTTCGAGCAACACAAGATCAGACAGGAATGTGGTCATGAGCATACAAACCTTTCTGCTCAAGGAGTCAATGGCCTTTCAGGTTCTGCTTATCTCCGTCTCAAGGATCCCATGGCCCTTGGGTGTATCATCTCTCTCACAGACCTAAGATGTAAAACCTTTATAGCATCAACAAAACACTAGAAACTCTCTGCTGCATATTTGCCCTGTTTTAGCTTGAAGAAGGTGAATAGCTATTTGATTCTCATAGTTTAGAAGCATTGAATGATAGAAATCTTCTGTGGTATTCTAGTTTGTAAATGGGTCCTTTCATTTCAAAGCCTCATTTCATATGGTCCTCGTTACAGGTTTGCTGGTGTCCGGGAGGGGGAAAATATTGTTTTGGACAACGAAGATTCTTTGCTGGACCATTGTTGTATATCTCGATTCAGACTCGCACAAAGTTAGACTTGCCTAGATTTTTTCTAATCAATATTTAGCTCGTATATTTACAAATTTTTATGACTAAATTGTGAGGAAATTTGTAGTTTTTCCACGCTGTTGGGTTTTTAAAGTGAGTTATGACTTTTTTGGGGGGAATTATGATAACTCATGAAAATCCCCAACATTATTGCATACACATCTTATGGTGATCATCTCCTTTTTTTAATTCAAGACGACAACGGATGCACATCTTGAGCTTCAAATGATGTGATGAACAACGAGACAACCAAAAATACGCCAAGTGACCAACAAAAGGCATTTTATGTTAAACGAGACATTTATCGGACACTCATTTAAGTACATATGTAGCAAACATGATAGTCTCTCGCTCTAGAATGCCTATGTCAAAGCTTGGCTTTTGACCATACATTGTGCCATACCTGTAAATCACCTATCTTTTCTCTCAGCACAATTATATTGTTGAGGGGTACATGGCATTGTTAATTGATGTTTTAATTGATTAGCTAGAAATGGGTTAAAACTTGTGGAGTATTATCTAGGTTGATGTCAAACAACACATGAGGAGCATCGTAAGTGACTACAAGTATGTCCATGGAAGAACAAAAACTACATATACAACAAGTGATGGTTAAAACCATTTTGTCATCTTTGTTTATCGGGGTTGTAATTTGCAAAATATGGGCCAAGTGTAAAGGTGGTATCTTGAATTTATGGTTTATTGGTTGCAAAATTGGTGGACCTATACGAGTTTTAGTGGCGTAAAGAGATTGTTAGGAAGGGCAAAAAAGTTGCAAGAACTATCGAACCTTCCATATTTTGCCTTCGTGGCAGATTCTTCCTACTAAGAACTAAGAATAGATGGAGGTAGGAAAAGGATTGATGTCAAAGGATTAAATTAACTAAGTTGATGTATGTTGTCTTACTGGTGTGCAAAGGTGCATTATGAAGAACTTGTAGTCATTGTTGCTTTAACTAGTCCGTTTGATTATTGTTGCTTGACTTGCCAACAGCTGTGTCAGCCCAAGAGTTTGCGTTTTCTTGAGAGCATATAGCTAGAATCTATAAAAACCGACTCTCTACCTTATTGAATTAACAATTTGTAGTGTTGATCAAACTATTTATCCATGGGCTTGAGAATGTTTAGGGGTCAAAATAAGGTTTTGTATCCATGACTAGACTCAACTTGCTAAGAACTTCTAAAATTATTCATAAAAGTGGTGTTGAAGAATTGTCAATTCATGGGCTAAGGCAGTAAGTGTAAAAGTGATAACTCCATTGACTTTATCAATATGTTTTTTTTAATTCCATGCATCATGAATTGAAACAATGGTCCTCATCACATATACTTTAAGTAGCCAAAGAAAAGCATTTTTATGCATAAGAGGCATGCTCATAACTTAAACATGCACAAAGAAACATTGGTGCATCCAAGTTACTAGCACGTGTAGCCATTGTAACCATTTGGGCGTACTTTTAGGATGCTCATGCTCAGCTCTTTTCTCATCAAGTACATTTCATACATCTGCATCAATAGTAGGCCAATTTGTAAAATCGTCCAAAATATCTCATGCATTTGCATTAGTAATAGATTGATTTTGTGCCTCATAATGCTTTGCACGTGAATTTCCATCACCTGGGGTGTCCACCTCAAAATATGTAAGAGTAGCATCTCAATTCATCCGAAGGGGTTTTTTCAATTTCATAGAAGTTGCAGAATTACATGTACAAGAGTGTTAAAAAATGGAAATTTGAAACAAAAATTACAAGTTTATGAAGTAAAAGGGGTGGTGTCATTCATCTTCATAATTTCACATGCTATAGGTATTGTTGGAAGGTGAACAGCCTGGGTTCCCTTTCATCACTATTGCTATTTTACATTGTTGCTTAGGCACTAAGGTATTGGTCAGTCAACCAAAAATACGCGAGTGACCAACAAAAGGTTTTTTATGTTGAGCTTCATATGATGTGAATCATGATAGACAACAAGAATTTTGTAGGACCCTTATTTAAGTAGCGTGATAGCCTCTCGTCTAGAACGCCTATGGCAAAGCTTGGCTTTTGACCATACATTGTGCCATATTCATAATTATGTATCTTTTTTCCTAGCAAGATTGTTAATTGTTGTTTTATTTGATTAGCTAGAAATGGGTTAAAACTTGTGCAATATCATCTAGGTTGATGTCAAACAACACACGAGCAGCATCACGAGTGACTACAAGTATGTCCACGGAAGAGTGCAAACTACATATATAAAAACTTGGAGAACATGGGGAGTGATGGCTAATACTATTTTGTCATCTTTGTTTATCGAGGTTGTAATTTGCAAAATATGGGCCAATTATAAAGGATTTACTACAAACGGGAATGGGGTGGCCTTGCAAAATACCAAAAGGAATGTGTTCCAAACCATAAAACCAATAAATATGCATACCTCACAAATCCCGTAGCACATAATCTACGATGTACACGAGCAAAGAGAAGCAAAGAATGAGATAGAGCGAGAGAGTACGTGCATGCGCACCTCCTAGACGGAGTGCTACGCCGGCACGGCGAGAGAGAAGAGTGGAGAGGGGAGAAGCATAACATAGACATTGGGTGTAATCTCCCCCGTGCAAGAGTGAGCATTTTTCTCTTGCACGTATTTACTTATAGGTTTCTTGAGTGCTCAAAATAAGTACAAAATGGTAGGTCGGTCATAAATGAACAAAGCTCATAAAAAAGAGCCAAAGCTCATAAAGAGCACTTGAATAATAAAATATACATAAAATGCTATATCCTTTTACATAGTCCATTAGTTGCTAATTCTTTTTCCATTTGTCAGCTGCAACATAAAACGTATTCCTAATGGCTTCAAAAAAAATAAAAGGTATTTTTAACTCAAAGATTC
Source organism: Adiantum capillus-veneris (assembly GCF_014529385.1). Taxonomy (NCBI): domain Eukaryota; kingdom Viridiplantae; phylum Streptophyta; class Polypodiopsida; order Polypodiales; family Pteridaceae; genus Adiantum; species Adiantum capillus-veneris. The sequence goes on along the minus strand of NC_140958.1, from coordinate 48,529,460 downwards.
CCTCAACAAAAAAAGAATGTTTGCACTAGTCTATAGCACGTAGACACGGGCAATGGCGAAGCATGTAGATCTGTAACAGTGTTAGCTATAAAAGAAGGATGCAACATTGTGCACACGAGAGAGAGAGAGAGAGAGAGAGAGAGAGAGAGAGAGAGAGAGAGCACTTTGAAGAGAAGAAACGCGAAGGAGAAAATAAAAGAGAAGAGAAACACCTCTTTGTATGGACACAAGAGATCTTTTGACTTTCTACCTTCATATGTCTGTTGACTTTCGACCTTCAGCTGACTTTTCATTTCCTAAACTCACCCTTCACTTATGAACTTAATATGTTTTGAGAGAATTTTTATTTTTTTGAGATTGTGGAGACCTAATAGTAGAATATCAATTTTATTACATACCGCTCTGTTATTTATGCCTGTCGTCATCCATATACTAACTATCCTACCTATCCTAGTGTCCCATACCACTAGAATAAGCAATATAAGTCATACCCGAATGAACCAAGGTATCATTGGTCACACTCATCATATAGTAAGTCAATCTCATGAATCTCAGATTCAATTCCATAAACACTGTCGTGAGAAAATTATCATATACCCATTCCAAATCCAAATATTTGCCAACATATATCCGGGTAACAGAATTATACTAAGGACAGTGTTGGCCAGCCACTGCAGCGTGATCTTGTAACTGGTGTTGTTTAAATCGGCGAATCTACACCAATAAGACGTGCTACCTAAATTGACAAATCTACACTAACGCTGTTTAAATCGGCGAATCTGCATTTGGTATTGTTTAAAAATCGTGAATCTGTAGTTTGTAGTTGTGATGCCTAAATCGACGGATCTACACTGACAAGTGGTCTTGCCTAAATTGGCAAATCTGTGTGCATGTGACCAATGGACCAGACAAGACATAAAAGAAAAAAATATTTACTATTTGTTTGACACCACTTTGGAGTATAACAAATTACTTACAAACTGCTGTTCATGAATCCAAAATACCTTAGCTGATGTGAGTAGCTACAGAGCTTAATGACAAATCATTTCCACGAAAATGTCATTCAATATAAGTAGGAGCCAACATGTGAGAAGTGTTTGATTTCATAGCGTATAAGATAATACAGAAAAACAGAATATGAAAAAGAGTAGTGATGTATTGGATGTACATACCTAGAGGATATACACTATTTGAAAACACATGTACTGGTGCATGCGTATAGAGAGAGTTGCGTTGTCTCTTTGAATGGTATTAGTAGACACACCTGGGAGTGCGACACAATCTTGTATGAGAGAGTTAGTATATTCATGACTAAGTAGTAAGGTATAGTTTAGTTTAGATATTTGATTGTAAGAAGCAAAGAAAGTATCATAGAATCTGGTAGAACATCGCTAATATATGATCACTCAAGCTTTTAAAACGATTTTGCAAAGTAAAACAAGGAGATGACTTATTTGATTGCATCACATTATGGTATGCATCGATTTTTGGGAATCTTAGACAATAAACAAGTTAGAATTTAAAATTAAATAAATGAAGAGCATTATCGAAATCATTTGGTTAAGTGTAATCAAGATGGAGACTAGAATTGCCTTAAACTTGTGGTAGACCTAATAAAGGTAGTGGTTTTGACTAGTACTACTGTAACTAATTACACCTAATAAAAGATAACAATGAGCTGTTTGAAGAGGACAAAATCAAGAAAACCTTCACAATTTTATAAGTGCAACAAATTTTAAGCCCTACGGATTAGGTCGTGACTTTTTATAACGTCAATTGATGAAATAAATCACAGAAAGGCCATGTAGTGTCATCATCATACAAGTTGCAAAAAGCGAGCACATCCCAAGTTTACAGTAGGGGTGTTCAATAGCAGGAAAGCTTGGGTATTTGTTCAGATAGAATTTTAAAACTTAGCATAATTTTTAAGAGTTATCAATCTTTACTGATATGAATGATGAGGTTGCTAAATTGAGGAACATATTCTCACATCAATCATGTTTTGATAGAGGTAGTTACACTATTCAAGTCAGTAAGATTGAAGGACTCATTGACGAAGTATAGAGCTTTTCCCAAACGGTCGCTATGCATATCTAAAAGTGTGTTTAAACGTGACTAAACTTTCTTTAATTGCTACCACCATATCTATGAGCTACTTGGAAGCGAGAACTTGAGGAATTTCTATAGCTGAAGCCAAATGGAGATCCACCGCATATTTTAGACAAACTACCGGGGATATCAGAAGCACCTAAGAAAAAACGGTTCCTCACAAAAGTACAAGAAGAATACACTAGATATTGTCGCTTATGTCTGACTCTGATGAATAAGTGTTGCACTGAGCAATAGTTACACAAGACTGCTGTAGCATAGACTTCACCGCAGCCTATTGATAGCCGCATTGTGAGTGGGAGGGTGTTTTGGTGCAAAGTTGAGCAGGGAAAGGAGATAAAATGTTAAATTAACTGTCTACAAAAGGCTATGAAACCAAACTAATACAATCCTTGTAGATGTAAACCAATGCTTGGGTACAAAAATTAAAATGAAGTAAAGTGAAAGACTGACGAAAATGGTCAGAGTAAACCATCATCATCATTCACTACCCGACGTTGTCGGAGAAAGGATTGTACTGATCGTCGCTCGCTGAAGAACTTCATCAATGTCTGCCGCTATAAGTAGCTGTACTGGGAGGGGAAAGAGAGAGAGCGAAATGAATATTACTCGTCTTCCAAGGCCTATGGAACCAAACTGATCCAATCCTTATGGATTTAATAGAATGTTTGGGTACAAAATAAAATGAAGTAAAGTGGAAGACTACAGAAATTATCATCAGCGTTGTCAATGCCCTGTAGCGGCGTCATCTGAGAAAGTATTGCAACGGTTGCTGCAATACTTCGTGAATCTCCACTGTTGTACTCAATTGTTTTGGGGGAGAGAAACAAAGAGAGGCTCCAGTGAGTGAAGCGCTGCGTCAATGTCCGTTTCTACAAGTAGCCGTACTGTGTGTGTGTGAGAGAGAGAGAGAGAGAGAGAGAGAGAGAGATTGTTTGCTATGGCTAGTGAGCTTGTTCTTGGAAGCCAGTTGCCTCACAGAGAGTCGAGAGGGAGAGAAGAACAAATAGGTAGAAAGAGAGTGTGTGTTCTTGCACTGGCACTAGCATGTAGTGTGCATAGAGAGCTATGAGTTGATGGTTGAAAGAAAAACGACGTGAAACTGCATGGCGGCTTGACGGAGAGGGCGGCTGGGAAACTACGAGAGAAAGAGAGAGCGATATTGGGAAAACCACTGCATGGGTGGTTGGTCGAGAGAGAGAGAGAGATATGGAAAAAGAGAGAAATAATCGGATGGCTTGGTCTTGTTCAAAAAAATAAAAGAAATCTGCTGGTTGCAAACGCCTAAAATGTGAGGAGACGCATAGACAAGCGGCGCCCACAAGTCTGCATGGTGGCTGGCCGAGTAGGTGACTTGAGAGTGAGAGAAAGAGCCTTCAATTGGCTGATAGAGTGCGAAAAGCACTGTGTGATTAAGATCAGAGAGAGAAAGGTAGCAGTCAAGAGAAAGGGTGACACTGGCCTCTGCGTGCATGCAAGGATGGTGAGTGGTTGGGAGAAAAAGAACTCCAACGCAACCGTGTTGGGAGCTGCTAATCATGCCGTGGAGGCATGCAGATCTTGTGGTGAGCATGCTGGCTATAATTGTAGCTTGAAAGCGCGGCTACCATGGATCCGCTACTTGCAGTCAAGGCCATGGGCACCAATGGATCTAATGTGTCGCAGTTGATGATGTTTGAGTTTCTGCCGCGAGTGACTAAGTCACCAAGCTTGGCGAAGGACGCATTAGATCCCATGCTAAATTTTGGGTCGGGGCATCGTCCCCTTCTTTTGCAAGCCTCCCCTTTTTTTTCTTTGTCCATGCAAAATAACCAAAGTCTCTACTACATGAAAGTTTTATTTTATTCTTCTTCTTCATCATATACAGCTTCCCTCGAAATCCAATGTCCGAAATTTAAAAACTCTTGGTAATTAATGACAACATGTCGGGGGGTAGTTCTAGCTTAAGGGAGTAAAAATGTCTCTTCTCTTTCTTCTTCTTATTCTTCTAAGATGCTTTATCTAGTGCTTCTTTCTACACACATATGCGTATATGTCTCACATATACATATATTACTAGCCATGACGTATAAGGTACAGTGTGTGTATTTGACCCAATTGATCATTGCAATCAAGTGCATTGCAGTTAGGTTTCTAATTAAACTTATCATGTGATCAATTATATTCACTAAATAATGATTTCACAAGTCTTAGACAATACAATTACTCTTATGATCCTCATGAAATTAGTATTAATCGTCTACTTGCAATTATAAATAACAAAATCAAGCTCAAGGAAAGCACAACTCATCTCTAATAGTGAAAACCTCCATAGACATGATCATTGTAATCCCAAGAGCATAACGTGGCTTTGATACCACTGCTACAAACGGGAACGCGGTGGCCATGCAAAATACCAAAAGGAATGTGTTCCAAATCATAAAATCGATAAATATGCATACCTCGCAAATCCCGTAGCACATAATCGCCTATGTACTCAAACAGAGAGAGACAAAGAACGAGATAGAGCGAGAGAGCATGTACATGCGCACCTCCTAGAGCGGAGTGCTACGCCGGCACGATGAGAGAGAAGAGGGGAGAGGGGAGAAGAATAACGCAGACACTGGGTGCAATCTCCCCCGTGCAAGAGTGAGTATTTTTCTTTTGCACGTATTTATTTATAGATTTCTTGAATGTTGAAAATGAGTACAAACTGATCGGTCGGTCATAAATGGCCAAAGCTCATAAAGAGCACTTGAGTAATAAAATGCCATATCTTTTCACATAGTCCATTAGCTGCTAATTCTTTTTTCACTGTCAACTACTGCAATAAATAGTAAAATATCAACTCCATTACAAAATTAACTAATTTTAAGCATATTGTGTTGCTTGTGTGCAAAGGTGATTCTACCCACTTAGAACTAAGAATAGATAGCGGTAGGAAAAGGAATGATGTCAAAGGAGTAAATTGTCTCAGTTTATGCATATTGTCTTACTTGTGTGCAAAGGTACAGTACGGAGACATTGTAGTCATTGTTGTGTTTTTCAAACTAGTCCTTGTGATTATTGTTGCTTGACTTGCAAACACCTTAATCAACCCAAGAGTTTGTGTTTTCTTGAGACCACAAAACTATAACCTATAAAAACTAGCTCTCTACCTTATTGAACTAACAATTTGTAGTGTTGATCAAACTATGTCGAATCCATGTACTTGAGAATGTTTAGGGTTCAAAATTAGACTTTGTATCCATGACTAGACTCAACTTGCTAAGAACTTCTAAAATTATTCATAAAAGTGGTGTTGAAGAATTGTCAATTCATGGGCTAAGGCAATAAGTGTAGAAGTGATAATTCCACTAGGTTATCAATAGGTTTTTTGAATTTTATGCATCATGGATTGAAACAATGTTCCTCCTCTCACATATATTTTAAGTAGTCAAAGAAAAGTATTTTGATGCATTAGGGACATGCTCATAACTTAAACATTCACAAAGAGACACCGATGCATCCAAGTTACTAGCACATGAAGCCTACAGTAGCCAATTGGGCATACTTTTAGGATGCTCATTCTCAACTCATTCTCAACTCTTTTGTCATCAACTACATTTCATACATCTGCATTAGTAATAGCGCGATTTGTAAAATCGTTCAATATATTCTATGCGTTTGCTTCAGTAATTGGCTGATTTTGTGTGTCATAATGCTTTGCATGTGAATTTCCATCACCTGGGGTTCCACCTCAAAATATGTAAGAGTAGCACCTAAGTTCATCCGGAGGGTTACAAAATTACATTTACAACAGGATTAAAAAATGAAAATTCGAAACAAAAGCTATAAGCTTATGAAATAGAAGGGGTTGTGTCATTCATGGTGAAGTGTGCATAAAGGGACTATATAATTTCACATGCTATAGATATTGTTGATAGGTGAACATGCCCGGTTTCATCATCAGTAACAAAAGGGCACAATAAAGCATATACATTGTGTGAGTGATCATCTTCCCCTTTAGTACATGACAATCAAGAATGCATAACATCTTCCACAAAAACAGAATCTTGATTAGTCAACTTATGCTTTCACTATGGATGATACTATATGTAGCCCTTGCTTCTTAATTTATACTCGACAAAAATGCATTCCATAGCCTTATCATCCGATATTTTCATTATTTCTTAGACACTAAAGCATAGGTCAAGCTACCAAAAACACACAAGTGACCAAAAGATGCTTTGTATGCCCAACTCGATACGAGGTGATAGACAACAAGACATTTTTGGGACCTTTATTAATTACATGCGGCATGCATGATAGCCTCTAACTCTACATCACATATAAAAAATCTTGACTTTTTGACCATGCATTGTGACATATCCATTATTTGCCTATCTTTGCACTTATCATTACTATTTTGTCAAAGGGCACATGTCATTGTACATGGGTGTTTTATTTGACAACTAGCCAAAAATGCGTTAAAAATTGTTTGACATATATACTCACATCCTCAATCAAGATTGAGGGTGCCCATGTTAGCACAACACATTTCTAGCTATAAATAGAAATTTCTTAACGCACATAAATAATTTGGACTTTGCCTTAAGAAGATGTGCTGCATGCCTTGCATAATCATCAACGAAGTCAAAGTTTTCAAATGGTTACCAAAGAGGTACTATGCATTAGACTACAAATTTCAATATACACAATGTTCAATTTGCAAGTAGCCATATATATAACCTTTCTTTGGAAACTTAGAATGCTGCATTCTTCCCAAATATATATCCTTCACATATACGTTGTTGGGCGCATTTTTGACATCCTGTTTTTTGTAGATTTGTAAATATGGACATGAATCCTAATGTCAAAAGGATGTGTGGGATTTTTTTTTGTGGGTTTTTTAGCTTGCTTTGGTAAACACATGTACATGTAGGACAAGTCACTAGTATAGAGCCAGTTGTCGGGCTACTGTAAGTGCCTGTGAGTGAGTTTTGTTAAGTGAGACTTGTATATAACTAAAACTCATGTACAAACTTAAAAAAGTTCAGCCAAACTCAAAAAATTTACAGGCTTTAGCTCGTTGTGCCTCCTTGATGGTTTCTGATGGAGTTTTTTGCCTCACCTTGCCTGCTCTATGTGTAGTCGTGTCAGAATAGCTCTCACATTAATTTTGCATGTAGCGGCGTGTAGATTCAATTTTAGTCATCTTCAACTTTCTTGATATTCATTTTTCAAGATTTATCGCAAGCTTTAAAGTTCTGCAATTGGAGTTGTGCTCTTCAGGTTACGACTAGTTCTCTGCAGGGTTATGGCTATGGCAGCCTAGTGGCAAATTGTGTGCATATAGATTGGGAGGGCATGTATCTATGAATTGTGAAGTTGATGTTAAATTGTGGGTTTGTGATGTTCAATTGTGAAAGGGGAAGCCCTTGTATTCATATAAATTGGTCGACGTGTGCTAAAAATCCGTGCTTTGACATGGTTTTTCAGTTTTTCTCCTAGGTGTTGTGGTCCTTTCGGTGGGCATGTGCTGGTAAATTCCCAAGGGAGCATAGGCCTTTTGATTGGGGTTTACTAAGAGTTGTTGGGGTATAATTTTTGGTGTTGAGGTTAGAGCTTGAGAGCTCTTGGGTCATAAAGCTATAGAGGTGTCCCGCTTTTTCTTTTTCCTAACAGTGTTTTGGTGCCCACCACCGAGGAATCGCTTCAAGTTACCTTCAATTTGCAGGTTTTGAAAGACATGGCGCTTAGTTTTCTGGAACTTAGTGGGAAATAAAATGAAAGTGCCAAAGGTCTCATTGAGCGAATGGAGTTTGCTTGCCTTCTTGTTGACAAGCAAGACCCAATGTTGGTGCTTCGAATCTTCTACTTTTGTTTGAGGGGAGATGATAGGGAAGAGTTGGAAGGCTATGAAAAGTAGCTACAATCACCCAAACCTCCTCAAGTTATGACTTATAAAATGGTAATACATGATTTTCTTACACACTTTCCAGGTGGAAGACCCCCAAAAGGTATGGAAGTCTATTCAAGGCTTGATACAGGGTGAAGGCCAAACCATAGAAGATTTTGTGAAGGCATTCAATGAGTTATGAACAAAGTGGTGTACATATTTGGGGGCTGAAATTCCTCCATCCATGTTGAAGAAGGATAGGTTTCTTGCAAGCTTGAGGAGTAGTCTACACTTGAAGGTGGAGCTTAAGCAACCAAGGATCTTTGAGGAGGCTGTTGAAATTGCAAAGAATAAAGTGTGGAAAGTGGAGCATCTTCATCAACTTGGAATCAATGTCGAGTCAAAGGTTGAAGTGAAAGCTGTAGAGAAACCAAGGGTCCTCATCAGGGAGCAAGGCTATGATCAACAAGCTTTTCATGGTGTGAATGCTTTTTGGAAGGAGATGCAAGAGGTTGTAGTTCTTATGAATAATCTTAGTGTGCATATTATGGTAGGTGGAAGAGGTCAAAGCTATGGATATGGACGTGGCTATGGAGAAATGAGGGGTTTACAGGTGGTAGAAGAAGAGGCATGGCTGGAAGACGAGATATGTTTCAATGTTATAATTGTGGTCAATGGGCTTATAAAAGCCCTCAATGTGACAAGCCAAGGAGAATGGGTGGTGATATGTTTCCTCTTCCTTCACAAATTCCTTCTCGAGCCCAAGATTATGGTATTGAGATTAAAGGAGAAATAGGGCCAAGCGGTTTGACAACTGAAGAGAAGGGCAAAACAAAGGTGGTAAGCATTATCCGTTTGGAGAATAAAGAGGACGATTTGGGAGCTATGGTCATGCCTGTAGGTAAAAGGGTTACAAGAGATCATGACATGAGTGATGCAAGTCCCAACGATAAAAGAGGGAAACATGTTGAAACATGTACAAGAAAAAAGAAGAAGAAGAGAAAACCCAAGCAACATTACAATGCATTGGAAATTACTTTGGGAGAAGGGCAACCAAATTATAGTCTAAGGGCTGATTTGGTGAGTAGAAAGACTGATGTCACTTTTGGGCAACTCATGGAGATGTGTCCTAAGTTAAAGAGGCAATGGAAGTATGTGGTCAACCCCATGAAGAAGGAGCCTGCAAGGGGATCAGTGAGAGTCCTGTTTTTGCATGAGCTACCTAATATATACCCTAATATGGATGCACAGAATAAGAGGAAGTCCATTGGAGAAGCGTATATTGATGGCGGTGCAAAGGTTTGTGTTATTACTCAAGCTTGTGTATCAAAGTTGGTACTCAACATGGTGAAGAATTCACGTTTTTCCATAAAGCTTGCCAACCAATCAAGGGTGAAGTGCTTGGGAGTTATAAAGGACTTGGAGGTGGATGTATTTGATGTTAAAGTGCTGGTCAACTTCCAGTTATGCCCACGGGTATTGATGCTATACAAGATTGGGGGCATGGTACCATCACTCTCTACAAAAGAAGGGGTGATAAGAAGAGGTTTGACATGGCTAGAAATCAATATTTGGACATTTATTTTGATGAAAAAAGTGATGAAGAAGAGTACTCAAGTGAAGAAGATGACAATGGGGATGATGGGCACTGAGGTGGAAGATAACAACAATAGTGATCTAGATATTTTCCTCCTTATTTCTTGAAGAAGAGCATGATGAGAAACAAAGATTCTTGGCCTTATGGAGAATGAGGATATCTCTGGTCCTTATGAGAAAATTGAAGAGCTAATGCAACCCAAAGTTCAACCTAACGTTAAACAGGAGCTGATACAAGGCATGGTATCTCCCAACTTGACTAGTCATGAGAAGGGTGAATATCTACATATAATATAACAATTTTCCACTTTATTCATCACTGCTTATGAGAAAATTAGAGTATTTAAAGGAGAGGAAATCCACATTCCAATCAAGGAAGGAGCTCAGCTTGTACGCCAAAAGCTAATGAGAATGGGACATGTACAACTTAATGCTTTAAAGGAAGGGGTAGACAAGCTTCTCAAAGCAGGTTTCATATGTCCTATGAGTACTGCAGAATGGGTGAGTCCTATTGTTGTCACACCCAAGAAGGATGGAAAGTGGAGGATATGATTTGATTTTAAGCCTCTAAATGCATCCATGAAGAGAGATCCATACCCTCTTCCTTTCACAGATGACATACTTGCTTCAATTGTAGGGCATGAGAGATATAATGTATGTGATGGATTCTCTGGATATTTTCAACTCACCTTGGCTTTGGAAGATCAAAATAAGACCACATTTATCACATCATGGGGATACATTTTTTATTGTGTGCTTCCTTTTGGTCTTATGAATGGCTGTGCGTGGTACCAAAAGAGCGTCAATAAGGTATTCTCTCCCTTTCTTGGCAAGTTTGTGAAGTATCTTATTGATGACTTTTGTGTTTATAGTTCTAAAAAGGATCATTGTGAAAAGCTTGGGATGGAATTGAAGCAATATGATGAAAGTGGAGGTCAACTCAACCCAAAGAAGTGTCATCTTGCTCAACCAAGAGTGAAGTTTTTGGGGCATATGATCTCAGAGAATGGGATTGAAGTGGATCCTGACAAAGTGAAGGCTTTGGTGCTCCTCCCATCACCTAAGGATACAAAGCAACTTGCTACTTTTATTCAAAAGGTGAAGTACATGTCAAGGTTCATTCCTTTGCCCTCTCAACTTCTTTATCCTCTACAACAAATAGCAAGGTTGGATCCTCTACACTGGACAAATGAATGTGAAGAGGTTTTTCAAGGTATTAAAGAGGTTCTTGGTTCTCTTCCTGCTATACAAGGTCCTAATTGGGATAAGGAGTTTTATGTGAATCCATCAATAGGTGATGATGTTATTGGAGCTATGCTTCTTCAAAGAGGTAACAACTTCCACTACATGAAGCCTATCTATTGTGCTAGCAGGGTGAAGCTAGAGGTAGAAAGAGGCTATACTGAGGTGGAGCTCATCATGGTGAGTGTGATTTATGCATGTAGAAGGTTTATGCACTACGTTCTTCCCAAACCCTTCACATTTCTCACTAGCTACACTCTTCTACCTCAATTGGTGAATAGCCCTACTTTGTCAAAGAGGCTCATGAAGTGGATTGTGGAGCTATAAGAATTTCAATTCTCTTTTCTTGATAAGGAGAGTACAAGGGCTACATTGGATGATTTTCTTACTTATAAGGAAATCCCTCTTCTTCTTAAGGAGGACGAGGTGAAGAAGCAACACATGGAAGCTCTTGACATAGAAAATGCCTATCTATTGTTTTTTTTATGGGTCTTAGAGGAAATTGCATGGTGAAGCTTCAAGAGGTGTTGTAATTTATGATCCTCAAGGTGATTTGGTAACTAAAAGGAGTTTGAAGTTTATGGCACAAAGCAACAATGAAGCCGAGTATGCTACTTTAGAGAAAGGGCTCAACATTTGCCTTGAGCTTGGCATCCATTGTGTGACGGTAAGAGGTGATGCTCTTTTGGTGGTTAAGCAAGTACTTGGGGTGTAGCAAAGTAAGAACCCAAGGCTGAAAAATATGTGTTTTCAAGTGAAGAACATGCATTTTGAAGCTTGGAGTTTAAGGCATGTGGATAGGTCACAAAATGAAGAAGCATATGGTGTAGCATAAGTTTCAATTGGACAGTTGTATGTGATAAGGGCTGATTATCCTCTTTATTTGCGAAGGGAATCATTGGAGAGGGAGGAAGAGTTTCTATAAACAGGTGTGCTTCCATCAAAGTTGGAGAAATCAAAGAAGTATGCCTTCCTTCGTTGTGCCAAAATGTATGTGTTGCTTGGTGATGCCTTGTATATGAAAGGGGTTGATCTTGTGATGAGAAAAGTTCCTTGTAAAGAGTAAATTTACAAAATTTTGGAGGAAAATCATGAGGATTTTTGTGGTGGTCACTTTGCTTCAAAGACCACTTTGCATAAAGTCTTGCAGGAGGGGTATGTGTGGCCAAGCATTCAACGTGATGTTCATCATTGGTGCAGGTCTTGTAAAGAGTGTCAAAGCATGGTAAATACGGTTCTCAAATAAAAAATTAGAGGCACCATTGTGGCTTATGATCTGTTTGAGCAGTGGGGTATTGATGCAAAAGGTCCTCTACCTATGACAGCTGGAGGCAAGTGTTACATACTTACTGCTGTTGACTATCTATCTAGGTGGGCCAAAGCCAAGGGCCAAAGCCAAAGCGATTAAGAAAATCATGAGCAAAGATGTTTCCCAATTTTTATATGAAGATATTTTCTGCAAATTTGGCATGCCATTGGAGCTACTTTCTGACAAGGGTCTAGGTTTTAGGGGAGACCTAGTGAATTATCTATGTGGGAAGCATCATGTGCATCACAAGTTTACTACTCCATATTATCCCTAATGCAATGGCATGAATGAGAGATTTAATGGTGATCTCATAAAGACACTTACAAAAATGACAAGAAACAATGTGAAGAATTGGGATTTAGAGCTACCTTGTGCTCTATGGGCTTACAAGACTGCTATCAAATCAGGTACTGGTTTCTCTCCCTTCCACCTAGTTTTTGGCAAAGAGACTTTACGTGATACCAGCTTTGAAGCTGATGCTAAAGCTTGAAGAAGAGCCCAATGATGCACTCAAAAAGAGGCTTATATATTTGCAATGTGTACAATTGGATAGCTTGATGGATTTTGAGCATTATGAGTAGGTCTTGAAGGACAATCAAGAAAAATCGAATGAAAAGGTGAAGAACAAAGGCATTAACAAGGGTGACATGGTGCTTCATTACAATAGTAATCTTGATATCACTTTTCAAAAGAAGTTTCAAATCAAGTGGAAGGTCCTTTCTTGGTCTTGAAAAGGTTTCCAAGTGGCACATATCAGCTTGTTGACTTGGATGGTATCCCACATAAAGCACGTGTGAATGGGTACATGTTGAAGAAGTATATTGCAAGGTTGATGACTGTAATTGAGGATGAGCCTTCTTTTGAAGAATTTTTTGTTCATGTGGCTAAGGATGAAGACGAAATTAAGAATCCCTCATGTGGTTTACATGATTTCTTTTGTGCTGCTGATCATGAATGATCTAGCAGGCTGGGGTGGGGCAAACTATGTTGGGCGCATTTTTGACACCCTGTTTTTTGTAAATTTGTACATATGGACATGATGCCTCATGTCAAAAGGGTGTGCGGGCTTTCTTTTCGTGGGTTTTTTTGCTTGCTTTAGCAAGCACATATACATGCAGGGGAAGATACTAGTATAGAGTTGTCGAGCTATTGTAAGTATCCGTGAGTAAATTTGGTTAAGTGAGACTTGTATATAACTAAAACTCATGTACAAACTTAAAAACGTTCAGTCAAACTCTAGAAAATTTTAGGTTTTAGCATCTTGTGCCTCCTTGATGGTTTTCGATGCAATTTTTTGCCTCGCCTTGCCTGCTCTACATGTAATCATGTCGGGACAGCTCTTTGTTTGTGTCAATTTTGCATGTAGCGGCGTGTAGATTCAATTTTGGTCATCTTCAGATTTCTTGCTAGTTATTTTTCAAGATTTATCTCAAGCTTTAAAGTGCCCCAATTGGATTTGTGCTCTTCAGGTTACAACTAGTTCTCTACAGGGTTACGATTATGGCAACCTAGTAGCAAATTGTGTGCAGATAGATTGGGAGGGTATGTATCTATGAATTGTGGAGTTGATGTTGAAATTTTGGGTCTTTGATGTTCAATTGTGAAAGATGAAGCCCTTGTGCTTTGACAATGTGATGTGGTCCTTTGGGTGGGTGTGTGTTGGTAAATTCCCAAGGAAGCATAGTCCTTTTGATTAGGGTTTACTAAGAGTGGTTGGGGTATAATTTTTGGTGCTGAGGTTGGAGTTTGAGCGCTCTTGGAACATATAGCTATAGAGGTGTCCCAATTTTTCTTTTGCCTAACAACGTCTGGACAAAGCAGCCAATAATTGCAATAAACTAGTAGAATCTAGATGACTAAAAAATGCATGCCATATTTCTAGTCCCTTTTTTGGAATCATCGGCAGTCCCCTTTGTGTAAATATAGTCCTCATAATTAAGATGAAGAAAAAATTCATCAATCACATCATCAAATTCTTTAGAAAGACACATCTTCCTTCAATTTGAGATTCTTTGAACTTGTCTACTGTTAGCTTTTCTTAACTTTTTAGGTTTTCCTGATTTGTTAGGTTTTCTTCACCTTTTTGTTAAATTTTGTGATCCCACAGGAGACTTAATGCTGGATTAGGGGCACTCAAGGATGGATTTTGACTCTCCACCTCTCTAACCTCCTTAACCTCAATTGTTAGCATCCAAGTAGGCACACTCCATTCATCATCCCTTAAGTCATGTTAAAAAATTCTTTCGTACTTTCTATATAGCCTCTTAAAAAATCTCAACAACATTCTTTCTCCCTTCTTCTTGGAACACGAGGAACGCTTCTCCCCTTACAATCATCATGCCACATATATGTTTCTTCAAGGAACTCCTCAAATGATCTAACTTTTCTCAAGCTTTCTTCATCTCTCCATATGGTGCTTCTTTATGTAAATTTTTGATAACTTTATGCAACCTCTTGCATAAATCAAGCATGCAATAACACTTTCATTTATCCCCTGTGCAGCCATCATCACAAAGATATAGACATTTCCTTGTGCTATGGTCATTCTCCAAGAAAATAGACCACTTCTTCTTTTTCTTCTTACCCATTTTAGATATCAAAAATTAAATAGAAATACTAGCTGTCACAATGTGCACACCATACCGAACTGAAACTGCATGCAAGTTTGAAGTGGTAAGAGATCCCCTCCCAAGAGTTCTATGCAAGAAATATACAATTTACATTTTCCATCAATATAACAATTTATATTTACATTAGAGTACATAAGCAACAACAAGGGGAGGGAATTCTTGAACCTAACTTAGCATGGAGTTTAAGTCATGAGTCAGACTACACCTAGAGGTACTTGTGACTAGTGCTACCCTTGAATGTGTATGAGTGAAATAGTACTCCAAAAATGACCAGGTGGAGGGTGAATATATGTGTACACACCATACCATATCTACGAGAAAGAGAGAAGACTCTATTTCCCTCTTTACATACACATTGTGGCTCTATACTAAACTCTGCAATTCATTTTCAGCATCATGAATCTTTTATCTCATAGCAACTACAATTGGGCTAACCGTATTATTTCTTGCTTCCAAAACCCTTGCATCTTTGAACTCCTATCTTGCATTCACAAGATGTTGTTTAGCATCCTAAAGTTGTTTTTTGAGATGTCACCAACAACCTTTATGTGCTACAAATCCTCAAGGTCAAAATATGATAGGATTTCTGGTGCCTAGTGAGTGCTTTGATGAGAGAGGGTCTTGCCTTGCTAGCTTTGGAAATATTCCTAACTACGCAGCCCAAGTAGTCTTTCCTCATTTCAACATACCTCTCCTTAAATGATGGGAATTATGAATCCTCCACTTTTTGACATGGGCCTCATAGTATTTTTTCTCTTCAAAGGTCTTGCAAATGCTAGACAATGAACTCATCCCAATTCAACTGCATGGCATGGCTGAATCGCTTGCAATTGTCGTTGGACTGAATTCTTCTACAAACCCCTTTGCAAATACAGAGTTGATATCCATGTTGGTTGGGGCCTTTTGGTACAACGTGTAGTGCAGTTGCATCACCTGGTTATACATATTGCTATGTCTGAAATTACATTTAATGCAATATTGTTTGCGACCCTTCGACTCTTTAAATACACTGAACCATTCCACATCTGATCTCATCCCATTTCACCACCAGTTTAGGGTCGGAACCATCCATGGAGAGGCCATGGACAACATTGACTATAATATCTATTTTTTCTTTTTGCATTGGGATGTTGAGCTTGGGAGATTTCCATTGGGATGCACACTCCCAATTTCACAACATAATATGATGCAAGGCTATCCATGCAAAGGGTAAATTTTCTATTTATTGGAAAATGGTATGTATCTCACATTTCATGCACATAGGAGATACTGAAACACATAGAAACAATCAAAACTTCTTTAAGCATCCCCGCTAGAAAATAACTCTCAAGTAATTTGTGCACATGCTTGAATCATATTTGCAACACAAGTTGTGAAACTGCTCAATTGACACACACCCACACCCACACCCACACAGACCTCACACAAAGGCATGGTGTAATGTGAGAAGTAGTCAGTGTCATGTGGTGGCACGTGCGCACGCGTGCACGCACGCACGCACACACACACACACACACACACACACACACACACACACACACACACACACACACACACACACACACACACACACACACACACACACACACACACACACAGAGAGAGAGAGAGAGAGAGAGAGAGAGAGAGAGAGAGAGAGAGAGAGAGAGAGAGAGAGAGAGAGAGAGAGAGAGAGAGAGAGAGAGAGCAATTACATGAGTCATGCTTACCTTTCCTTGCATGCATGTTCTTTGGTATTGGGGATCCTTGGGAATCAAACAACTTCACCCTTTTACGGGGTGGAGGAGAAGCAGTAGAAGCTTTGGCCCTCGCATTCCTTCTGGCGGAATGTCAAGAGAGTCATTGGAGGTGGATGTCTGGTGTGCAAGCTATTCTCCACCTAAGCAGCCTGTTGAGCATCAGGGGAAGTTTGAGGTCTCTTTGTTTCCTTTTAACGTTTAGAGAGAGAGTTCTCTAAGCCAATGAGGGGAGGCATTAGAAAATTTTCAAGGTCTTTTGAAGGGCCTTTTAGTAGAGAGAAAAAAAAGAGTTCCTCCAATGAGAGTAGGGCCAACATTGGAGAGGGGGAATGGGGAGCACGCCCAGTGCGCCAACACGGTTGCCTCCTATAGCCCAGGGCACACACTGCACCCCAATCCATTGAAAACCCAACTTCGATCGACACACCGTCGACCAACCGATCCAAAATCACACCGCTACAACGCGCGCACACCCGCGCGGAGCACCACACGACATAGACACTTCACTGCAGCCACTTTGCGCTCTCCCATATGCTTAAATCATCGCACACACACACACACACACACACACACACACTCTCTCTCTCTCTCTCTCTGCAACAATTCGTCGGAGTGGCACACACTTGCCGACACGCCCGCACGCACGCACACACACACACGAGAGCAGAAGAGAAGGGGGAAAGGGGGGCGAGACGACGCACAAAAATCACTGCAATGGGGGATTTCTCTTTCATAGGCACACCAAAAAAACTGTACAATCCTCATTGTCGCAACCGACGTGAAAATTTCCATAGTTTTCCTGCTCCTCATGAGCTCTCCATGGCTCCAAACGAGCGAGCAGACAAAAAGCTCAAAAAAGGCCTCTTTTGGCTTGCAAAACGTTTTTGTGAGGGCCTCCTCTTGATTTTAGCATTTTTCTCTTCTCATCGACACTTGGCATTTCGAAGTCCCCCACTTTGACTATCCGAAGACCCTCTCTATCTCATATGAGCCCCTAGGGAGCAATGACGGCGCCGCCGTTGCTCCTAGGGGGAAAGTGCTCCTCAAAAGTGTTAGGCCCCGAAGACAACGGCGGGAATGCCTAGCACTGCCATGTCATCATCTGATGGGATGCCAGCGTTGCCAGCCTTGGTCAAAATCGCCGTGGATTGCTCCCGTGTGCCGCGCGCAGTGCCGCCGAACGCCACACAGAGCCCGTAAGGGCAGCCGCCACCCGTTGCCATAGTCAACGAGCTAGGAGCTCCCAGTCCCTTCACACATCACAAAAGGGCTCACGCCCTGCTCCACATACCCCGCTCCTAACAGGCGCGTGCCCGCATGTGGGATATCCCTGCCTGCCACGTGGCGGCTCCACATAGAGTGACCACCTCGGAGCTTCAAAAGTTCTCCAAAAAAGACTCAATTGGAACACATTTTTTCCCCTTGGCTTGGCTTTGATGCTACTCTCTACTCGATGATCAGATGATCACTGTCTCAAGCCCGGCCAAAGCTTCGTATCTCAAGCTTCAACACAACCAACTTGATCCACATTCCGGGTCTTCAATGGCCTTGTGCGGGAGCCGCCAAAACGGAAAAAAAAAACTTCGAAGCCATCGTGGTCGGATCGAACATCCGGCCTCAAACTGCTCTATCTTGGTGCTCGAAGCTCCCATTGGAGCGCCGTCACTTCCGGATAGCTTCCCATATTGTACTTTGCACTTGCAAGCTTTGGAGAGCTCTAGAAAATTCCAGATGGCCCGCCGGCCGACGCGGCCAAAACCTTCCAGAACTGGCCCCCGTGAAACTTTCAACTGGCCATAACTTTAGCCTCCAATGGATGATCCGAGAAGACCGGCATGCTCTATATTGTGAGCACTACATGTGTATGCATTCACCTCACCCTTTTCCAACCACCTACTCTTGGCCCATCCGCCGAGGATCTGGAAGCCACTCTTGCACAAAAAACCCCATAACTTGCTTTCTAGGGCTTCGTTTGACGAGCCGTCTGGACCTGCTCGAAAAGCACACCGAGCACCACATTTTGGTACACTAAACCACCACTTTGGGTATATAGGGCCATCTCCCTGTTTGGCCATCTGCAGCATACCGTTGGCCTAAAAAACCGCATCAAGCATACATCTCCACTTCCACCTAGCTGTAGCCGCTCTTCAGAATTGCATTATCACTTGAGCCTGCACACCTTCTCGATCACATAGCCCCGCTTGGGCCCATTTCTACCATCGACAGCATTTGGCTGTACCAACGTTACCTAGAAAAAATGGTTGATACTAACAAAAATATGAAAAAGGTATCACCTACTCATTCAATGAGACAACGATCTTCAAAAACGATCACCTTTTCATTAAATGAAATTGTCTTTTTCCTGAGGTTGGCGCCGCTCATTCAATACGGTTTTTGACATCATTGACATTCTAAAAAAATCACAAACCTGCAGTGTCAGAAATTGATAACGAGTGTCACAAATTGATGTTTTTTGACACTGCCAAAGCGTTCGAAACGTCCAAAAACTTAAAAATCAAATGTCTACTTCCAGACGCATTGGCGGTGTCAAAATCATCAATTTCTGACAGTAGTTGACAAATTTAAAAAATAAAAATAAAAATTAGTGATGTCGAAAGCCGTATTGAATGAGAGTCGCCGACCTCATGAAAAAGACAATCACATTTAGTGAAAAGGTGATCGTTTTTGAAAAACGCTAGAAAGTTAGGTTTACTTTTTAGAATACCTAGTTGTCCTTTTGGATGTACTCAATAAGTGCAAAGGCACTTTAAGAAGATTTTGTAGAGAGAGAAATAGAATTTCTTAGAAGGCCCTCCAAATAACCTCTGAAATTTTATAATGGCTTTCGTTATGGAATCTTCTTTTTGGAAATTGCATTTGATTTTCTAAAATGAATTTTCTTTGAGCCACAATCTGAGGTAATTTTCAAGTACATGTTCCTTTTACCTCAAAAAGGTCTCTTTCATCGACCCAAAGGTTTTTTGAATCTTCTCACGGCCTTCTTTTTCCTACTTTTCCCACCCCTCTTTGTCTCACATCCCCTTCTCTCCTCTTTCCTCCTCTATGCTGTCCTCTCTTCACCCTCATCTGCTTTGCATCCTATTCTCCTTAAGTAATGGAATCCACCCGATGAAAATGCCCTAGCACATCCATTGAATCCATCACCACTTATGCCACATTTGTTGAGTACAATCAATGGATCCCAATATCTATAACCAAGGGTAGTTGGATTATAATGCAATAGAGAAAAAGAAGAAAAGCCTTATCCAAGAATAGAGCGGAAGAGTGAGAGAACTCCAACTTGTTGGAGACAAGAAGACAGTGGAAGAGGTTTTGGTGCAGCATGTTTACATGCACAAGGAGCTTCACCTACAATCTGAAAGCTCAAATCTTCCTCTACATAGAGCTAAGTATAAGTGTTTCACACTTCTCTTCTTGCTTGTGGATGGTTCTCTTCTTATTTGTTGTTCAAATGTACACAATAGATTATCTTCTGTACTTGAGTGTTATAATTTTGGTTTGTGGTTATCTACTATGTTTGTGATTCTCTACATGATTTTTATAATTTTGGTTTGGGGTTCTCTACTATGCTCATTATAGACTTGTATCCCTCAAGCATAGAGGAATGGAAATCGGTGGAGTGTATTATAGATATTTTCGATGTCTGGGATGCATCCATTGGTGAAGATATTTACAAAGGAGGAACACGTAGCTCTCTGGAAAATAAAGGGATAATCTTTTATGATCATGTCTATGTCCCACCAAAACCTATGAAGGATTGTGACACTGTCACCAAGGTTGCACTACCTAGTTTCAGAAGTAGAGAGTGGTCATTGCCAAGCTCAATAACAAGTGAAAGCTATAGGTGCAAGATCTTTTATGAGATCTAGAAATGTCTAAAGGCCAACATTGCAAGCAAGTTGAGCAAAGTTTCAATGTTTATGCCCATCATTGTCTTTGTGGATCTCTTTGCAAAGCTTGATGTGAAAGTTTCTAGAACATTGATGCCAGTTAAGTGCTTAGACAATGAGAATGTGTTAGAACTTATGGATGAGGGTTGGAGTAAAAAAATAGTGATTGGGGTCCTTTGCGAAGTGAAATCTGGCTCCATTACTTGTAAATACATGATCCATACACAAAACTGCATTATTTCATTTTTTTATAGTTGATGGCATCGTGTGTGTGTGTGTGGGGGGGTTTACTTGGTTTCTTTAGATCAAAACATGGATGATTTCAATGAGAACCCCATTCAGAACATTGATGTATGGATGTACAATGAACTTGGTAGCATTGAAGATAAGAACCAAGTGCTCATTGTACCAAGTGAGGTACGACTGACACAATAAGGAGATAGATTTACCTTCAACTTCTGCTTTTCAAATAGCTGGAAATGAGGTATGTAGATAATAGTTTCTTTTCTGATGGAGACATTTTTGGTGACCTATTCTTACTTTTCCTACTTTTCAAGATGGATTGCAGGTCCCAAGGAGGATTGAGAAGAAAGTCTTATGCCAAAAGTGCCAAAAGGAATAGTACATCTTCTTCCAAGCTAAAGCCTACTAAAGCCTATGCAAATTGTATCAAACTAGCATTTTGAACAAATGATGATTGTCTGTAGACTGACAATTTGTACATTTCCACATCAATGATGGTTTGATTCAGATGTCTTGTCTTGTTTGATTTATTGTTCAGATGTCTTGTTTTATTATTTGCTTTGAATTTTTTAGATGTCTTATCTGGTTTGATGTCAATGTCATCGATATTGTATGCCTTCAAAACACGATAAATAGGCCAAGCTAATTTAGGGTTTTCACCCTTTCTCCTCTTCCTCATTCTGTGAGAAATAGGTGAAGAGATATGGGTACGGATTCTGGATCCTCTTGCTCATTTCCTATGACCAAGAAGGAAAAGAGAAAAGGGAGAAAATCCCATGAATAGGAGAAGGAAGATGTGGAAGACCTTGAGATAGTTTTCACTATCTCCACTTACTTGAAAGAACTCCCACCATGGTTGGTAGATTTCCTAGGACCTTCTAGGGTAGGGTTGGAGGATGGCATGGATTATGGATTGGGCCTTGACATGTTGCTGTGAACACACTTGGACTATGAAAAACATGCAAAGACAAATGCAAGGGTTGCCACAATTGCAACAAAAATTGAAAGACTGTATTGGGAGCTACACGCGAGATGGAGCTAGTGAAAGTTGTAAAATTTACATCATACTCTCAAGGAGAGAATTTGTAATGTTCTCTATTAAAAAAATATGAGTATGCAAGGTTTTCTCTTTACAAAACTCCCTCAACTAAAAAGTATGTAACGTTCTCAAATAGAGATTACATTCTCATGTAGAGAGTATGTCAAGTAGAATATGTAGTGCTTTGCTATTTACAAAAGTTTCCTTCACAAAACATTTTTGGGGGTTTTGGGAGTCCTAGGAAACTCTATAAGCCCGTAGAGCGGCACGGAGATTCATTTCCCAATGAGTTCATCCTGAACTAACCACTTTAGTCAATACTGAGCTAAGAATTTTATTTGTGTGCTCAACTTGTCCATTTGCTTGTGAATGATAGGGAGCCAATTTGTTATGGATGACCATAATTTCATTAGGTAGATACTCAATTACCTCATTGAAGAAATGAGTTCCCCTATCACTGACAATTTCCATTGACAGTCCATATCTTGTGAACACATTCTCATACAAGAATGCGGCTATGGTTCTGGCATCATTCTTTTGGGTTGCCTTAGCCTCTGCCCACTTGGTTAAATAGTCCATAGCTGTAATGATACATTGAGCTTGAGTTCTATAAGCCGGTAGTTGTATTGGCCCGACAAAATCCATGCTTCATTTTGTAAAAGCTCTAGCCTCCATCATTGGTCTTAAAAGCATGCTATCTACACGGGTTGGCATTTTTTCTCGTTGACATGCATCACACCTTTGAATGTATTCTTTGGCATCTGCAAAATTGTTGGCCACCATATGACTGCCATCAAGATTGCTCTTGCGATGGTTTCACTAGAAAAGTGACCTCTAACTAATCCAGCACGTGCATACATTCGTCTTCATTTGCACAAAGGTGCATATGTTGTCCTTCTCTCTTCGATACAATTGTTTTCCAGTAAGAGCATAGTCTCTTGCTTCAGTTTCAATTGCTCTTTGGCGGCGTTTACTCATATCCTGAGAAAATGTTTGGCTTGATAAGTAACTAGATAGTTACTCCACTTAGGAACGAGTGATATTTGGAACAATGTCACATGAGGTATGTGTGCTTGTTTCTAGCATTGAGGACAATTTTTTACAAATAAGTGAACGTCTCTCCTCATGGTTGGCCAAAATACTCCAAGTCTCAAGATCCGTTGCATAGTTTGGTCTTCCGTAAAGTGAAGTCCCACTATGGTGATATGTGCTTGACTTAGATATTGGGTTTCTCTTCTCGATCAATACACAAAAGAAATATTCCATCTTGATTTCTTTTGTATAGCCTTCCAACTAGTAATTGATATATAACAATTACTCAATTAATCCAGTTGTAATACGAAGTGGTATTTGCGAATCCACTTGAGCTATGGTCATCAATGATACCATATTTTTTTACCATAGAAACCCAAATCAAAGTCTCACATCACAAGAGAATATACCATGCTAATCTCTAGCTATAGTACAAGTTTGAACCACTTTAAACAAAGTAGACATCATACACGTATGATGGACCCCTTCTAAGCCTTTACCACATGATTATGAGAGCATCTACCAAGTTTCACCCCATTTGAACCTCATTTGCTCAAAACTAAGCTAGAATCCAACTTCAATTCCTAAAAGGAGTTTTAATGGTCACAGCTTGTCCAAATGACATCCCAATTGAAATCCAAGCACATATCCATGATCTATATGCTATGAGCTATGCACATATGAGACATCACTTAGTTTTGAGCACCTAGACATCATACGCGTATGATGTCTCATAGCATGAATGCACCCAAAATGCATTTTTGACCACATGCATAACACCCTTAGGTCCTAATTAACTTGTGTTTCAAATTTCAAGTCACTTGGATAGCTAGCTATTGAGAAAATGCCAGATTTTGTAAAGAACGCTAACTTTTGTACTTGGAATGCCCATAGGATCAATGGAAGCCAGCAAATCATTAGCTAAGAAGAAGAGGCTGACCTTGAAGGATATCATTGCAGCCACTCAACCATACACAATACCTGAAGAGACACTGAACCTAGCCAAGGCTTGGGTAGATGGAGCCACATTGGAAAGGGAGGATTGGCATTGTACCAAGGTACATTCAGAGACCCACAAGGAAATACAATGAATATCCCAATGAATCCACACGAAATGTTGGAATATGAAAATAAAGAAGAAAGACTCACCTAGCTGGAAAGAGCAGATTTGTACAACTTCTTCACAGCACCACCAGCGGGTGTAGATGTGCAAAGAGTCTACGAGCTATTTAGCTCAATCCACAAAGATGGCAAGGTAGTGATTACTGCTTTGGAAGGACAGAAGACATAGATGGTGCTTACACCTCAAACAATAGCAGATGAAATCGGGTTCCATAGTAAGGGTAGCTCCATTAGAGAAATCAGATATGAAATAAAGGTCTACTCTCAAAAGAAACCCAATCTAACATTCAAAGACCTGGTAGACCCGAGAGCTGCAAAGATCTACAAGCTTTACCACCAATATTTCCATGTTTGCAGCAAGCGGCCACAAAAGTATACAGCACCTCCCCATGCAGTGGCTACTACAATAACTTGGGCATTGAAAAGCAGCATGCCCAAAGAGGTGAATTACACCTAGTATCTGCATGAGCAAGTGGTTGGCATGGGTATAGAAAAGCCCAAGTACATTGGAGGTGGAGAAACACTGACAAAGCTTGCATATGAAGCTATTGGTGCAAGAGGACAATGGCCTCGTCCGCCAACCCACAATGAGTGGATCAAGTTAAAGAAAGATACAAAAGATGAACTGCCGATAACAGTAGCACCACCAGTCACCACACGGCTTTGGAGAAGGCTAGAGACTGTACCACAGGAAGAGTTTGAGGAGCCCCCAAAGAAGAAGGGTAAGATGATGTCGACAAAAGAATCAAGGTCTAAAGAGACACACAGCCAAAAAGACGCTCGAATCAAGAGGTTAATTGAGTAGTTTAGGGCAGAACGGGCACTCAAAGGAGACTATTGAGGAGTATTGGGTACTAGACTCAGCAAGAATCGGAGGAAACTCCTCAAAACCTCTAGAGGATCAATTTGATAATTACATCTCAGCCTATGAAGAAACTAAAAAGGTGATCAAACAGCGGAATTTAGAGCCCTTCACAATGGAGGAGGTACAAGATATCAAGAGAAAGGTGGAAGAAATGCCAGAGGATCCAGTCGAGAAAGGCCAAGAAGGTGACCAGACAAAAAATGCAACCCCACCACCTTCACCACCAGGCTCCTCTACTGCTCCTCCAAATCCAATATCCTCTACATTCCAGCCACAATACTCATTAGAAAATCTAGAAAAGGTAGTACCTTCACCAATACACAAGGAAAGATAAATAAGGAACACTTATGAAGACCTCCTTCAAGTAGGATACACATCAGTAGAGGCTTCTATGGTGGTCTATGGCACTTGAACCCCACCGCAGACAAGAGCAAGAGAGAAAGGAGATTCCTAAGAAACAAATGAGAGATGATAGATTAAAAGGACCAAAGCTATACCAAGAAATGGAAAGAAGAGAACAAGAAAGGCAATCCTTACAGCCTGGAGTACCATGGTTGGTCCAAATCCCACATGCACCACAATGGAGACCGTTGGCCAGCCCGTGGAGAGCACCGTCAACAGGAGTAATGTTGAGTATGGGACACCAAGTTCCCTATTTTGGTCTGATCCCCAAACCATCAACAAGAAGCCTGGTTGCAACAAATGAAGAGGATGTGAGAGCCGCATATCAAGTACTTGATAGAATCAAAACAATGGCGGAAGAGAACAAAATGGTGCATACCAGGGAAGACAATATGCACATAGAAAATGATTACCTCTCAAGAATGATCCACATTACAAACCAAAAAGCTCAGAAAGTAGAAAGAGAGCTTGAGACTCTCACTACAACACTGAGAGAGGCCAAAAGCGAAAGAGACAATCTGACACTACAAATGGCAGAGGTTACGTGTGAAGTAAAGAATCTCTAGGAACAAAAGCAAAGAGTGGAGGATGAGCTGGAAGCAGCAAAAGATGAAGTGTTGGAGCTGCAAGCCAAATTAGAGCTTCAAAACATGACAATCAAGAGACTCAGAGCAACCTCAAGAGCTACATAGGCAATTGCAGGAGTAGATAGCCAAGCTATACAAGATTTTGAAGCACAAATCACTTCCCTAGCTACAAAAGGAATTACGGCTAGAACAAAGACAAAGAATGCATATGGCATAAGGGTCCCTAGCCACAGAGGAAAGAATGAAGGCTCAACACCAAGAAGTTCACAAAGAACATGAAGAGGTCCAACTACAATTAGCTACTTTGCAAGAGCTGTTGGTATCAAGCAGAAGAAGCTACAAAAAAAGATAGACTTGCTCAACAACAGATAAAACAACTACAAAAGGAAATAGGTGGAGCAAGGACACATGAAACAGAATGAGGGCCCAATAGCCTTGGGATTAACACAAGAGATGATCCCTTGGAGGTTTCTGAAGGTGCAAAATATCTACAACACCTAGAAGAACAACTACAGACACAGGAGGAAGGAGAGCAACCATTAACTGCAGAGGAGGCTTGGCGTGTGAGACTCCTCATGGGAGCACACACACACATAGTCACATGGAGAGTAGCCCTCCTAGGCTCCCTCTCCCCTTTGCTAACAGTGGCTTCTCCTTTCATGGCCTTCTCCAACTCTCACAAGCAGTGGTGCCTCTCTTCTCTCTCACACACAGCCGTCCCTCCAATCGATACACCCACCCAATGCAATGCCTCTTGTCACTCTCTCTCTACATGGTAGCCTTGTAAAGAAGGGGTTAAACACCCTTTCTCTATCTCTCCTCGGGGCCAAAAAAAACTCCAACAGTGGCGTCCTACGGGGAAAATTAGCTTGCTAGTGTGAACCCAAAATTTCCGGTTAGAACGGTGCCTTATCCATTGGGTTTGTCTTTCTCCTTCCATTTAAATCTCACCCTTTTTCTATTAATTTCTCTCTTCCCTTTATCTTGCCATAATCGTGTTGGATGGGAAACAAACTCACTCTTTGGCACATGTGGTACCCAATGTGGAGTAGGTAAATTGGTAACTCCAGAAGAAGGTGACTCATTAGCTGGCAAAGGTGTTCAGGTGAGGGATGGTGGAATAGGAACCAGGGGAGCACTCGCCATAGAATTCAAAGAAGCCTCTCCTTGGTATCGTTCAGCTTCCAAGATTACCCTCCATAAGAGTGTCTTTGGATCTGACAACCTCACATGGAGTTGAATATCCCTTAAGATACCCTTAAGAAAACATTCCAACACAACCCTTTCATCAAAACAATAGGGATCACCATGCTTCATCTTGAAAGTTTGAAAATGATGAAAATACTCAGCAATGGACTCACTCTCCCCTTAAAGAAGTCAAACAGGTTCAAAAGGCTAGATTAGAAGGTAAAATAGGGGAAAATCTAGTAGCAAACACTCTATCCACTCCATACCAAGTTTTGCATCAAATGTGGATAATGTCATAGCATACTATGATACCATTGCCTAGCTACACCAATCAAAAAGGAAAGAAAGAACCGCATTAGGTCTCCACACTTGTCATAACCCTCAATCCAGCAAGCTTGCACAAATTTCAATAAATGAGAATAAGTTGCATCAGCTCCGAGTCCATCATAGGGTGTCAATTGGACAATCCATTGATCAATAGGTCTCTCCCTAGCTTGGGGAACAATAGGTGGAGAATCAATATGTTCTTTTTTAAAAATCACATTCTCAATGGTAGCCATATCATCATTAGAAACATCAAGAGAGCTAAAACTAGAAGACTCAAGCACATCCTCAATAAGAACAAGATCTTCTTCAAAAGGTGTGACTCCAACAAATGGCTTAATTGTTGGCACAAATGCCACCCTTTCTAAAGGCCGCATCTCATATTCAATATGGTCAAAAGAAGTGGTAAAGCCCACTCTAGACTACACCTCCTGAACAAGGGTGGGTGGCTGGGAAAGAACAAGAGGTAGGTCAACATTTTCCTCTTCAAGAATAAATTGGCGAGAAGTGGAATCCTCTACTAAATTGGCTAAAACTCCATCCCAAATGCAGACATCAAGAGTTGTATTCTCTCTCATCACTTTGCTCCAAGAAATAACCTGAAGGGAAATGCCCTCGTCTTCATCCACTTCATCGCTCAAATGGGCTAAAAATTCATCCCAAATTCTTTTAAAACCTAAAGGCTCACCAACATCATCATCAACGCTCAAGGTCAAGGTGGCAACACATGTTAAAATGACCATCTTTTTGGAATCCTCTTGCCTAGATATAGAGGCATCCCAAATGGGCATGAGGAAAGAAACCAGCCTAATAGTCAAATACAAGCAAAAGGGAAAAACTAGCTCCATCTCTGAGAATTGCAAGTACTTCACTCAAGAGAAAACGCTAGAAGTTGGGTCCCACAAAACGTGCCACTAATGGATATTTTTCTAGGCCTGGGCCATGAAGCAGACCCATACAAGAAAAACCAAGCAAGGATAATACTCAAACCCCCAACCCAAGCCCACCAAAAATGAACTATGGTTAGAGATGTGAGGACACTTTTATGTCCTGTTAGGTTACTAGACTAGTGTTAAGCACTAACCTCGCCTCTCTCTCTCTCTCTCTCTCTCTCTCTCTCTCTCTCTCTCTCTCTCTCTCTCTCTCTCTCTCTCTCTCTCTCTCTCTCTCTCTCTGTTTCTCGGCTTGCAAAGGGTGCTCTGTCCCCCTTCCTCGCTCTCTAGAACATACAAAGAGCCTCTTCTCCTTCATACCTCCCATGCTCTCTCTCAACCTCCTTATTTGCAACCGGTGGGGCTCCCCTCTTTCTTGCAAGTGGCCCTCTGTCCCAATCGACACATGGGGTGCTCTTCTGTCCCGCCACCCTTCCATGGCTCGTAAAAAAAAATCTTAAAACACACATTTTCCATTTAAGAAAATCCCCTTCAAGCTCCTGCTCACACACACATGGCTTGTCTACTTGGTGGCCCCCTTAACCTCTGAGTTCTCCTCTCTTGGCATGGAGATGAGACGGTGTCTCCCTCTATGGCTTGCAAAAATGCTCCCTTCTTTCTCCTTCAATCGATACCCCGTAGCAATGTCTGCATATGGCGGTCTCTCTATCCTAGGTCGGCACTCCCACCCATCTCATTAAAAATAAAATTCAACACCCAATTTCTTTTATTTAACTTCTTAAGCTCACTTGGTCTATGACACCAGGATTCCTATTCTGGCACAATCTTCTTTCTTGAAAATACATGAAGAATTGATCTTACAAAATCCAAAGCTTGTAAATCATTGGCTAACTTGAATTCCCCGATTTGGTCTTACTTGCTGGGTCGTACTCTCTAGCACTTGTAGCCTGTCAAAAATGCTTGATGGCTATGAGTTTACAGTCACTCTTGTTAGTTCAAGCTTTCAATCGACAAAATTTAATCAGATACTTCAATACTCCACAATTTTGCTCACAACATCAACAATTTAGGTCTAATTTAAAATTTTAAAAAGCCACAAGGATCCTGGGGACTATCTCTCTCTTTGGTCAAATCCTGCTCTTATTCTGACTCAGAGGAACATGGATCGCGATCCATGTCTCGAGGCCAAACTAACTTTTCTTGGTACCAACAAAATCAGCATGATTAGTAGGTCCTTTGGCACTAGAATTTTAGAAAATGGATTTCTGGATTTAGAATTAGGTCAATTCTGGCAGTTGCTCAGAATGCTTGATAGTTTTGGGCTTTTGGCTTGATTTTGTATATCCCAATTTAGTTTTGAAATGATAACTAGAGTCCCTGGAGGTTTCCTAGGTATGGTGCAAATTTTGTATCAATCTGTGTTAGAGGAACATGGATCGCGATCCATGTATCTAGTTGGGAGATTGAGCTAAAACTTAGCACACAGCTTCCTCTTGGCTTTCTGATGTCAACCTTTTGTTTTTTGTAGAATTTGGACTTTTTTAGGTCAACCAAAAGTCAATCCTCTAGTCTGTTCCAGTGGTTTTCACCTTGAGCCGTTTATGTTCTTTTGACCGACTTTTTGAACTTTTTTTGCAATAGTTGTTTAGGGAAATGTACTTCAAATTTTATCACTTGTCCACCTATCACTTATCAGCTCAAAATCCCCATAAGGAACATGGATCGCTATCCATGTTTCGCATCATTTTGGATGGGATTTGGTAAGTTTGTAATAGTGGTTATGGTGACACTTTTCCCAATTTTTTTGGATTTGACCCACTTTCCAAGCCGAAAGCAAGATTTTGTGTCTACTTGCGGTCTTTTGCAAACAACTGTGTTTTGGTGTTTTGATCCGGTTTTTACACTTTTTTGTCGTGGACCCTTTTGGAAAAGTTGTTCCCTTAGTTATCAGGAGTGTACTGGTCAATTATCCTATACAATTGTCAACCTGATACATGGATCGCGATCCATGTTTGGTAACATCTTTTCATGATTTTTTCTCCTTCTGGTTCCTTGCCTTTAGTTGAACCCAATTCTCACCCCTTTTTGAATTTGGACAAATAAAAGTTTAGGTTCCCCAAATTTTCTTAACTTTCACGGTTTTGTTCAGCTTAGCCCAATTCCTTGATTTGGATGCTCTTTAGCACCCTATTTTTGACCAAACATAGGATTCTAGTGACTTTGAGTCAGTTCTAAACAATGGAGACAATTTCTAGTCATTTGGCCTAAAAGGTACATGGATCGCGATCCATGTTGGGCAAGAAAACTGGGAAAAAACTACTCAGTTTGTCTCCTGCAAGATTGTATGTCCCCTTTTTCTAGGTTTTGTTAAGTTTGGTTCAGCTTTGACCATCACTTTTACAAATTTTCAGAGTTATGGTGGGCGTGGCCCTTATGAAGTGTGAAGCAAGGGAGAAAGGCCTCTCCATGTGTAGCTTAGCCTGAGTGATGGCGAATATGCGCGATCGCTGCGTTGGTTTTTCTTGTAGCCGCGCTGGGTAGAACCTAAAGCGTTTTGGCTAGGGGAGGTGACGGCGCCGATAGTGGTGCACTGACGATGGAAGGTGGAGATTCACTGTGGATGGCCATTGTCCGTTCACGATTGATGATGTGGCAATGCCCGTTGTGGGCCGGTTCACATGCCACCAGGCTTTTTGAAGGAAAGGGCTCCGCACCACTAGCGATATCACTAGTGGTCTTGTGCATAGATAGAGGGCAGTCCCATGGGGTTGAAGTGAGAGAGAGAGAGGGAGAGTGTGGCCGTCCAGGCGGGTCGAATGCAAAGGAAGGTCCCATAAAGTGAAAACGAGAGAGAGAGAGAGAGAGAGAGAGAGAGAGAGAGAGAGAGAGAGAGAGAGAGAGAGAGAGAGAGAGAGAGAGAGAGAGAGAGAGAGAGAGAGAGAGAGAGAGAGAGAGAGAGAGAGAGAGAGAGAGAGAGAGAGAGAGAGAGAGAGAGAGAGAGAGAGAGAGAGAGAGAGAGAGAGAGAGAGAGAGAGAGAGAGAGAGGGTTTAAAGGCAAGTCCAGTGGTTGTGCGAAAGACCACACAAAGCAGGCTAGGACCAAAAAGGAGAATGAGGAGAGAGAAAGAGAGAGAAGGCTAGTGGAGGGTGGATAAAGCAAGCGGCTAGACAAAGATGGTCAAAGGAGAGGTCAAAGGGGCAGTGCAACCTAAGCCTACCCAAAGGGTAAAAAAATAAAGAAAAAGGAAAAATAAAAAATGATACCATGGGGCACTAGCAATGTCGCCAGTGCACCTCCCCCTCAAGAACAAGCCAAAGAGAACGAAAGGAAGCAAATGAAATGAAGCGGCTCCCCCCTTCCTAAGTTTCCAATTTGGGATGCCAGATGGGTCAATAAGAGGGCAGTTTGCAAAGTTGAAGGCCCCCCACGATTGATGATAAAGAATCAGGAAGCCTTGCCAAGACTGTGAGAACTGCCAAGGTAAAGAGCAAAAAGTGAAGAGAAAACTGGAGTTAGGCTTGTTGAAGCCTACAGATTATGTACTTGTGGCGATGGCCAGGTGTTTGGTGGACCGACCAACGATGGTACCAAATATGCAGAGGGTGGAGCCTGTTGAGGTAAGGACTTTAATCGATTATACTCCTTGGGAGTTCATTGTTTGTGAGATGCCCGTGTCGATTGTGGAGGAGCTCCCCAATGAAGATGAGCCTTTTGTCAAGGAGAACCTATGTGAAAAGGAATTGGCAGATGCTAAATGCCCAAAGTAGCTTGAAGACATAGGACCCATTCTTGTGGAGTGCTTGTACGAAAGAGTGGTAGATTGTGGCCAAGTTGTGGGTACCAAAATCTTGGAATTGGATGATGAAAGTCGGCAGATGATGGTCCAACTCTTATAGAGCAAAGAAATGGCAGAGATGTTGATATCGAGTCCACTTATGGTGATGATGGTGAGAGCACCAAATCCAGCTTTTGGGTGACGAGTGAAGAGAGTACCTTTGATGATGGATGCACATTCTATGGCGAGGAGATGGATTTTGAGGAGGCTGTGGTGGTAAAGGTAAGGTTACCTAGTTATATGCATAAAGATATGGTGGTGGCTGCCACAAATGAAGAGCAGGTAAAACTGTCAATGTTTGGGAATGAAAATATGCAGGTGAGAGTGCTATGCGACACCCTGTTGATGACAATGCTCATCAAGGTAGCTGTGGAATATGCTTTGGTTATACAACTAGTACAGAGGTTTCCCAAGAAGGAGAAAGCTACTATGGGTATGAAAAGAGGACAAGTTACAAGTATGTGGAATTGGAGATGATCTCTTTAGATAGATGATTCCAGTGTTAGAATTTAGAGCTATTGGTAAGTCATCAATTCAGTCAGTGAAGCTGGGATAGAGACCAGAGACTGGACTGTAATAGTATCTGAACTAAAATAGTATACCGAAATGAGAGATAGACTAGAGAACTGAAAAAGTGTTTGTAGTTTCAGATTCATATTCAAGAACAATTAGTACAAGGTATAACGGCTTGAAGCTTAAAATGATTACAAAGTTACAGGTGAAGAGATTGTAGCTCGGAAAATACTAAAAAGTTAAGCCAAAAGAACTCCAAAGCAAGAAGCAAGAAGCCCGATTACAATGTAATGGCTCCTATTTATAGCCTTCTAGAAGTTACTGTAATAACTCCCATGGTAATTACTGACCGATCCACTTTTCGGCTTTCCAAAAGACAGTTCTCGCCTGCTGAACTGTCTTCACCTTCTATATCCTTCCCTCCTTTCTTGAATTTTGGTATAACTCCAAAATTTCTGAAAAATCTACCGCTTGATTCTCAATTGGTGTTGAGGAACCCATCTAGATTTGTGGTTGAGGTCCAGACCCTAAACCCTAAACCCTAAACCCATATGTCTGTTTGTTGATTTGGCCGATGTTCCTCCTGAGTTGGCCTATGTTTCTCCTAAGTTGGCCAATGTTCCTCATGATAGTACTCCTCTAGAGTTGCTAGCTCTCATGATATTGCTACCTTTATGCCATATTGATGCTTGTTGAGTGCTTGACACCCCTATAATTGTAATTCCAAGGGTGTCAAGCCAAAGAAATTCTAGCGTCTTACTGGGAAAATCCACTGTCTAATTCTGAGATGGAACTACCTAGTATCCCTCCACTGAACCCGCTTTCTCTTGCCCTTATTCTGTGTGGTGCTTCAGAAGTTCCAATGCCAGCATTTTCCTTCTCGATAAGTCAATAAATGGCCTCCTTCTCAAGCTGATCCCGCCTTGCAGTGGACATCTCCAATTCATAATGCGTGAGAGGATTATATGTTTTGGTGTCGAGATCATACGGCGTCCGTCTATCCTTTGTCAAACGGCATCCGGCCAATTTATGACAATGCAAAGCCATGTGGATCCATCATTCAGAGAGAGACTGATTTGTTTTAATCCTAGCTTCAAAGAGTATCTCAACCATTTCTCTGTACTATGGCCCCAAACCAGGTTTAGCCGTAATATCCTTTTCAGGGATCTTAAAGGACTCCGCAGTAAGTTGAAGCAACTGTTTGTGATCTTGGTGAGACCTTTAAGCTAGATTTTACACTGGCCCATACATAACTTGATTCTCTACATTTCTCCTTGCAATTCCAATACATCATCTAGTTGTAGAGCATCATTGATCAGTTTTAGCCAGGTTTTCCATTCTACAGTGGATCGCTCATACCAATCCTGAAGATCATTAGTAATGTTATAGTATGTGAGCCTATCCACTGGTTCTGGATGTTGAGGATACAGCACTGGGAAAAACCTAGACAGCTCATTCTCTCTTGTAGGAAATGCATAGAGGAGAACTGGGGAATCACGTATAAACTCTAAAAATTTGAGATCAGCCTGCTTCTCCTGCTGCATCATCTTCTTGGTGACTTGAACCAGTTGAAAAAGTCTTCGGAGAGCAGTTGCCTGCTCCCCTACTGTCATTTGAGTTTGTGGTCCCTTACTACTAGAAGTCTGATCTTCAATAATATCTTGTACCCTCTAGCCTAGAACTCCCCTAACAATTGTATTTGCATTAGGACTTCTTTCAATTAAATTTTGACCTCATTCATACATTTATATGTAGGCCCGTTCCAAAGCAAAAAGGTCTAATTCAATGGCTAGGGAATGACAGTCTCTGCGATAGACTGCCGCTGCCAGTGTGTATTAACCAGCTTATCATTAGGGGTTAGTGCCCGTTCAGGTACTCTCTCTAGAAATTGAATTTTGCTAGGATGATCAGGTAGTTGGCACAAATCCTGATCATGGAAAGCGGCTGATTTCTAATGCTGGATCATTTCTTTGGTGCCGACATATAGTCATTGAAATCGTTCCAGATCAGAAATAAGAACATCATCCTCCAGATACATCCTAGTTATAAGAGCTTGCTAATGTCTTAGCCTCTTGTTCACTGTGATGAGCTGTAATGAGTGTTGCTCATCGCCTTTCAAAATCTCAGTCACAGCTTTGCCTTTTCCTTTCACAACTGAACTGTGTTGTGACTGATGTACTGGTGAATCTTCAGTGTTTTCTGGTTGTTGATCACCAGCCTATTGATCTCCCAACTGTTGATCCCTATACTGGTCTGGCTGGTCTGTGTTGGGATGACTGCCCCCTGTGGCACTTGATCCACCAAATCTTGAAGGCGAAGATGGAGGAGAGTCATTATCATCATCATGTTATCTATTGGTTCATCCTCCCTCTCTTCCTCCTTCTCTTTTGCCTCGTTAGAATCCTCATCGAGGTTATTATGCTTGTCAATATAGTCTAGAATATCTTGATTTGCCAAATCACTGTTATATTCAGAAAGTTTATCCTGCAAATCACTTTGCATTATTTCCATGAGCTCCCCCATATTATCCATATTGAAGACGACGTTGTCTTCTGGATTCATAATATCAGCCAAGTTATTGTATATGTATCTTTTAGTTAAAGAGGCTTTCAATGCAGTGTGGCTGGTTAGCAATGAGTTGAAATCAACTCTCTTCATTCACAGTATAGTTTCAAATCTTTCAGCAGCTCTCTCAGCCTCTTCCTTCTCTTCATTTAACTGTCTCATCTCAAACTCAAGCTTTGAAAACTTATTTTCCAATGTCTAAATTGTCCTGGCTGACTAATTTTCAAGAATACTATGCCGCAAGGATAGTGCCCCTATATCCTGCTTCAACTTCTCAGCTTCATTAGGAAAAGTTTGGACTAAAAAATGGGCCTTGTAAGAATTGTTGATGTGGCATAGCTTTCAAAAAGTGGATATCGGTAATTTTTTTGCAAATAAGATCCAAACTTGTCGGAGGTTGGATATTTAGAATCTACTCTTCAAATGCTATCTATTGATATATAGCATGCATGTATCGGACATTGCCTTCATGTAGATCTAGAAAAAGGTGATTTTAGATTACCGTAACGGTAACAAAACCTGGCTGATTGAAAAAAAATGGCATAACTTTCATAGAAGTCATCCAAACTTTTCGGACCTTGGCTCTTTAGAATCTATTTTCAAGAACTTTCCAACGATAGGTCATATCATGGGGTTCTAAGCAATATTTAGAGGGGTTTACCGGGTTGCTTTCTTTTGTACAACTTTGATGATGTGGCACTCTTAAAAGGCCCAAAAATGAGTTCAAAATTTTCCTAACGGCTGCTCACTGTCCCTCAGTTCAGCTTTTAACTTGGTCACTTCATCATTAGACGCTGCGGCATCGAACATTTGTCCGAAAGCATTGACAATTGTGTTCCAGGATGACTGGATAAGTTTTGGGCATCCATCATTGACTGTCGCTGGGTCAGAGGCAACTGGCTTATAAACTGTAATAGGAGCCATATATGGTAATGTGGTATAATCAGGGTTGTGCAGGACTAATCGTCCTATGAGAGGATGAGTCTGTAGCTATTGTAACTGATCTGCATCTTGGTTCTACTCTCTTCTCACATGATTGAATTGGACTTCTTCAAAATACTTTAGCATTTTGTTGATGGAAAGAACCAATGCTTCAAAGAATTTCGCTTTACCTGTCATTTGGCCTAGCAGTTGCTTGATAACTAGCAACATATCTCCCTTCACCATTACCCTTGAAATGCCAAACTCTATATACTACTTCAAACCCAAATGTAGAGTGAGGTACTCCGCATTGTTATTGGTGTGGACATCCTCCAGATCGTACGCCTTCAAAAATATAGCTTTGCATTGTGGGTCATGTATCACCACACCTCCTCCTTCTTTCTGTACTACCCTTCAATACGCTCCATCGAACCACATTGTAAAAGAATCCTCCAAATCATGCTCCTCCTTAGCTTCATCTTGCACCATTCTTGGATAGGCTGGAAAATCGACTCAATTGCTGACAATAATGTCCGCCAAGTGAGACCCACTCGTGTGAGCTACCTTGAACTTGAACTCAATTGTAGCTCCAACACCCACGACTTCATAATCCTCCTTCTTGGCTTCAAATGTAGCACCACCTCTGGCAATAGATTGTTAGCTATTAACACGAAAAACTTGCACACAATTAAATGCACCTTTTCCTACAAGCGAATACTATAGCCATCACCCATTTCTTTGCCGTGGTGTAGGTAGCCTCTCTTGGGATAATCACCCTACTCTCAAAGTATATCGGCTTATAGCTTCTCCCTACCTTTTGTAGTAGAACCGCTCCAATAGCAATTGTGCCCACTGTCATAGACACATAGAAGTCGTCCTCTCAATTGGGAGGACACACCATTGGTAACTGACACAAATTTTCCTTGACTCTATCAAAAGCCTCCTGAGCTTCCTCATCCCACTCATAACCATGCACCTGTTGAGCTCTGTTTTTAAGAGGATGCACATATTGCGACAATATCCAAAAGAAACGTGATAGATACTTCAGCTTATGAACAAACGAAGCCAAACCTTGAGCATCTGATGGTGGCTCCATCAACACCAACGTCTTCACCTTCTCGGGATCAGCCTCTATACCATTTTGCGACACCACATGATCCAACAGCTGCGCTCGATTTTGTGCTAGCTTCTTGGGGTTTAGCTGACCTCCTTCCTCATCAAGCCTCCGAAAGCATAACTGCAACTTTGATAGGTGCTCTAATCTTCAACTGTAGTAGCCTATATCATCCATAAAGTCCCTGATAAATCGGCAATCCCTATCTGAAATTACCCCAAAAAGCCATCCATAATTGAGTATCTCTCGTGCCCAGCCACTTGGTTTAGGATTTCATCTTGAAACGGCAATGGATAGTGTTTCTCTTGGTTGTGGCATTCAATGGCTTGTAATCGACACACACATTCCATTTCCCCTTCTTCTTAGGGGTTAAGACCACTAGCGAGACCTACTCTGACTCTTTCACAGGGTACATAATGCCTACATCCAGAAACTTATTGATCTACTGCCAAAGGGCCTCCTTTTGGATTTCCCCTAGTCTTCTTAGCTTCTGTGCTTTAGGAGTATGTCCCTCCTTGAGAAAAACCTTGTGCTCTATCCCTTTTGCACCACAAAAATGCTTGTACTCTGTCACAAATAGGTTTGGATGAGACTCACACAGTTGAGCATAACCCTCCTTTTCACCCTTGGTCAAATCTTCACTCAACATGCTCAAAACCTCCTCTATGCTTAAACCATGAGCTTGAGGTTGCATACCTTCTTCTTTAAGTGGAGAGTTGTCTATGGTGACTCCAAACAAGTCTACATCTATCTTCAGCATTTCCTCCTCGCTCTCCTCTTCCTCTGTGTGTCCTAGTGTAGCCTTCCTCATAGCCCGTCTCTGTTTTGTATGTGTATCTCGTCATGTCGCCTTCATCTTTAACTGCCACCATAGGATGAGAGCTGCTCTCCTTGGTCTTCAAATCTAGCACAATTTGTCAGCTTCCCTTCTCTTTGTCAAGCAAGGACTTTTCTCTCCCAATCTTGCTTAGCACCTATCGCCAAAAGCCATGGCCTACCCAAAATGATTGGATAAGCATTATCCCCTGCTTTCATCACAAAAAAGTCTATCAGGCACTCTATGCCCAT
This sequence comes from Adiantum capillus-veneris, assembly GCF_014529385.1. Lineage (NCBI taxonomy): Eukaryota > Viridiplantae > Streptophyta > Polypodiopsida > Polypodiales > Pteridaceae > Adiantum > Adiantum capillus-veneris. The sequence goes on along the minus strand of NC_140958.1, from coordinate 48,491,352 downwards.
CACCTTGACCTTCACATTCCGAGCTGCACCCAGACATCTGGCCTCGGTATGGTTAGTCATCCTCATACGCACATTCGACTTGACTCTGCCTTGACTCTCGTCTCTTTCATGGCTACTTCTGTCATGACTCAAACCTACGCTCCACCATCTATATAGGCTTGGACCTGCATCCTCTTTTCTATAATAGCATCCACCAGTGGAAGAACGTCACTGGGGTTACCTACCCTCAAATCCATGTTCTACACTGCTTGCACATTTCCCTTAGCTCTTGGTAGCCTCGTGTTAACACTTGTGGACCACTGCCTCCTTAATTTTGGATTTAAATCTAACAATTGACCAAAAGTAATGTTTGCTTTTTGATTTTGAACATCATTTACCAGATTGTACTCGGGATAGCCTCGCCCCAATTGGAAATCCACTTACTTGATTTTGCGGTGTCCCCTTCTTTTGCTGGGCTCCGGTTGCTCTCTAAACTTTGTACACCTTCTCTTTACCCTTGCGAGCTCTAGTTTCCTGCTCTGTCTCTGTCTCTCTCTCAACTCTTGCTGTCTTATTGGCCAAAACTTTGACATCCTACTTATCCACCCCGATGATATTCACTCTTGGGACTTTGCCTCTGTTTGGTGGAGCTGGCTGCACAAGATTCTCCACCGCTTTCTCTCTTGGACCATTGAACTGCCCTTGACCTTGACCTCTACCAAAAAGGGGGTATATGCCTCCTCTCTCTCTGTGTGGTTCAGGACAATTGGGTGAATAGTGCCCCTCTTCTCCGCAATTGTAACACCTACCTGGCACTGGCCTTGCCCTGCCTCTTCCTCCTCTTGGCTTCCCTCTATCCATTACGCTTAGCCGCAACTCCTACATTTGCTCGGACAAATCTTGCATTGTGCATACCCAATTTTGCGGCACAACAGCTACACCTCGATTCCCATGATTTTCTTCGTGTATAGGTTCTCTCGAACTTTGCGATTGAGTAGGGGCCATCGTTTCGTAGCCCAACACACCTTACTCTGTCTTCTTCTTTATCTTTCTGCTCTTCGATCCTGCATTGGCTACCTCACCATTGTAATTCTCTGGACTCTTGAAATTGACCTTTTCTCTCACTTTGGGGTGCAAACACGCCATGAACTTATCTAACTTGAAGTATTCTCCATTAGCCAGTTGCATGGTTGTCGCTAATTTGGCCCAACATTCTTCAAAATGACCCAATAATAGATTGAACTCTTGACTTACATCTTGCTTAAGCGCCTTCAGCTTCTCATCCATCTCGACTGGGGACACCTACTTGCAAAAGTCATGAAGAAACCTCGCCCGTAGAGCCGGCCATGCTTACCTCGGCTCGCCTTCCAACACTTCATACCATAATTTGGCTTTTCCACGCATCACCAAAGGAAACATCTGCATCTTGCTATCCTTGTTCTGCATACACAATGATAGCATATACAGCTCGAAACCCGACATCCACTCATCAGGGCTCTCCTCGCCTGTGAAAATTGATCCATAGCTTCTTGCCGTTATGACTTCCAATATGAAAAACTGCTTCTCTTCGATCTACTCGGAGCAATCAATGTGCTCCTCCGTGGGGGCACCATAAGATGGAGAGGGGGAATGGGGAACACACCCGGCACAAACACAAGGGCCTCTCTATAGCTTAGGGTATCCACACCACCCCTATCCTCTCAAAAAACACCTTCGAAAACACACTTTACACTAGCAGACCACCGCCTGCTCAATTTCCATTGCTCACACACTCCATAAATCCACCACACAAATCACACCTACTGCCACTGTTTGTCTCCACCCTTACACATGCACACAACCACTCAATCTCACTCTCTCACACAAAACATCGTCGATCAGGCGGGACACGCACATTCGCACTGCCGACACCAAGGGGAAACATGAAAGCAGGAGAAAGAGAAGGGGGGAAGGGGAAACAACAACAAGATGGGGCAACAACGGCTTGATTTCACTTCAAAAGGCATGTACAAAGGCTTGCACTGCACTCCACTTTCCAAGCTTCAAACTGCACAAAAAAAGCCCTTAGTTTGATTAAAATTTGACTTTTATAGGGGGGGGCCTTCAATTTTGGAAATCGCCCTCTTATTGGCCTATGTGGCATTCTCATTTGGCATCTTCGAAGGTGGTAGCTGCTTCATTTTTTATCTACTCTCTTTTGCACTTGGAGAGGCATTAGTGATGTCCCTATTGCCTCCTAGGCATTTTTTATGATTTTTTATTTTTTATTTTCTCCTTTATTTTTTACCCCTTTGGGCTACCCAAACCTTACACTGCCCCTTTGGTCTCACCCTTGAACACCTCTATCCGGCTCCCACCTTGCCTTTACCTCTGTTTGGTCTTGCTTTAAAATGGGCCCTTTGCTTTGCACTTGCCCTGGCTCGGCCTTGCCTTCACCTCGCCTGGCCCTTGCTCGGCCGGCCTTGGAATGGTCCTTGCCCTTGCCTTGTACACATGGTGGCCCTTGGGCTCTCTCTCTCTCTCTCTCTCTCTCTCTCTCTCTCTCTCTCTCTCTCTCTCTCTCTCTCTCTCTCTCTCTCTCTCTCTCTCTCTCTCTCTCTCTCTCTTACTGCCTGCAGGACTGGCCTTTTTGGAAAGCTTTCAAGTTGCCTCTCTCTCACTGCGGAACCCCTCCCCTAAGCGATAGCGACGTTGCTATCTGGACCAGCTTTCTGGACCAGCTTCTAGATCACACTGAACACTACATTACAGAGCACTGACTTGGCACTTCGGACACCTTAATCCGCTATCCCATCTGTGTTACCATATACATGTGGTAGTGATGTGTGTGACCACACTAGGACAGCCGAGGCATTTTTTCCCTCTTTAGGAGGTTTTTCCCCCCGAGCATCGTATATACGTCCATCACTCTAGGGCTATCTATGTTTCAATTGCACACTAAGTAAAACACTCTCTATTGTGTGCCTTGAGCTTCCTTCGTCTCCCCCAAGCCGTGTGTGTTTCTCTGCAACCCTAATTCCAACAATTGGTATCAGAGGAGGTTGCGTCCTCCCGCACTTAGTCGCCAGCTGCTCCAGCACACGTCTGCTCACTTTCTCTGATTTCAGTGAGCTTTGGCGAGTGTTCGCAGGTTGACAAATATTTTGAGCTCATTTTGGCCTCCGTTTCCACTACAGGCAGTACTACACTAGCTCTTTCATCATTTTGTGCAGAATTTCTGTTAGTGTCGTTTTTTGCATAACAGGTGCCTCATAGTCTTCTACGGTTTGTGCTATATAGCACGTGTTGTTCCCACTCTATTTCTCCTATTTTCGGGCAGTTTTCACATCAGGTGTAGCATTTACCATGGCTGACAACAACAACACAGATGTGTTCAAGATGTTTGATGCTGAGGACAGGTTGGATGGGGATAATTACCCTATCTGGGCTTATATGATGCATCACGTTCTTGTGTCAAAGGGCGTTTGTGACCTTGTGCAGGGCATTGATGTACGTCCTGGTTCTAAGGATGTAGGCGATGTTGCAGGTCTTGCTGCAAGTTGCTGCTATTAGAGTTGTTTTCCCTATGGCAGAACAAGCTCGTTGGGATGTAAAGGATGTGCAGGCTCATGCATTGATTGTGTTGTCTATGAAGCGCGCCACTGTTCCTCACATTCGCTCAACAAAATTTACAAAACAGGCTTGGGATATTCTAGCAGGTCTTTATGCAATCCGCAATGAGGCTAAAATTGCTTTGCTGCGTTGTCGTGCTGTGACACGTACATAGTGGGAACACATGCTACAAGATCTATCTTGTAACTTTTTAGATACATAATTATATTTCCTATAATGTACATATACATATGTAAGTATAACAATAAGCTTTCTATCTCATCCTATTATTTATCTCAAGGGTAACGTATTCTTACTTTACCATAAAAAAGTACTATGGGAAAAGCGTCAATAGCTCCGCCTCTTTAACCTTGGGCCAAAAGCATTGATTCTTTCTTCTACCATCTCATTATTATCTCACACCCTATCTAGATCCTATATCTAGGGTAATTTTCAATCTATATATATTCTATGTATTTTTCTTATATTTGTTTTTAAATAGCTACTAGGAGGGAATCAAATCCTAGTGGGACACTAGGTGGCATGATTTCAAAGATACAGTTATTTTAATGCATTATTGCAAGCATCAGTACAAAACTTTGTCAAGGAGAACTGTCATGATTTCATATGGCATGAGGTGTCCATTGGAATCAAATAAAAGTCTAGGCTAAGGGGACCACAAGAAGACTTTTGCTGCCAAAATTGTACCCTATTTTGATGATTTTTTTACACAAGGTTTCAATCCGAATTGGAAAATGCATATAACAATTAAGTCGTTGCTAATGAGCTGAAGTTTCTGTCCATATTTTTACTTTTTTATTTAGAGCCGCGGTTGAGGAGATATGATCAAAATACTCGACCCCAGTCTGCCCACATCATGCAGAGATAGCTCATTTCCAACTTTTCCAATTTCTGTTCACACTGGATCCTCTCTTCTTGTGTAAACCCTTGGGGGTTCCCTTCACCTATAAAAGGGGACCTCTTCTTCCTTGAAAACCACTCAAGCATTCAAGCCATTGATGAGAGGAATTCGTGAGGAAGTGAGTAGTAATGCCATAGCCATTAACAGAAGCTTAAGCCTACACTTTCTCCTAGAGGAAGACTAGCCATTCTTGCATACTATCCTTGGAAGATCAACTCTAATCAAAGAAGGTCTTGGACTTGGCGTATCAATCAAAGTTGAATTCTCCCCTCTTTTTCTCTTTCCATCAATAATGGTGCCAAAGGGTTTGTCAAGTACGATGTGTTCTACATTGATGTTTTCTTGATTTTTTGTTGTTTTCTTTTTCATCTCTAATCCAACATATATATATATATATATCTAATATCATCTCCTTAACCAAATCTATCTCTCTCTCTCTCTCTCTCTCTCTTAGTAATTCATCCTCTCTACAAATTCTAGGTTCTCTTTGCTACAGGTACATCTCTCCCTGCAGTATCCTTATTGCTTACGGGCAAGAATAGGGCTTGGGAGGGAAACTTCTCATCTCTGCACTTCTCTCATATCTACATTTCTCACATACTATCCTAGATGAATAATCCACATGATGATAATTTCTATCGCTTTCACTCTGTACGATCTATTAGAATTAACGTATGGATTAGCCGTAAAATAAACTTTCAACAACGTATAGTGTTTCTCTTTGGCCTAGAAAGGCTCAATGAAATACTTCTATCACCGGATCCCATCATACTACCTCTCATAGACTATAAATTTTCTTTTGACGTAAGCGTAGTTATCTTGCTATGAACCAAGAGGATTTGTACACACAATTAATCCCAATCACTAGACAAAATATATATATATGGTAAGCACAAAACTACAATTCCAAAGAACAATTCGTAGCCTATTTGGTCAGCCAAGATCGAATGCCATTAACTCATCTATTAACCCTTTCATTTTACCCATGATACACGACCATAGCCTTGATGTTTTCATCTTTGTGTTGTTTTGGCACTCTCTTTTGTGTTCTTTCTTTGTGTGTGTGAGTGCAATAGAGAAAGACTGGGACTTCTTTCATTGCACTTCCTTCCAAACCCTAGTCTCCATGGCATCTATGGTTTAACTCCTTCATATAGTTTCTTTTTAGTTCTCTAACAAACTCTCACAGCCATAAGCCCGGTGCTTTCCTGGCAAGATCGCAAATTTCTCGATATATTTTTGGTGAACCCGACGTGAAACTGGTAGGGTGAGAATTTGTGGGTAACCATGGGTGATCATGTTGAGCAACAAGGTATGCATTTTGACCCAGTAACAATGCAAATGTTTCAAGCATTTGCAATGTTCATGCAACAACAACATGCCATTGAAAGAAGGAAATTTCAGCAACGAAGGCCATACAAGCAGTCATCAATAGAATGGATCAATTCAATGGCAAAGATGTAACCAAGTACCTACGCGAGTATGTGAAGGAGATGGAGCTGCATCGCGTGTTAGAAGGTGAGATGATTCAAAGCTTTGAGCTAGTTGTTGCTCCAGAAATTAGAGAACATGTTAGGGCAATTAAAGATGGGCATGAGAGAAATCGGGAAGAACTCAAAGTAGCTTTAAAGGAGGAATATTTCATGGAGGACTCAGAGAGAGTGACCAAAAGGACATTCTTAGAATGGGTAGTTAAGCCAAAGCAAGGACTATCAATAACAGAGCTACTTAGGTAATTTGAGCGACGCTATGCACAACTCACAAGGACAGAAAGGGCCACACTAGATGCAGAGAAGATAGATCTTTTCTTACAAGCTGCAGGTAAAGAGTTTCAAGAAAATTTGGAGATTCTTCTTGAAGATAAAGATGCTGAGTAAGGACTAAAGACCGACTGGAATGAGGTTGAAGGTGTTGTCTCACTGCTTTCCAAACGACAAAGAAGAAGGGACAAGATGGTAGTAAACAGTACAAGTCCTTCCACCTGAACTTCTGACAAAATGATAAAGCCTACCTTTATCGCTCCTAAGTTTGATGAGTCCATGCTAGATGAGCTTGTGAAGGGAATGCGTGACTTGAAGGTGAAGCTTGCAAAGCTTGAAGAAAAAGGCCAACCATAAGGCCACTTCCTAGGCAAAGAGAACCTCCCAAAGAAGGGTTTGTTAATAGATGTATTTGGTGTGATAGTACAGACCCTGTAAGAAGGGATTGTGATGATTTTAGTGATGCTTTGTCAAAAGATGATTTTTATTTTAAGTATGGTAAAATCCACTTAACAGAGACAGGTCTACCCTTGAGAACTAACTTTGGGAAGGGGGGAATGCAAACCTTAGTTGAAGATATGGCAACTAACCGTGCCAGCTCTTCAGTTGAGGCAGCTAATTATGGAGTAAAAATTGAGCACCTTAATGATGAAGAGGTGAGTGACCATCATGGTCAAATTTGGCCAAATGTCATGCAATTAGCTAAAAAGGGAAAGGTTACAAAAGAGATTCTACATGAAGCAGGTGATTGCATACGTCTAGAAACAGGATGGAATGATCCAGTGGACTCATTGTCAGTGCATGCCTACATTACAAAATGCCAACAAAATGAGGCAATTGTAGAAGAGAAGCGCAGACGTGAGAATGTTGATGAAGGACCATCAAAAAGACCTTCTAAAAGTGGGGGAAGAAGCGACTCAATGCCTTCCCAAACAACCTTGACACAAGGAGCGTCTCCACCTGAAGTACTCATGGAGGAGTCTACAACAGGAAAGAAGCAAGAGCCAACAAAAGGTAAGACAAAAGGCCCAACTTATAAACTACAATCTGATATTGAGATTGCTACAGATTTGAAGAAAGTCTTGGAGGAAAGGATCTTGAATAGCAAGATTGAGTTTACTCTGGGAGAAGTTCTTGGCATTGGAAAGCGTGAATTCCATGAGGAGATCATTGACATCATCAAGAGGAAGAGGCAAACCCTTGCTGAAGTTTCTCGTCCACAGGTTGAAAGGGAAACCTCGAAGACACAAGGGATGCAACTACAAAGTAAGGAGAATGATGGAGCTGTGGTAGGATGCTACCAATCTAGTGGGAGAGTGAAGCAAGTGCATTTCTCAAATGATGATGAAGAAGTTGAAGATATTCCTAAGAGTTACTATTCAAGAAGTCATTGGGCAAGGGCTACTACAAAAACTTTGGTCAAGATAGGTGATCTTGAAGAGCCATTTGTTGCCTTGATTGACCATGGTTCAGAAATAAACATAATGTCAAAGAGTCTCTACAACAAGTGCAAATGGCCGATGGATACAGATCATGGCTGGATGGTAAAAGTGGCAAACAGTTCATCCGGTGAATTGTATGCAGCATGTCTAGGTGTGAAAGTGACAATAGGTGATGTAAAGATTGACCAAAACTTCTTTGTATAGGATACATCTTCATATCATCTCATCCTTGGACAACCCTACATTGTGGGAGTTTGAATGGAAACAAAGGTAATGGATGATGGTTCAGCATATGCTAGAATACGTAGCAAAGATGGTAAACGAGCTGTCCAATTTCTCACAGTTTGTGTAAACCATGAAAGAAATCGTGACAACCTCAGAGAACATCCTCTAGCAAAGGTGAGCAAAGAGTTTCATGATCATAGAGAAATGATGGATTTTGGCCAAGTACCATTGCAAAGCGGGATTGTAGTGGTACAGAAAGAAAAGGAGTCTCGCCTGATCCAAAAATAGGTGAAACTTTCTCAACGATCTCCTTGGTAACAAGGAATGGATCAGTATGTTTTACAAAACTTGAAGATTTGAAGAGATGTGAGAGGCAATATGTGCATAATTTACAAATAGGCATGAAAAAGAGTGGGTTGCTAGAGCCTACTGAAAATGTTTTGGGTTTGTGTGAACAATTTTCTTTTGTAGATACTATGGGTGAGCTTGATGCTATAATGTGGTCTAGTTTGCATCTTGAAAATGAAGTTGTGGAAGTTTTCTCTATGGAAATGTATCAAGTAATAGAAGCCTTTAAAGAAAGCCAAATAGTTGGCCCAGAAGTCCATGTTGAAACCAAATACAAGAGTGTAGCGAAGAAGGTGATACGAGTAGCTTCACCCTTACCACCCAACAACAGGGAAAAGATTGAGCAAGCCTCTTTGCAACCAAGTTTAAGGAATCCTAAAAAGATCGGGTATACCTTCAGAAAGGAGTATTTTCAAGAGTTGCAGATTGGTTGCGAGGAGTTTCTAACAAAGGAAGAGACAAAGTGCTTCAAAGAAATGCTTTCAAAGCATGGTAAGGCTTTTGCATTTGAGCCACATGAGATAGGATGTGTTGATACTTCTATTGTAGCTCCTATGGTAATTTTCACAATACCTCATGTGCCTTGGAATCTCTGGCCTATTCCGGTTCCAAAGGCTAAGTTAGTAGAGCTACTGAATGAGAAGATCAAAATGGGAATTTTGGAGCCTTCTTGTGCTCCATAATCAAACAGGTGGTTCACAGTTCCAAAGAAGAATGGTTCTCTACGCTTCATCCAAGATATGCAACCAGTGAACAAGGTGACACTTAGAAATGTAGGTACAGGTCCAATTGTGGATGAGTTTGTAGAGGCGCTTGCAGGGAGGGCAATCTACTCAATGGGGGATCTCTACTCAGGGTATGATCAATTTCAACTTGCAATCGAAAGCAGAGACTTGACAACCATGAGGACACCTTTGGGTTTGGTAAGGATGTGTACCTTGTCACAGGGACCAACCAACTCGGTTGCACATATGATGAATGGGATGAATAAGGTCTTACGTGACTTTATTTCTCAAATCACAAGGCCTTTCATTGATGATTTGCCTATCAAAGGATGTGAAGAAAGTCACAAAGATGAAGCTTTGGATCTAAGGGGATGTTGCAGGTTTGTGGTAAATCACATAAATGATTGTGATAAAATTTTGTCTAGGTTGGAGGAAGTGAATCTTACTTTGTCAAGGAAAACGTCTATGTTTGGTGTCAATGAAGTTCTCATTGTGGGGCACATGTGCGGGCCATATGGTAGGAAACCTTGTCCAGCAAAGGTAGATGCCATCCAAAGAATGAAAGAAACATGCACTAGCATCACTGAGGCTAGAAGGTTTCTGGGAGCATGTATCTTTTATGTTTTTTGGATTCCACATTATGCACATGTAGCTGATCCTCTTTATTAGTTGCTTAGAAAGAATCAAAAGTTTAAATGGACAGAAGCACATGTTAAAGCCATGAAAAAACTAAAGGAGATTCTCCAGTTAGCACCAACTTTGAGAAAGGTAGACTATGAGTGTCAAAGGCCAGTAATTGTGACAGTAGACACCAGTCTTATAGGGATTGGACGGCCTATAGGGTGATGCATGGTTTTTAGGACCCCTTCTGAAGATGCAATAAAGGCACAATCAGTTGTTGGGGAGATGAGGATACTCTAGTCCAAGGGATCTCGAAAGAGAAGAAAAATCTACTTCACAAGCACCATAGAGTAAAAAGTGCCATGGACAGAAGATACGTGGGAACGAGCTCTTATGCATGCCTACAACCTATATCTTACAGAATAGCCCATTCTAGGTGTGAATTTCTAGTGAAATTTACACGAGGATGTTCGTGTGGACTCACAGCACAGTATACTCCGTTTTCACTTTTTTACCGACAGTAAATATTTTTTACCACAGTAAATATTTTTCACCTACATGGTAAATACAAATCACTTTTTACCTACAGTAACTTTTTTTACCCATGGTAAATATTTTTTACTGCACCATAAGTATTTGGTAGGTAACAGTTCACTGTCACTAGAAGCAGTGATTGGGCATCAACAATGCAGTTACAGGAGGAGAAAAGGGGAAAATCTTATGGTAAAGGTGAGTCAACAGGGATAAAGACTTTTGTGTTGAAAAGAGACATGCTGATTTTTTCAAAGAACACATGTCAAAAGAAGCCATGGTTGAGGATTTTTTGAGAATTTGATATTCAGGAGGACCCAGCTGCCACCTCCCCCCCGCAGGTCCCCCCCTGACATGTGCAGAACCTCCAGTTTCAACAACCACCTTACCTGCTCTTAAATGCTGGTCAAGGCCTTATCCCCATGTGTCACAATCAGAAAAATCAGCATTTACCCTCCCCTCTCACATCACTCTAGAGAATATCTTGATGGTGACATATCAGGTGACCTCAATCTGTTGACCACCCTAAGCAAAAAGTAACCCCAATCAACGGATTTAAGCATGTTTATCCCTAATCCTAAACCCTCTCAGAAACCTATATAAGGAGGCCTTCTCTCACTCAAAAACAACACTTCACCCACTTCACTAAGCAATGAAGCTATGACGACATTGCTCACAACGAGGAGCTATGGATGGAGCTCTACTCTCTCTCCCTCTCTCTCTCTCCCTCTAGTATGCTACATTACTAGCCCTAAAACCTAAATAAGGAGTCTTCTCTCATGCTCCATGGCCACCATCCTCGCCATCATTCTCTAAGGTATTGATGTGTTGCTAGTAGGATCATACCTACTTGCTGGGTTGATTGTTTTTGACAAGGGGTTATGCCATCCTTGGCTTGCTTCTCTATATCCTTGTTATGTATGATCAGATGCCGTTGTATTGTTAAGCTGATGTCTTGTGTATATATATGCTACATAAGGTCCCTGAGCTTCGTTTCTATGTGTTTTGCCATATGTTTTGATGCCATCATAATGCCAGAAGTCTCACTTGCCTATGTGCACTATGTGTGAGGTCCCTAAACCTCTTAATTTAGGGTGGTGCCCCCTTTGTTTTTGTTCTTTGCTTGTTTGCATGAGGCGTGGTTTGTGGAGTGTGCACGAGTACAGAGGCCACCCGATTGCACTGCTCTTTTTCCCGCTATCATAGGGCAAGATGACGAAGAAGGACGCAAGTATGTGGTAAGATTTGGAGCAAAGGTACTAAGTGCTCGCCAAAGAAACTATCCACAAATAAAGAGAGAGCTATGGGGTATGGTTACAGCCTTGAAAAATGGGAAAGAGTACCTAATTGATGCATGTGTGGTTGTAGAAACACATTGTCTACCACTTCTTGGGATGATTACAAGCTGCTCAACTCTAGACATTGCTATGTTGTAGTGGATTTCCTACATTAAGTCCTTAAATCCCGAGTTTAAGCACATTGCAGGTAAAGACAATACAGTGGAAGATATGCTATCAAGGGCAAGGTATGAAGATGAGTCACAAATGATTGACGAGGGAGATGATGTAGGCACAAAGTTCTATTCTATCTCTCTTGTCAAAGGTAACAATGTCTGCATGACTAATCTATTTGAATCATTTTTGAAAGAGCTGTATGAAGGTGATTGGCATCTTATTGGAAGCTACTTGAGTACTCTAACAAAACAGGATGATTGGTCTAAACAAGAATTCAAGAGGATACGCAGGAAAGCATATGGGTACTTTTTGAGGGATGGTTACTAGTGGAAGCATCCTAAACAAAAGGGTGCTACACCACAACGGGTTATATGTAAAAAAGAGACTCAAGTAAAGCTCATGCAAGAGTTTCATGAGAGTCTATGGGCTGGACACAGGGGTGTGTGGGCAACCTTCTCCAAGTTGAAAGAAAAATATTGGTGGAAGGGTATGTATAAAGATGTATCTCAATTTGTAGAGTCATGTGTAACTTGTCAAATGTATTCAAATGTCCGACATCGTGATGGATTGCACCCTACATATCTACTAGCCATGCACTATAAATGGGTTGTGGATCTAGTCACAATGCCTTTAGGACTCTGGCAGATGAGATAATTGGTTCTTGCATGAGAAGACCTAACTAATCAGGTTGAAGGAAGAGAATTAAGAGCTAAAACCACAGAAGATGTGTGCAAATTCCTTCTTGATGAGGTGATTTTCAGTTATGGTTGTGTGGGAAAAATCACTGCAGATAGAGGTGAACTGGATGCCGAAGAAGCAAGGGAGTTCTTTTCTAGATTAGGAATCAAGCTTTCTCTTACTACAGCTTACAACCCTGAAGGCAATGGAAAGAGTGAAAGAGGGCATCCTCCTATCATTAAAGCTTTGTCCAAGGCTTGCGAAGGAAGAGTTGGTGAGTGGCCAAAATTGTTACCAGATGCTTTATGGGCTGATCGTACAACACATAGCTCAGTAACTGGCTACATGCCTGCGGAGCTAATGTATGGTCAAAAGCCAATGATGCCGATTGAAGATACAATTCCCACGTGGAATGTACTACCTTGGCAAGAGGGGCTTAGCAGGGAAGATCTCCTTGCACCGCGTACAAGGCAGCTAGAGAGAAGATCACCTGGAGACATTGAAGCTGCAAAAGAACGACTCAAAAATGCAAGGTTGACAAACAAGGACTACTTTAATAAGCGACATCGACTCTAGAGCAAAGCAATTGACAAAGGTGACTGGGTTTTAGTGTATGATAGTAGCCTTGATAACCAACACACAGTCATGCGTAAGTTCTCAAAAAGATGGTTTGGACCGTATGTTGTAAAGCATGCGCATGAAAATACTACTTATAGCTGGTCTAAACTAGATGGTACAGAAGTAAAAATTCCCATTGCAGGAAAAAGGATCAAAATGGTTAAGAGAAGAGGTGACAATGATCCAGAAAATGTTGACGAGGAGGAAGAGCAAAACACATGTGAAGATGAATCTTTGGAATCATCCAATGAAGAAGAAAGCAAGGAAGATGTACAAAAGGACTGATCTTACAACAAAGAGAAAATGTGGCACATACTAGAGGATGTGCACGTTTATACGGGGTGGATGTTGTGTTGTGACACGTACATAGTGGGAACACATGCTACAAGATCTATCTTGTAACTTTTTAGATACATAATTATATTTCCTATAATGTACATATACATATGTAAGTATAACAATAAGCTTTCTATTTCATCCTATTATTTATCTCAAAGGGTAACGTATTCTTACTTTACCATAGAAAAGTACTATGGAAAAAGCGTCAATAACTCTGCCTCTTTAACCTGGGGCCAAAAGAATTGATTCTTTCTTTCTAAAATCTCATTATTATCTCACACCCTATCTAGATCCTATATCTAGGGTAATTTTTAATCTATATATATTCTATGTATTTTTCTTATATTTTTATTTAAATAGCTACTAGAAGGGAATCAAATCCTAGTGGGACACTAGGTGGCATGATTTCAAAGATACACTTATTTTAATGCATTATTGCAAGCATCATTACAAAACTTTGTCACAGAGCAATGTCATGCTTTCATATGGAATGAGGTGTCCATTGGAATCAAATAAACGTATAGGCTAAGGGGACCACAAGAAGACTTTTGCTGCCAAAACTGTACCCTATTTTGATGATTTTTTTACACAAGGTTCAAATCCGAATTGGAAAATGCATATAAAACGTAAGTTGTCGGTAATGAGCTGAAGTTTCTGCCCATATTTTTACTTTTTTATTTGGAGCCACGATTAAGGAGATATGATCAAAATACTGGACCCCAGTCTGCCACATCATGCAGGGACAACTCATTTCCAACTTTTCCAATTTCTGTTCACACTGGCTCCTCTCTTCTTGTGTAAACCCTTGGGGGTTCTCTTCACCTATAAAAGGGGACCTCTTCTTCCTTGAAAGCCACTCAAGCATTCAAGCCATTGATGAGAGGATTTCATGAGGGAGTGAGTAGTAATGCCATAGCCATTAACAGAAGCCTAAGCCTACACTTTCTCCTAGAAGAAGACTAGCCATTCTTGCATGCTATCCTTGGAAGATCAACTCTAATCAAAGAAGGTCTTGGACTTGGCATATCAATCAAAGTTGAATTCTCCCCTCTTCTTCTCTCTCCATCAATAATGGTGCCAAAGGGTTTGTCAAGTAAGATGTGTTCTACATTGATGTTTTCTTGATTTTTTGTTGTTTTCTTTTTCATCTCTAATCCAACATATATATATATATATATATATATATATATATATATATCTAATCTCGTCTCCGTAACCAAACCTATCTCTCTCTCTCTTAGTAATTCATCCTCTCTACAAATTCTAGGTTCTCTTGCTTACGGGAAAGAATAGGGCTTGGGAGGGAAAATTCTCATCTCTTCACTTCTCTCATATCTACATTTATCACATACTATCCTAGATGAATAATCCACATGATGATAATTTCTATCGCTTTCACTCTGTATGATCTATAAGAATTAACGTATGTATTAGCCGTAAAATACACTTTCAACAACGTATAGTGTTTCTCTTTGACCAAGAAAGGCTCTATGAAATACTTCTATCATCGGATCCCATCATACTACCTCTCATAGACTATAACTTTTGACGTAAGCGTAGTTATCTTGCTATGAACCAAGAGGATTTGTACACATAATTAATCCCAATCATTAGACAAAATATATATATTATGGTAAGCACAAAACTACAATTCCAAAGAACAATTCGTAGTGTATTTGGTCAACCAAGATTGAATGCCATTAACTCATCTATTAACCCTTTCATACTACCCATGATATGATATGACCATAGCCTTGATGTTTTCATCTTTGTGTTGTTTTGACACTCTCTTTTGTGTTATTTCTTTGTGTGTGTGAGTGCAAGAGAGAAAGAGTGGGGCTTTTTTGATTGCACTTCCTTCCAAACCCTAGTCTTTATGGCATCTATGGTTTAACTCCTTCATATAGTTTTTTTTGAGTTCTCTCACAAACTCTCACAGCCATAAGCCCGGTGATTTCCTGACAAGACCGCAAATTTCTCGACAGCGTAAAGAGGTGGAGTCGAAGATTATGCATGAGGAAGATGATATGGACGCTCTTCTTGCTGGTGTCAAGGATATCAATGAGCAACTTATTTCTGCAGGTGCAGTCATTTAAGACAGTTCCCTTGTGCAGACTAATCTTGATGCCTTACCAGATTCTTACCAAACTTTTGCTAGTACTTGGACACTTATGACCCAAGGAAATCCTGAAGTTGTAAAGTTTGATGCTTGCTGTTGCAAGAGTCACTTTCAAAAAAAAAGAGGACTAGGCAGCGTGCAGTTGAAAAGGCTTTTATTGATGTCTTACCAGATTCTTACCAAAATTTTGCTAGTACTTGGAGACTTATGACCCAAGGAAATCCTGAAGTTGTAAAGTTTGATGCATTATGCACATTGCTGTTGCAAGAGTCACTTAAAAAAAAAAAAACAGGACTAGGTAGCATGCAGTTGAATAGGTTTTTATTGCTTCTCAAATAAAGGGTGGTAACAGCAATGCAGCCACTTCTTATCGTTCTGTTGCGAGTGGCAAAAATTCTGTTCTTAATGCTTCCGCTGGCAGCAATTCGTCTGGAAATTTTGGTGATAAGGGCAAAAAGAAGATGCGTTGCCATTATTGTAAAGCTAATGATCACTTGATCAAGTCATGTCCTAAGTTGAAGGCCAAAGAGGCTAAGAACAAAGAGGGTGGTTCCGCCGCAAATGTTGGTTCCACTACAAATGCAGCCATTATTGAGTCTTCTGTGAAAGGAGACTGTCTTGCTGATGTTGATGCAGAATGGGCTTTTAGCACTTACAATCCTATTGTCCATGATGCATGCTTGTCAATTGTTGCAGATTCACATGTGTGGTATTTTGACAGTGGTGCTACAAAGCACATTACCCCACATCGTGAATTGTTTACCTCTCTCGAGTATGTCTCTCATGGGAATTCAGTCACTTGTGCCAACAATACCTCTTATCCAGTTCAGGGAGTTGAAAGATTGTGCTTACTACTGTAAATGGCAGTTCCTTCACACTTGTTGATGCACTTTATGTACCTGGGATCAAGAAGAATCTCTTGTCTGTATCCGCACTTGCTAGAATTTTACTTGTAGTCAAATTTGTGGATGACAGATGTACAGTTCATGATCTCGATTTTGGTGATGAAATTGTTGCATCTGGCCTTTTGTGTCGTGGGCTGTAGAAGCTCACTTTGTATGACAAGTGTGGACGAAATTTTGTAAATGCTGTTGCAGAGTCAAGGGCTATTTCAGATGCAAAACTTTGGCATGCACGTTTTGGTCATCTGAATTTTTTCAGCTTGCTGCGTTTGCAGAAATCTGATATGGTTGCTTCTTTGTTGCCTCTTGAAGCACCTGTCAAACATGTTTGTGAAGGCTGTATTTTAGGTAAGATGCAATGTTCTAAGTTTCCAAAGGATGGTTCAGTTTGGGCCACATGCAGGTTGCAACTTGTGCATAGTGATGTTTGTGGACCCATGCAAACTCCGTCCTTGGGCATTTACCTGTACTTTGTGACTTTCATTGATGACTACTCTAGGCATACATAGGTATTTCCGCTTAAAGCAAAGTCCGAAGTCTTTATGTGCTTCAAACAATTTCTGGCTATGGCTGAAAATGTCTGAAAATGTACTATGAGCACCCTCCGTTCCGATCGAGGGAAAGAGTATATGTCTCATAAGTTCAATGCATTTTTTGCTAGTCGTGGGATAAAACACCAGTGTACAGTGCCTTATACACCTCAACAAAATGGTGTTGCTGAGAGGAAAAACAAGTCACTTACGGAAATGGCACGATGTATGGTCAAAAGTCAAGCTTTGCCACATTCTTTTTGGCTTGAGGCCATCATGTGTGCCACTTATGTACTTAACAGGTGTCCTACAAAAGCTTTGCAGTCTATTACTCCATATGAAGCATGGCATGATAGAGAGCCTTCTACTGAGCACATGCGTGTTTTTGGCTGTTTGGCATATGCTTTGGTGCCACAAACACAACACAGAAAATTGGATGATAAGGCTGTCAAATGTATTTTTGTTGGTTATAGTGCTGAAAGCAAAGGTTACAAGTTATATCATCCACAAACAAAGCATATTATGGTTTCACGGGATATAGTGTTTGTAGAAGATTTTGTTCAGCCCTTGCTGTCATGTACTAGAGACAATAATGTAAGCTCACAGAATATTTATGACACTTTGTTGCCTCTTTTCAACGGTGAAAATACGAATGTAAGTTCCAATGAGGCAAATGTATAGCCTATGGGGGTTTTTAAAAATGTTATAGATCAACCTATGACTGATGCAGATGTACATGATGTACTTGATGAGGAAAGGGCTGCAAATGAGCATGCTAGAGGTATGCCAAAATGGATGATGCACACTTTTCGTGACAGTAAATTGGATGCACCTTTGTCTAGTCGTACTCGTTCAAGCTCTCACCATGGATCTTATGCATCAGATTGTTATGCTTTGGATGTGTCTAGCTTACATGATGTGGAGGAGCCTCTGTCTTTTGATGAAGCACAGAATTCATAAAATTGGATGGCTGCCATGCAATCAGAATATGATGCACTTATAGAAAATGACACATGGACTTTATGTGATTTGCCTCCTGAAAAAAAGGCCACTTCGTACGACTTTATGTGATTTGCCTCTTGGCAAAAAGGCCATTGGTACGAAGTGGGTTTACAAGTTGAAATGCAAGCCGGATGGTGAAATCAATCGCCATAAGGCTCGCCTTGTTGCAAAGGGTTATGCACAGCAAAAAGGCATAGATTATGAAGAGACTTTTGCTCCCACTTGTCGTATGACTACTATGCATTTTCTATGTGCATTGGCAGCTCATTTTGGTTGGGATGTACATCAATCAGACATTGTTACTGCTTTCTTGAATGGTGACATATTTGAGGAAGTTTATGTAACGTAGCCTCGTTGTTTTGTCATAAAAGGATAAGAGGACAAAGTGTGCAGATGTAAGAAGGCTTTGTATGGGTTGAAGCAATCTCCTCGTGCTTGGTTTGAGAAAGTTGACACTCATTTGGTTAACCGAGGCTTTCTAAAGTCCAATAGAAAGCACATTGTATGTAAAGCGTGAGGGTGATATACTTCTCATTGTGGTTCTTTATGTCAATGATTTGCTGATCACTTTGTATGTAAAGCGTGAGGGTGATATACTTCTCATTGTGGTTCTTTATGTCAATGATTTGTTGATCACTGGACCAAATGAGAGACATATTGCTGAATTTAAGGCTGATTTGAATGCTACTTTCAAGATGAAAGATTTGGGGTTGTTGCATCATTACTTGGGTAAACAGTTTAAGCAGTGTGATGGTGATATTGCCTTGTGTCAGAAAAGTTACATAGAGACATTGCTATGTAAGTTTGGACTTGAGGATTGCAATCCTATTGCCACTCCCATGGAAACAAGTTTGAAGTTGAGTCTACATGATACTGGCGATCCTGCTGATATCACTCTTTACCAAACTGCTATTGACTGCCTCATTTATGTATGCAACACGAGGCTAGATATTCAGTTTGCAGTCTCACAGGCCAGCAGATTTATCCATAGCCCAGGGTCTAAGCATTGGCAGGCTGTCAAGAGGATTTTCCGCTACCTTAGTGGCACTTTGCATCTTGGCTTGTTTTATCCCAAGGGGGGATCATTGCCACCAGACTTACATACTTTTTTGGACTCAGATTGGGTTGGTTGTTTTGACACGCTAGAAAGGGGGAAACGAGAAAACCACCAGCACACTCAGTGAATGCCTCTCTGTAGCCCAGTGATCTCACAGCACCCCTATCCCCTAATAAACACACACCTAAACTCACAATCTAGCAACGATTATTGTCCAAGCTCGGTTCCGACCAACCCATACTATACCAAACCAGTTGCAAATCACGTCATGATAGCTTCCTCTAGAGCACTATATACCCACTTATAGGCAATTCCATAACAAACAATACAAGAAATTCTATCAAGTACCTTGCATGCTCCCACTTTCCTTCAAGCTTTCGAGCATAGGAAACACTCACATACTTGTACTCAAAGTTCATGCATACACGACATATACATATAGGCATGAAAGAGAGAAGGATGAGATGAAATTTTCACAGGCAGTGGAAATAAAGAGGCTCACAACACTTTGACTAATTTTGAGAGTATACAATGATGGAATTTTTCAAAATGGCCTTGGTGTAATCTTCTGTGAGTCCGCGATTGATTTTGGCAAGCTCTCTTTGTTCTGCTTACCACCAAACCTCTGGCGGCCCTTCTCTTTGCATAATCCTTGTTGCGGCTTCCTACTCATTTTGGCCCTACACACTAGCCCTTTGATAGCTCTATCTCCTCTTACTTTGTCTTTGGCACTGCAACGGCCCCTTCTTGTGCCACCACAGCCTTCAAGAGATCTGGCCGCAACCAATCTATGGCTGCTCCCATTTCTGCTTTAGCACCACCCTTTGCTATGGCCACCCCCCCTGTATACCCAACGCGTTGTTTTTTTTCCTGGTGATGGTGCCGCCTTCTGCATGCAGAGCCCGACTCCTCTCAACTTGCTCAACTTCACCTGGCCTTTTCACGCCATGCGCTTTCAACTTCTCCTCTTAAATAAGCCCTTAAGTTCCATTTTCAGCCCTCCACGATCTTGCAATTTGCGAGCCCCCTCCTTTGCAGCGCTGGCCCCTCCCTTCTGTGCAGCTCGTGGCCCATGTGCTACCAAGCCCGACAAGATCTGGCTCTTTCTGCTTACGGGTTCATCCCCTTGCGCTACCAAACTCCATCCTCCTTTGCTTGCATTGGTGACACCCAAAGCTATGGAAATTGTGCTTCTCTTTCGTACTCAGCATCTACAGCCCCTTCCCTCCTATCAGCCCTCTGCAACCATCTGGCGGGCTCCCCTATGCAGCCGGCCCCGTTATCCGCTCCCACCTGCCTGCTACTGGATATGGCACCCCGCCATACTTCCTTGCTCTGGCCTTCCTTTGTGGTGCCACTCTCAGCCCACTGCAGCCTCCTCTCATGCACTCCCCGGTCTTGCATGCGGCGGCCCTTCCTCTCCTTTCCCTTACTGCTTTCCTTGCTGCAGATCATAGCGCCGCCACAAAAAAACATTGTTTTTAATTTTTTAGTCTTCAATTTCAGCTTCCTATTTTTAAAAAGATTCGATCTTGGCCTCGCATCACACGCACTCCATGCTTCCGACTGTCTACTGTCTTACATGCATATCTTTGATCACCAATGCCAAGAAAATTCAACTAGCTTGCCTTAGCAACATCAAAACAAAGCTTCAAGGCCCGCTCCACAAAAATGGTTCCCGGGTGACGAGATCTTTGCCCAAAGAGGTGAAGACTGATACGACTGTTGAGCAGCCTCTGCTACCACGACTCTCAATTGGATATGTGCCTTCAATTATATAAAATGCATGAGCTCATTAAACTGGAGCATTGATTCATGGTCGCACTTGTTCCAGGCTACACCTAGCAAATGCACCATCGCTCTCCTACCAACCTGCAAACTGCTATATGCCTGTTGTTAACAATTCCATGAGCCGACACATTCTGGGTGTACCATCATTGCCCACCCCCTCGTTGAGCATTCATGCTCAACCATAGCATTAGTTAGGTAAATTAAGACTATAGAGAGAGAATGATATAAAATAGCTACATAGATTGCAGAAGAAAAATGATAGTGGCTATAGAAATAGGATAGAGATAGAGAGAAAAGCATCTACTATTGCATCACCCTCCAGGGTCAAATGGAAAGCTCGAAGCTCCCACAAGCATGGCATAGAGTCCACTTGGATCAAATATAAAGCATTGGCTGTGGCCATCCACGTGTAAAGCATGTATATCCAAGCCTTCCTTTGCACTTGTAGGCCAATAGACAGGCCACCCTGCCTGCTCTTCATAGCATGGAGCTTTATCACCCTGCATCCATAATTCTTCGTGTCCGCTATAAGCACACTTGCCATCACTTGAGAAACTTGAATCATAAGCAGTTATCCTGCCATCTGCTACAGAATCCTCCATGGTATAGTCCACTTCAAAAAAGCCTCGCCACTGATACAAAGATACCTATAAAGCAACCTCCAATAACACATGTATCCATAGCATCACATAAAGTAGAAAAACCCTGCCATTTGCCTCCACTTGCTGCCTAGCCAAGCAAACCTGATCCCTTTGCAAACCTGTATCCAAATCTTCTAAAATTGGCATCAAAACCAACTCTTCAGACTTAAGAGTATGACCTGCTAAAGCTTTAACTTGTTCTTCAAATACCTCATCACCTGCAAGGTTGGTGGCACCTTCCTCTTTGCATGGAGCCTCACTCTCATAGGTTGCACCTGTATCAGCTTCCATAGAGTCATCTGCTGGAGCTAACTCTCCACGACCACAAACCAACTCCAAAACTTCAAAGTGCACCTTGACATGCCCATCAAGGCAAGGTTGCCCCACCCCCTGCATAGACAAATCAACTCGACATACCTCCGCTTCTGCTTCTAGCTCCTACAAGTCATCCTCGAAAACCTACTCTTCAATTAGGTCAGGTGCACAATCAAACCATACCTCTTCCTCCAATAGGGACTCACCATCACGAGACACAAGATAGGGTTGCTCGATTGGCCTGTTCACACAAGGCATCTCCACACTTGCACTATGCTCCTCTTTTACCTTCAAATGACTGGCAGGCAACTCGTATACATCTTGCTCCACTTCATCTACATGAAAAACATCATAACTTTCATACCTAGAAGACACGGACTCCGTCTCCCAAATGCTATTTGTGTCCAAAGCACTGCTAGAGCTATGAGAGATGTCGGACTCCTCTTTTGAGCTTGCCAATTCTCGTACCACTGCTACCTTCCTCGTTGCTGGTTCTGGAACCAACACTTCTCCTTTGAAGTCTTTTATCACTTTTTCCTCTTGAGCAAGCAAGCTAGGTGGCATCCTGAATATACCTCTTTGTATCTTTTGAGACATGGTTGGCACTTGTTCTACTTCTTCTATCATGGCATCACCTTCATGTGCTTTGATTACATGCATATCAATAAAAAAAAAGGAGCTTTTACCTCTTGATGCTCATCAATCTGTTTGGGCCTAGGTCCACTAGCTGTCGCAAGTATAAACTGTAGCAATCCTGCCTCCATCTTCTTCTTCATCTTTTGACTCTTTGCTCTGGCAACTTGGACAGATTCATCAAAGGTCCTTGGATCTTCATAATTCACTCTTCACAAAAATAGGGATGCAAGCAAGATAGAAACCTTTCCAGCTTAAAGTATCCTACATTGGTTGCTTGGGTAGCAGCCACAAAATCCCCCCAGTAAGCTTCAAATTTATCAACAAAAGCATCAAAATTTGCACTTACGTCGTGCTGCAAGCCTTTGATCTTTGCATCTGCTTCCAAGGCTGACACCACCTTTTGATACCTTTGTAGAAATTGCTCTCGAAATTTGATCCAATTCTGCATGTGCACATCTTCCTAACCATCGAACCAAGCTTTCGCTTTACCTCGCATCACCAAAGGTAGAATCTAGAGCTTTGCTTCATCATCTGGCATCTGCAATACTGTTAGCATAAATAGATCAAAATCAGTTATCCAGTCGTCTGCATCTTCATCTCCTTTGAACACCGGACAAAATTCCTGCTTCAGCTCGACTGACGAACACTTTGTTAGGAAGCAATCAGTGGATCCTCAGTGGGGGCACCACAAGATGGAAAGGGGGAAACGACAAAACCACAAGCACACTCAGTGAATGCCTCTTTATAACCCAGTGATCTCACAACACCCCTATCCCCTAATAAACACACACCTAGACTCACAATCTAGCAACGATTATTGTCCAAGCCTGGTTCCGACCAACCCATACTCACCAAACCAGTTGCAAATCACGTCATGATAGATTCCTCTAGAGCACTATATACCCACTTATAGGCAGTTCCATAACAAACAATACACAAAACTCTATCAAGTCCCTTGCATGCTCCCACTTTCCTTAGAGCTTTTCGATTGGCACACACCCCTATGAGCATAGGGAACACTCACATACTTGTACTCAAAGTTCATGCATACACGACATATACATATAGGCATGAAAGAGAGAAGGATGAGATGAAATTTTCATAGACAGTGGAAATAAAGAGTCTCACAACACTTTGACTAATTTTGAGAGTATACAATGATGGAATTTTTCAAAAATGGCCTTGGTGTAATCTTCTGTGAGTCCGCGATTGATTTTGGCGAGCTTTCTTTGCTCTACTTACCGCCAAACCTCTGGCGGCCCTTTCTTTGCATAATCCTTGTTGCGGCTTCCTACTCATTTTGGCCCTACACACTAACCCTTTGATAGCTCTATCTCCTCTTACTTTGTCTTTGGCACCTGCAACGGCCCCTTCTTGTGCCACCACAGCCTTCAAGAGATATGGCCGCCACCAACCTATGGCTGCTCCCTTTTGTGCTTTAGCACCACCCTTTGCTATGCGACCCCCCCTGTATACCCAGCACGTTGTTCTTTTTTCTTGGTGATGGCGCCGCTGCGGAGCCTAGCTCCTCTCAACTTGCTCAACTTCACTTGTCCTTTTCATGTTGTGGGCGGGATGGAAACACACACAATGCCTCTATCATAACCCGACACACACTCTTGGGATAATACACACATACACTATGGGGCACCACTCAGTTAAACAACCCACCTGGCCGAGACAGGGAACACACCGACGGAGTGAGAGGAGAGAGACTATCCACTTACCCACTCCACACAGAGACACATACACCCAAAAAACTCAGATCAAAAGAGGAGAAATTCTGATGTTTAGATACAAATGAGCTTGGGCCAACACCAATGGGGAAAATAGCTTACACAATATGGGTAAAATATACCAGATACAATCACAAATTGGAGCAGAAGATTCGCTCATATGAGAAACTTACACAGCCAAAACAACAAAAAAACAGTGAGTAATTTGGAAAAATGGACAGCGCCATCTCATTCGGAACGGCCCGAAACCCCAGTCTACAATGTCAAAGTGCTCAAATCCGACCTCGGATGAGCAGTTTACGGCCAAAACAGGCTCCAAAATGGGCAAAAACACAGTTGCGGCTGTTCCTCCTCTTCTCTCCATGTTTTTCTGGTCTTCTCTCTGCTTTTTCAGTTCCCACACTTAGCTGTATTACTTGGGCACCCTTGGCATTTTAGTTGACCTCAAACGGACCCCAAACAAGCCAAAAACTGATCTCACAGTGCATAGTTGTCACCTTTTTGCATCATCCGCACACCTGGCACTCAGCTATTTTCCAATAATGCATACCGCCACCACGTGAAGTGGCCCCCAAATATAGTCCTCATGATGATCTTTTTGCATAATTTTCACAAGAAAACAGCCACGTTGTGTTTGTACTTATCCACGTGCAAGTATTGACCCCATTCGACATCCTCACGCCACTAGATGCCATCTAACGCACCTACTTACCTCATGTTGTCGGCCCATGGATAGCTTCCTTGATAAGTTTTACGCGCTACCAACTCCTCATTATTATAGAAAAAACACACTGGTACTGGTAACGATAAAAATCGATGTACTATGTACACCATGTCCTACCTGTACACATGTGGGTCCCACGTAACCACCTGGCTCTGGAAAATGGGCAATCCTTTATTTGATGCACCATACATGTGTATATACATATGTGCAATCTTTTGCTCCAAAAAACTCCTGACATAATTTGCCCATCCCCTAGTCATTCATGATCAGCACAGCAGCAAAAAGAGATATGAGACTCGCCGCATCACAAGTCTCCTCATCCTTCACCCAACACTGCTTGATCCACAGACACCTCATCTTGCTCCACCATCATCAATCTAGCATGATACAATTTAAGACGCCACCCATTTACCCTTGACTTATGTAGAATCCCATCCAGGTTAGCCAGCTCATATGTACCATTTGGAAAACACTCGACCACCTTAAAAGGGCCTTCCCACTTAATTTGAAACTTCTTTTGGAAGGTATTGTCCAGTTTACTATTGTAGCGCAAAACTAAGTCATGCTTCTTGATACCCTTACTTTTGACCTTTTTATTTATCTTTGCCAAAGCCTTATCCTGCATCTGCCCATAATGTTCTAATGCACTCATCCTATCAAATTGAACCTCTTGTAACTGGAAGAGCCTCTCTTTGAATGCATCACTAGGTTGTCCAAGCAACTTCTCTAACATCTTTACTGTAGACAACTCTACCTCCACAGGCAATAGTGCTTCCTTTCCATATACCAAATGAAATGGAGTAAACCCTGTACCTGTCTTCACCGAAGTACGGTAAGCCCATAATGCATTAGGCAATTCCAAATCCCAATTCTTTCCTTGGTGCTCTGCCACTTTTGAAAGAATTTGTACCAACTCACCATTGAATCTTTCATTTAAGCCATTACACCGCGGGTAATAAGGAGTGGTATGCTGGGGCCTAATCTTCATCTTTGCACATAAAAAATCTAGCAGTTTAGCTCTGAATCCTGACCCCTTATCTGAAAGTAGCTCCAGTGGCACCCCAAAATTGCAATATATTTCATCATACACAAATTTTTCCACATTCTTTGCAGTGATTTGTTTTACCGCTATAGCCTCTGCCCATCTAGAGAGATAGTCCACTGCAGTCAAAATATAGCTTTTGCCCCTACTTGTGATAGGTAACGGGCCTATTGCATCAATCCCCCACTTTTCAAACACATCAAACGCCGAATTGGTTTTTTGTAGCTCTGGCTTCAACGCTCTCTTCCCAAATGCTTGACACCTATTGCAAGACCTACACCAATGGTGAACATCCTTGTGCAAACTAGGCCATACATATCCCTCTTGCAAGATCTTATGTAAGGTGATCTTTAGAGAAAAATGGCCGCCACATGCGCCTTCATGATTCTCTTCCAACACTCTGTAAAGCTCCTCCTGCCAAGGTACACGTCTCAACACAAGATCAGCCCCTTTCATGTACAAGACTTCACCAATCAATTTGTACATGTATGCTCTACGCACAAAACCATACTTCTTAGACTTCTGAATGTCCTTCGGAATGATTCCTATTAGCAAAAACTCCTCTTCTTCAGCCAAACTTTCCCGGCCATGATAAAGAGGTAAATTGGTCCTCAACACAAATAGCTCCCAAATCATGCTTTGAGCTACTTCATGTGCCTCTCCATTTAGCGCACGTTGTCTAGCTGTGACACGTACATAGTGGGAATGCATGGTACAAGATCTATCTTGTAATTTTTTAGATACATAATTATCTTTCCTATAATGTACATATGCATATTTAAGTATAATAGTAAGCCTTCTATCTCATCCTATTATTTTTCTCAAGGGTAACCTATTCTTACTTTACCACCATCAGAAAATACTATGAGAAAAGCATCAATAGCTCCACCTCTTTAACTTGGGGCAAAAAATTGATTTTTTATTTCTACTATCTCATTATCATCTCACACCCTAGTTAGATCCTATATCTAAGGTAAACTCCAATATATATATATTCTATGTATTTTTCATATTTTTCTTATATTTCTTTTTAAATAGCTATTAGCAGGGAATCAAATCCTAGTGGGACACTAGGTGGCATGATTTCAAAGATACACTTATTTTAATGCTTTATTGCAAGCATGATTACAAAACTTTGTCAAGGAGCAATGTCATTCTTTCATATGGCATAAGGTGTCCTTTGGAATCAAATGAAAGTTTAGGCTTAGGGGACCACAGGAAGACTTTTGCTGCCAAAAATGGACCCTATTTTGATGAATTTTTTACACAAGGTTCCAATCCGAATTGGAAAACGATTTTAAAATGAAAATCGTAGGTAATGAGCTGAATTTTTTGTCCATATTTTTACTTTTTTATTGGGAGCCACGGTTAAGGACATATGATCAAAATATTGGACCCCAGTCTGCCCACATCATGCAAGGACAGCTCATTTCCAACTTTTCCAATTCCTATTCACATTGGCGTCTCTCTTCTTGTGTAAACCCTTGGGGGTTCCCTTCACCTATAAAAAGGGACCTTTTCTTCCTTGAAAACCACTCAAGCATTCGAGCCATTGATGAGAGGAATTCTTGAGGGAGACTAGCCATTCTCGTACGCTATCCTTGGAAGATCAACTCTAATCAAAGAAGGTCTTGGACTTGGCGTATCAATCAACGTTGAATTCTCCCCTCTTCTTCTCTCTCCATCAATAATGGTGTTGAAGGGTTTATCAAGTAAGATGTGTTCCACATTGATGTTTTCTTGATTTTTTGTTGTTTTCTTTTTCATCTCTAATCCAACATATATATATATATATATATAATCTCATATCCTTAACCAAATCTATCTTTTTCACTTTTAGTAATTCATCCTTTCTACAAATTCTAGGTTCTCTTTGCCAGAGGTACATCTCTCCCCGCAGTATCCTTATTGCCTACGGGCAAGAATAGGGCTTGGGAGGGAAACTTCTCATCTCTTCACTTCTCTCATATCTACATTTCCCACATACTATCCTAGATGAATAATCCACATGATGATAATTTCTATCGCTTTCACTCTGTACGATCTATTAGAATTAACGTATGGATTAGCCGTAAAATACACTTTCAACAACGTATAGTGTTTCTCTTTGGTTCAGAAAGGCTGAATGAAATAATTCTATCACGGGATCCCATCATACTACCTATCATGGACTATAATTTTTATTTTGATGTAAGCGTAGTTATCTTGCTATGAACCAAGAGGATTTGTACACACAATTAATCCCAATCACTAGACAAAATATATATATTATGGTAAGCACAAAACTACAATTCCAAAGAACAATTCGTAGCCTATTTGGTCAGCCAAGATTGAATGCCATTAACTCATCTATTAACCCTTTCATACTACCCATGATACGATATGACCATAGTCTTGATGTTTTTATCTTTGTGTTGTTTTGACATTCTCTTTTGTGTTCTTTTTTTGTGTGTGTGAGTGCAAGAGAGAAAGAGTGGGTCTTCTTTGATTGCACTTTTTTCCAAACCCTAGTCTTCATGGCATCTATGGTTTAACTCCTTCATATAGTTTTTGTTGAGTTCTCTCACAAACTCTCACAGCCATAAGCCCGGTGCTTTCCTGGCAAGACCGCAAATTTCTCAACATATTTTTGGTGAACCCGACGTGAAACTGCCAGGGTGAGAATTTGTAGGTAACCATGGGTGATCATGTTGAGCAACAGGGTATGCATTTTGACCCATCAACAATGCAAATGTTTCAAGCATTTGCAATGTTCATGCAACAACAACATGCCACTGAAAGAAGGGAGATTTCAGCAACAAAAGCCATACAAGCGGTCATCAATAGAGTGGATCAATTCAATGGCAAAGATGTAACCAAGTACTTACACGAGTATGTGAACGAGATGGAGCTACATCGCGTGTCAGAAGGTGAGATGATTCAAAGCTTTGAGCTAGTTGTTGCTCCAGAAATTAGGGAGCATGTTAGGGCAATTAAAGATGGGCATGGGAGAAATTGGGAAGAACTCAAAGTAGGTTTAAAGGAGGAATATTTCATGGAGGACTCGGAGAGAGTGACCAAAATGACATTCTTAGAATGGGCACGGACTATCAATAACAGAGCTACTTAGGGAATTTGAGCGGCGCTATACACAACTCACAAGGATAGAAAGGGCCACAATAGATGCAGAGAAGACAGATCTTTTCTTACAAGCTGCAGGTAAAGAATTTCAAGAAAATTTGGAGCTTCTTCTTGAAGATAAAGATGCTGAGCAGGGACTAAAGACCGACTGGAATGAGGTTGAAGGTGCTGTCTCACTGCTTGCCAAACGACAAAGAAGAAGGGACAAGATGGTAGTAAACACTACAAGTCCTTCCACCTCAACTTCTGACAAAATGGTAAAGCCTAATTTTATCGCTCCTAAGTTTGATGAGTCCATGCTAAATGAGCTTGTGAAGGGAATGCGTGAGTTGAAGGTGAAGCTTCCAAATCATGAAGAAAAAGGCCAACCATCAGGGCCACTTCCTAGGCAAAGACAACAGCCCAAAGAAGGGTTTGTTAATAGATGTATTTGGTGTGATAGTACAGACCATGTTAGAAGTGATTGTGATGATTATAGTCATGCTTTGTCAAAAGTCTTTTTTAAGGATGGTAAAATCCACTTAAGAGAGACAGGTCTACCCTTGAGAACTAACTCTGGGAAGGGAGGAATGCAAACCTTAGTTGAAGATATGGCAACTAAGCATGCCACCTCTTCAGTTGAGGCAGCTACTTATGGAGTAAAAATTGTACTTTTTTTTATGAAGAGGTGAGTGACCATCATAGTCAAATTTGGCCAAATGTCATGCAATTAGCTAAAAAGGGAAAGCTTATAAAAAAGATTCTACATGAAGCAGGTGATTGCATACGTCTAGAAACAGGATGGAATGATCCGGTGGACTCATTGTCAGTGCATGCCTACATTACAAAATGCCAACAAAATGAGGCAATTGTAGAAGAGAAGCGCGGACGTGACAATGCTGATGAAGGACCATCAAAAAGAGCTTCTAGAACTGGGGAAAGAAGTGACTCAATTCCTTCTCAAACACCCTCAACAAAAGGAGCATCTCCACCTGAAGTACTCATGGAGGAGTCTACAATAGGAAAGAAGAAAGAGCCAAAAAAAGGTAAGACAAAAGGCCCAACTTATAAACTACAATCTGATATTGAGGTTGCTACAAATTTAAAGAAAGTCTTGGAGGAAAGGATCTTGAATAGCAAGATTGAGTTCACTCTGGGAGAAGTTCTTGGCATTGCAAAGGATGAATTCCACGAGCAGATCTTTGACATTATCAAGAGGAAGAGGCAAACCCTTGCTGAAGTTTCTCGTCCCCACGTTGAAGGGGAAACCTCGAAGACACAAGGGATGCAACTGCAAAATAAGGAGAATGATGGAGCTATGGTAGGATGCTACCAATCTAGTGGGAGAGTGAAGCAAGTGCATTTCTCAAATGATGATGAAGAAGTTGAAGATATTCCTAGGAGTTACTATTCACGAAGTCATTGGGCAAGGGCTACTACAGAAACTTTGGTCAAGGTAGGTGATCTTGAAGAGCCATTTGTTGCCTTGATTGACCATGGTTCAGAAATAAACATAATGTCAAAGAGTCTCTACAACAAGTGAAAATGGCCGATGGACACAGATCATGGCTGGATGGTAAAAGTGGCAAACAATTCATCCGGTGAATTGTATGCAGCATGTCCAGGTGTGAAGGGAACAATAGGTGATGTAAAGATTGACCAAATCTTCTTTGTACAGGATACATCTATATATCATCTCATCCTTGGAAAACCCTACATTGTGGGAGTTCGAATGGAAACAAAGGTAATGGATGATGGTTCAGCATATGCTAGGATACGTAGCGAATATGGTAAACGAGCTGTTCAATTTCTCATAGTTTGTCTAAACCATGAAAGAAATCGTGACAACTTCAGAGAACATCCTCTACCAAAGGTGAGCAAAGAGTTTCATGATCATAGAGAAATGATGGGTTTTGGCCAAGTACCATTGTAAAGCGGGATTTCAGTGGTACATAAAGAAAAAGGGTCTCGCCTCATCCAAAAATAGGTGAAGCTTTTTCAACGAGCTCCTTGGTAACAAAGAATGGATCAGTATGTTTTACAAAACTTTAAGATTTGAAGAGATGTGAGAGGAAATATGTGCATAATGTACAAATAGGCATGAAAATGAGTGGGTTGCTAGAGCCCACTGAAAATGTTTTGGGTTTGTGTGAACAAGTTTCTTTTGTAGATACTATGGGTGAGCTTGATGCTATAATGGGGTCTAGTTTGCATCTTGAAAATGAAGTTGTGGAAGTTTGCTCTATGGAAATGTATCAAGTAATAGAAGCCTTTAAAGAAAACCAAACAGTTGGACCAGAAGTCCATGTTGAAACTAAATACAAGAGTGTAGCAAAGAAGGTGAAACCAGTAGCTTCACCCTTACCACCTCACAATAGGAAAAAGATTGAGCAGGCTTATTTACAACCAAGTTTGAGGAATCCTAAAAAGATTGGGCATACCTTCACAAAGGAGTCTTTCCAAGAGTTGCAGATTGGTCGCGAGAAGTTTCTAACACAAGAGGAGACAAAGTGCTTCAAAGAAATGCTTTCGAAGCATGGTAAGGCTTTTGCATTTGAGCCACATGAGATAGGATGTGTTGATTCTTCTATTGTAGCTCCTATGGTAATTTTCACAATACCTCATGTGCCTTGGAATCTGCGGCCTATTCCGGTTCCAAAGGCTCATTTGCCAAGGTTAGTAGAGCTACTGAATGAGAAAATCAGAATGGAAATCTTGGAGCCTTCTTGTGCTCCATACTCAAACAGGTGGTTCACAGTTCCGAACAAGAATGCTTCTCTACGCTTGATCCAAGATATGCAACCAGTGAACAAGGTGATAATTAGAAATGTAAGTACAGGTCCAATTGTGGATGAGTTTGTAGAGGCATTTGCAAGGAGGGCAATCTACTCAATGGGGGATCTCTACTCAGGGTATGATCAATTTCAGCTTGCAATCGAAAGCAGAGACTTGACAACCATGAGGACACCTTTGGGTTTGGTAAGGATGTGTACCTTGCCACAGGGACCAACCAACTCGGTTGCACATATGATGAATGGGATGAATAAGGTCTTACGTGACTTTATTCCTCAAATCACAATGCCTTTCATTGATGATTTGCCTATCAAAGGATGTGAAGAAAGTGACAAAGATGAAGCTTTGGATCTCAAGGGATGTAGCAGGATTGTGATAAATCACATAAATGATTGTGATAAAAACATTTCTAGGTTGGAAGAAGTGAATCTTACATTGTCAGGAAAAAAGTCTATGTTTGGTGTCAATGAAGTGCTTATTGTGGGGCACATGTGCGGGCCATATGGTAGTAAACCTTCTCCATCAAAGGTAGATGCCATCCAAAGAATGAAAGAAACATGCACTAGCATCACTGAGGTTAGAAGGTTTCTAGGAGCATGTGTCTTCTATGTTATTTGGATTCCACATTATGCACATGTAGGTGATCCTCTTTATCAGCTGCTTAGAAAGAATCAGAAGTTTAAATGGACAGAAGCACATGTAAAAATTATGAAAAAGGTAAAGGAGTTGCTCCAGTCAGCAACAACTTTGAGAAAGGTAGACTATGAGTGTCAAAGGCCAGTAATTGTGACAGTAGACACCAGTCCTACAGGGACTGGATGGGCAATAGGGCAAGATGACAAAGAAGGACACAGGTATGTGGTAAGATTTGGAGCAAAGGTGCTAAGTGCTCGCCACAGAAACTATCCACAGATAAAGAGAGAGTTATGGGGTATGGTTACAGCCTTGAAAAGTGGGAAAGAGTACCTAATTGGTGCATGTGTGGTTGCAGAAACAGATTGTCTACCACTTTTTGGGATGATTACAAGCTGCTCAACAACATACATTGCTATGTTGCGATGGAATGCCTACATTAAGTCCTTAAATCCTGAGTTTAAGCACATTGCAGGTAAAGACAATACAGTGGCAGATATGCTATCAAGGGCAAGGTATGAAGATGAGTCACAAATGATTGACAAGGGAGATGATGTAGGCACAAAGTTCTATTCTATCTCTCTTGTCAAAGGTAACAATGTCTGCATGACTAATCTATTTGAATCATTTTTGAAAGAGCTGTATGAAGGTGATTGGCATCTTATTGGAAGCTACTTGAGTACTCTAACAAAACAGGATGATTGGTCTAAACAAGAATTCAAGAGGATACGCAGGAAAGCATATGGGTACTTTTTGAGGGATGGTTACTAGTGGAAGCATCCTAAACAAAAGGGTGCTACACCACAACGGGTTATATGTAAAAAAGAGACTCAAGTAAAGCTCATGCAAGAGTTTCATGAGAGTCTATGGGCTGGGCACAGGGGTGCGTGGGCAACCTTCTCCAAGTTAAAAGAAAAATATTGGTGGAAGGGTATGTATAAAGATGTATCTCAGTTTGTAGAGACATGTGTAACTTGTCAAATGTATTCAAATGTTCGACATTGTGATGGATTGCACCCTACATATCCACTAGCCATGCACTATAAATGGGTTGTGGATCTAGTCACAATGCCTTTAGGACTCTGGCAGATGAGATACTTGGTTCTTGCATGAGAAGACCTAACTAATCAGGTTGAAGGAAGAGCATTAAGAGCTAAAACATAGAAGCTGTGTGCAAATTCCTTCTTGATGAGGTGATTTGCCGATATGGTTGTGTGGGAAAAATCACTGCAGATAGAGGTGAACTAGATGCCGAAGAAGCAAGGGAGTTCTTTTCTAGATTAGGAATCAAGCTTTCTCTTACTACTACTTACAACCTTCAAGGAAATGGAAAGAGTGAAAGAGGGCATCCTCCTATCATCAAAGCTTTGGCCAAGGCTTGTGAAGGAAGAGTTGGTGAGTGGCCAAAACTGTTACCATATGCTTTATGGGTTGATCGTACAACACATAGCTCAGTAACTGGCTACATGCCTGCGGAGCTAATGTATGGTCAAGAGCGAGTGATGCCGATTGAAGATACAATTCCCACATGGAATGCACTACCTTGGCAAGAGGGGCTTAGTAGGGAAGATCTCCTTGCACTGCGTATAAGGCAGCTAGAGAGAAGACTTGGAGACATTGAAGCTGCAAAAGAACGACTCAAAAATGCAACGTTGAAAAACAAGGACTACTTTGATAAGCGACATCGACTCAGGAGCAAAGCAATTGACAAAGGTGACTGGGTTTTGGTGTATGATAGTGTGCGCTCCTTGCCGCACTGTCAAAGCAAGGGACTTGCCAATACACCGTATGCGAGCCACAAACGGCTCCAAGCACACAACAAGTCTAAACTAGCAAGCTCAAGAAAACAAAGGGTGTGTCACTCACCGCTCTACGCTCGCCTTCGTGGTGGATTCCTCGCCGCGATGAAGAAGAAGCTGCAGTCGTGCCGCGCTCAACCGCTTCGCCGCCGTCGTGCCTTCGTAATGCTCGATCGCACACACACTCTCCCTCTCTCTCTCTCTCTCTCTCACACACACACACACAAGGAGGTGAAGAAGAAGAAGAAGATGGAGATGGAGCAAGAGCACTCTTCAATTGCACAAATGAGAGAATGAGTAAATATTAGGTTTAGTTGGCTTTTATAGGAGCTCACCCCATTCACACTTGGGCGCCCATGCTTAGCCAACTAACCCCTTGAATGTCCAAGTTAAAGTGCGCCTCTCATCGACGATCACTCTACCTTTCCCTATTGGTCCGACAAGCCCGGTACCTGACTCTAAATCATACATAATACGCGTCCATCGTAGGTGATGGGTGTCCGTGTGCCATGAGGGTTAACATGCCCCCCTTCCTGATGTAGATTCCGTCCTCGGAAGCTATTGAGTTGAAGCTGGTTCGTCGAGGTGGAAGAGCATTTGAGATGAATGTCCTTAGCCTTCTTCAGTCACTGCAAAATCAAACAACATTGGCACAGTAATTGCATTCTCTTAAAAAGCATATGTAGTTTTAGATAGAAAAATTGATTGGTAAAAGAATTTCAAACAATTTGTTAGCAATGAACATTAAATTGCAATGTAATCAAATGCATAAACAGATGTAAAGGCAAAAAATTAAACAAGTCTGGGGTCGCTAATTTGACGGTCGAAAAGCACTAGAGATCGAATATTAATACCATGGGTAAGCTTCTTAATTTTCTGTGGTCAATTAAGTTGTTTAATCGCGAGAGCCAAGTATTCATGTTCAAGGGCTGACTAGAGGCTATATCTAGAAAACCTTGTAGTTAAGCTACCATAAAAGGAATTTCTCATGAAATCATCGCCTGACTGATTACTTTTTCTTTGACCCCCCAAGGTCTTTTCACAGTGATTCAATTATGATGTGTGTGCTTATTTTGTATGCCTTGGGTTTTTTGCTTTTCAAGGAAAAGCGCCCACACTGGGAACCTCTAGGGCTCTAGTACCATAGGCAATACATGTGAGTGAAGTACCAATTCAAGCTGAGATTTCTCTTCCAGCTTAAAATTTTACATTGTGGCACTTTGATTTTTTGCTTGTTCATTTTCAGCATTTAAATTTTGTAACTTTGGGGGGTCATATAACACTGTTACCCTCCCCAGGCTCATCACATTAGTAAACTCCCTTTATAATACTTAAGCTAAAGGTCAATAGGGTTAAGCCCACTAGAAAGCCCTAGTACATTTCATACAATGCTGCCTAAATCGGATTAAGAACCTAAGTAACCATTGCTTATTAGGAAGGCATTCCCCATGGTATTAAGAGAAGATTTCTAATACCTAGCTTGGTCAAACTAGCTTAGTCGGACTGCTTGATTTTTAAACCTAGACAAGTGATTATGACAAAACACTACATTGAATTAAATGTTTGATACTAACCAATGCGCTGAATATTATGCTACCAATCACAATCAAAGCAGACAAACATGGATGCAAAAAAGATAAGGGCAATGCTAATGGATAAGAAACACCTGTTTGTGTTGATGGTCGCGCTTGATTTGAAGGTTCCATGAAGGTCCAAATCCTATCAATAGCAACACGCTCCTGTACACACTATGAAACACAAACAATACCTCTAGGAGGCACATCAGTGGGAAAAGAGAACTTTGTTAATCACTCAACTCTAAAACAAAAACACTCCTATCATACTAATCTTACCTACCCTCCATCACTCAAGTGATGAGGATCAAAGGTGTTTTATGGCATAGGTTTCTGTTTCATTGTACCAGATGTGACATGTGTAGGTCTGAGTCAATGTTTTGACTTTAATGTGCATACTCGTTTTCTAATTGCTCTTGCTCTTTATTTTTTTTTTGTGAGTATAAAGCTTTATATGTACATTCCCTAAGATTGGAATTGAGAGGTCAGGGAAAAAGGTTGAGAGGGAAACAAATGAATGATGACTGTCAGCAAACACTCCCCCCTTCCTTGGGTAGATCATACCGTTTGAAATGAGCTTGTCACCCTTTGAAACCAATTGTTCCAGTTGGTAATAGGTGAGGATTTTTGCCAGTAGTTTGTTATTACCCTAGGTGCCTTGTCGAGTTGCAACGGTGGTAAGGTACTCTCCCAGGATCGAACTTGAAGTGGTTCATCAGGTGATTCTTGAACACTGGGAGGTGTGGATTCTTTTGTAGCTTCATTGAGGTCCACTACTATAGATGGAGACTGTGTAGAAGCTTTTACCTCTATGGATGTATTACATGATGAGCTAGAATCTTCATGGGACTCCCCCCTTCCTGAGCTAGGTGGAACAAATCGTTCTTTCTTTGGTACCCAAACTAGCTCGGGAGCGGGTGTGTAGCATTCTGTGATTTTTTTCTTTCCACGATCATTGATTCGTTTTGGAGCTACGGGATTGGGCTCACTTGGGTCAGGTGATAGGTAAGAGCACAATCTACGTTTTGGCACCCAGATTTGATCATTTCCTTGATAGTAGCCTTGGGCTTCCAATAGTCGTTTAGGGATCCATCGCAACATTTTCTTACTTTTCTTGGAGTGAGTGGTACGGTTCTTACTAGGTTTCCGTTTTTTAGCACTAGCTATGGTCACTAAAGAAGCTTTAGGGACCCACTTGTATGTTTTTTTCGTGACATTAGGATGAGTCTTGTCGAAAGCGATATGCATTGCTTGTAGCATATTTAAGGGTATAGGCATTTCATCCCCCTCAGGTGTTACCCAGGTCGTCCCCCTATTTCCCCAAGTGTCTATGGTTGATGCTAGGTGGACCCAATCCACATTGTCTGATTCCGTCATACCCGGTAACACATCCATGTAAGGAGAATCTTGGCCAATGTCTGTATCCTTCTTACAAGTGTAACAATATTGTAGTGGGGCCGAGTGAACTGTGGTGTCAGAGCGATGATCAATAATGGTTTTACTCCCTAAGGGGTGTACCTTACCAGTCACCAAATCCACTCTAAGGACAGAGTCTTGGAATTGCAAATAGACATGATTTTTAGACCAATCGTGAACCATTTGTGCTTCCCTCATGAATGGTCGTCCTAAAATCATTTCATATGACATAAGGTGTTTAGAGAAATCCATTACAATGAACGTATGTCGTACCTTGTGTCCTAGAACTTTGATCTTAAGATCCTTGAGCATCCCCATAGGTTTGGCTATGGTACCATTTGCCATCTTTACCACAATGTTAGTAACACTGAGGCGGGGTTTTCCCATGGATTCCCAACAATCTTTTGTAACGATGCTAACTCCCGCACCACCATCAAGAATTCCCTTTATAGTTAATCCCTTGGTAGTGATGGGTAGGGTCGCATTAGACTCGTCGCCTTCAAAATACTGCCCTAATTCGTTAATGGGTACCTCGATCACAGACTCGTGTCCATCTAAGTCAAGTGATTGCACATGATTTTCCTCATCAATCATAATCGAGTCAGGCCTATTTGGTTGAGCAAACTGCGGTAATCCCGTTCGTAGCTCTCCGTTAAGGAATGCTCGAAGTGCAAGGAATAATTCAGGATCTCCATACAGCTTTGCTATGATCGTGGTTCGGACCTCAGAAGACATGAAGTCCACTAGTTTGGCAACATTCATTGGCGTTTTGCAGGGTGTAGGTCCCTGACTAGGAACTGGTGAGGATGGAATCTCATATTCCTCAATGGGATCAGGTATTCCTTCGTTAAACATCCTTTCCAACAAGAAGGGTGTATGCTCACTTTCTGATGTCCTGTCCTCACTCCCTTCTTGGATGATACTAGATATGGCTAACGGTCTATGGTTCATGTGGGGTGGATGAACTTGCGTGGGAAACACCGTGTCATGAATTTTGATATGCATGGGTTCTGGTTCTAGTTTCCTTTGAGTCTCCTCCACTAAACCTCTTAGATGTTTCACCTGCTCAATCTCGTCTACTGGGTTTGGATACGTCCCAATCTTCTTTTTACGATTTTTTCCTTTTTGCCCCTGCGGTTTATCTTGGGGGTCTTGGATTGGATTTGGAAACACTTGTGGTGTTTTCAGAGGCTCTTTATGGTTTTCTCTCATTCGGTTTTCATTTGGTTCCATGTTACGGTTTTCTTTGTCGGTCTTTCCCTTTGTGGTATTTGTTCTAGTCTCCATTGTCTCGACTGAATCTGAATCATCCTCGAGGTCATTCATATACACGGGGTCATCTCCTGTTCCTATGTTTGTTTTGGAACTTGGCTTTGAATTTTCCGTATTCTGCGACTTCTTCCTTCGTGTCTTCTTTTTCTTTGCTTGGATAATTGACGCGGTATCTCTCTCTTCGAGGATATGTCCTGGCCCTTGAAGCATGGACCGTGTAATCACATAAGCGGGTGCGACGGGTGGTATTGGCGATGTCACACTAGCAATTTCGACCAAATTCAGGGGTGTGATTTTAGGCGCATTTGGGTTATAGGGGCATTGGGCAATCAAGTGATCTATGCCACAACGATTACATGTGAGTATTGGCATTGCAGACGTGCTCCCTTGATTCATTTGCATCTGTGCAGCATTCTTTTGCAGCCTAATAGGGTACTCCGCTACTCGATGTGGTCCACCACACTCGTAGCATTGAAGAGGTGGCCTCCTAGCCTGGGTGTTGATATTTTGACCTCTGGGTGCGAGAGCAGCAGCTTGATAAACCGGCTTGACTTGTCCCCAACAATCTTCCATGTAGTATATAGGACATTCTTCCAATGTATCAAGTCCGTAGGCAATACTAGTGTCTATTTCCTCCTCACAACCATCTGCATAAGCGTTTGATGGCTCGCAACCCACTTGGTTCATAGGGGCGACTCTTGGATGCGGGGGCTACGGTCCTAGCACAGGAGGTGGTAACGGTGTAGCTTGTACAACATTTTGAGATCTAGGGACCATGTGTTGCGGTAGTTGCTCAACAGGTGGAGTAGGCATCAATACAGGAGCTCGAGGTGCATCCGTCCAGGCTACAGGTGGTCTATTTGCCATCATACGTTTGATCATTAAACAATCCTTAGCTTGGTGACCATACCTACCACATGCGTTGCAAGTTCCATTAAATTTTACTCTAAACGTAGGGCACTCACTAGTGCTATGTGGGCCTAAGCAAATGGAACACCATTGTTGCTCCCTTCTTGGATACATGTGACTATTTTGAGGGGGTCGATTATCCTTAAGAGACTCTTGGATTGCCTTGGTGAGGTCTGTCAAGAATGTCTCAAATACCTTTGGCTCATTGGCAATGGGCTTTGCAGTCATGGGTTCATACTCAATGGCTTGTGAGCTAGTGGATCTCGTGTCAGTAGACACCCTCATGCCTGCTATCATCAAGTTGTCCTCTAATTGGATTGCATTGGCAGTGACATCTTCCCAGGTTGTGATACCTCTAATCACTAGTCCATTATAGATTCCTTCATTCCTCAACCCTCGAATGAATCGATCAAGCAGTTGGTTATTGTTGAAGCGCTCATTTACAGGGCAGCGAGAGTTTAAGTGCTTTAGACGACTAATGAAGTCCCTTACTGACTCTCCTTCCTTACGTTCGGCCTTCTGTAGCTGAGATGCTACACCCCAAAGCACACCTTCTCGTATGTACTCCTTTAGAAACAACCTTCGAAGGGTAGGGTAGATTGTTTTCTCATCCACCCTTAGGGTCCTATACCAATCTCCAGCCTTCCCACTTAATGTCAAGCTTAAGGCATTGCACTTATGTAGTTCGTTGCGTTCCCCTAAGGAATCACATACTTGTTCAAACACTTCAATGTGTTTCCTAGCATCTTCGTCCCCATTGAATTTTTGCGTGAGTTTGGCAATTTGTACTGCCTTACTTCTAGGCTCTCTATCAGATGCATGACGCATATTTTCCGCGATAGATCGACCTATGGTTTGAGCAAACGCTGCCAAGTCACCTATGTGAGGAGGCAGGGCCGGTGGAGGTACTCTTGGAATCATATGTGGGAGAGGGACGGGTACCGGTCTTGGCATATGTGTGGATGATGCAGGATATGGAACATAACCGGGCATAGGTCCACTCGGATAAGAGCTAGGGAGCGGCACTCGAGGAGCATAAGCAAGTGGTACAATTGGAGGTGTGGGGGCCATGTGTGCATAAGGGGCTAGAGGCACATATGGTCGAGGCCCCATATTAGGTACTATGACACTAGGTAGTGGCACTGCGCTAACCGTAGATGTCATCGGTACATTCTCTGTTAGGCTTATCCCTGGAGTGAGCACTGTGTTTTCCTTGATAGAGGGTTGAGCCAAGTTAGGGAAGCTAAAGTTGTCGCTCGGAGGCTCAGATTGCATAGAGACCCCAGGTGAAATGACGTAAGATGGGTCCATGGGGCTCATTAGAGGAGTCTCCATTTGTGATAGAGTAGGCTGTTGAGCCTTGCTCGTATCCAGAAATCTCATGGGGCCAGTTGAGAGTATATTTACCCCTCGGTTTTGCCTTTCTGATTGAATAATGCCATGGATAACATTACAGATCATTTTCTGTTGATCTTCGATGCTCGTGGCACTAGAGGTGGATTGTACAATCTCTATCCATCCTACATGGTAGGCGTGGCCAGAGTGTAGATCCGTCAACACCTCAGTGTGGAGGTCGTATGTCCAATGATCATTAATGAACAATCCTTCTAGAGTCGACGTGTTAGCGGTTTCTTGTGAGGTAGAAGCAATGTTGCTCCCCGTGGTTTTACTTGTCACCAACGGTACTCTAGAGGGAACTTCTGAAGGAGGCAGCTCAACAGAGCCTTCTTGGTAAGAAGTTGGTAGGATATCCACATGGACACTCTTTGGGGGTGTGGGGTCCACGTGCGATGTGAAAGGAGAGTCCACTTCCCCACCCCCTTCGTGTGCTTCATTTGCCTCAGGTTCCGAGCGAGTAGCTCTACCTAATGTTTCCATGAAACGGCTAAACATACTAGTACTAGGCTGTGGAGCTTCGGGAGGTGCATGGCCTTCTCTCTCAGTGTTTTGGTTAGGGTATGCTTCCATGATTTCTGAGTCGGAGGAGGAATCACTAGCGGCTATTTTAGGGTCTTGGGTGGTGCTACGTTGTGTCCCCGCTGAGGGTCTAGAGCTTATCGTGGATGGGTAATGGGTGTCCGTATGAACAGAGGCACCCTCAATATGCTCGTGTTCTAGCACCCGCCCAGAGCGTAAGTGCATGTGCTTTTGATACCCTAAGGTGTCAAAAAGCTGCTCTAGGAGGCCTTGTGACTAGT
This sequence comes from Adiantum capillus-veneris, assembly GCF_014529385.1. NCBI lineage: Eukaryota > Viridiplantae > Streptophyta > Polypodiopsida > Polypodiales > Pteridaceae > Adiantum > Adiantum capillus-veneris. The sequence continues at coordinate 48,449,931 of NC_140958.1, read as the reverse complement.
TTTTAACGTGTTTTTTGTTTGTTTTTTTGCTAGATTTTTTAGAGCGTGTCGTGGAATGGGCCGTGTGATAGCTCAAAACGAGCGTATCGGTCAGAGGGTCGTGCCGTGCTTTACAGCCCTCCGTTTGGTCACTCTATGCCCTCGGAATCCCTAAAACTGTCAATTTCCAGTAGGGAACTAGGCCCAAACTAGAAAGTCTAAGGGTGCAAGTGGGAAGAGAAAGGAGGAGAGTGGAGGACTTGTCCCACATGCCCTCATTCTCTCTTGAGGGAGTAGGGTATATATATAAGAGTGAGTCTAGTATATATCATAAGACTGAGGACTGAGGACTGGGCCTGGGCCTGGGCCTGGGCCTGGGCCTGGGCCTGGGCAAATGATCCCGATCCCGATCTATCTTTTATACAAACCAACCCGTCCGTTTTAAGAGACACGTTTTTTATTTTCGAAAAAATTTCGCCGCCCGCTCGCTCGCGTTTTTAATTTCCGATTTTTTTTCCAGAAATGCAGAAAACTGCAGAAATTGACAGAAAATGCAAAAAAAACGCAGAAATTGCAGAAAATGCAGCAAAAACGCAAAAATTGCAGAAAATTGCAGAAATTGAAAACGCCGAACTTGAAAATGCAGAAATTGCAGAAATTGAAAAAACACAGACAATAGCAGGAATTGAAACTTGACAGCAATTGCAGAAAACGCAAAAAACAGAAACCTTCCACACACTCCTTCCCTGCCTTTCCTATGATAGAGATTGCACCACAAGGAAGCGTAAAGTGCTAACCGAGCTTAGTGTAGGGCATATCCCCGGCAACGGCGCCAAAAATGTGCGCTCCTTGCCGCACTGTCGAAGCAAGAGACTTGCCAATACACCGTATGCGAGCCACAAACGGCTCCAAGCACACAACAAGTCTAAACTAGCAAGCTCAAGAAAACAAAGGGTGTGTCACTCACCGCTCTACGCTCGCCTTCGTGGTGGATTCCTCGCCGCGATGAAGAAGAAGCTGCAGTCGTGCCGCGCTCAACCGCTTCGCCGCCGTCGTGCCTTCGTAATGCTCGATCGCACACACACTCTCCCTCTCTCTCTCTCTCACACACACACACACAAGGAGGTGAAGAAGAAGAAGAAGATGGAGATGGAGCAAGAGCACTCTTCAATTGCACAAATGAGAGAATGAGTAAAAATTAGGTTTAGTTGGCTTTTATAGGAGCTCACCCCATTCACACTTGGGCGCCCATGCTTAGCCAACTAACCCCTTGAATGTCCAAGTTAAAGTGCGCCTCTCATCGACGATCACTCTACCTTTCCCTATTGGTCCGACAAGCCCGGTACCTGACTCTAAATCATACATAATACGCGTCCATCGTAGGTGATGGGTGTCCGTGTGCCATGAGGGTTAACAGATAGTAGCCTTGATAACCAGCAGACAATCATGCATAAGTTTTCAAAAAGATCGTTTGAACCGTATGTTGGAAAGCATGTGCATGAAAATGCTACTTACAGCTTGTCTGAACTAGATGGTACAGAAGTAAAGATTCCCATTGCAGGAAAAACGATCAAAATGTTTAAGAGAAGAGGAGACAATGATCCAGAAGATGTTGATGAGGAAGAAGAGCAAACCATAGGTAACGATCAAAGTGAAGAGGAAGCTTTAGAATCATCCAGTGAAAAAGAAAGCAAGGAAGATGTACAAGAGGGCTGATCTTACAAAGAAATAATGTGCCACATATCGGAGGATGTGCAGATTTAGAGGGGGTGGATGTCATGCTGTGACACGTACATAGTGGGAACGCATGCTACAAGATCTATCTTGTAATTTTTTAGATACATAATTATCTTTCCTATAATGTACATATGCATATTTAAGTATAATAATAAGCCTTCTATCTCATCCTATTATTTTTCTCAAGGGTAACCTATTCTTACTTTACCACCATCAGAAAATACTATGGGAAAAGCATCAATAGCTCCGCCTCTTTAACTTGGGGCAAAAAGCATTGATTCTTTATTTCTACTATCTCATTATCATCTCATACCCTAATTAGATCCTATATCTAAGGTAAACTCCAATATATATATATTCTATGTATTTTTCATATTTTTCTTATTTTTCTTTTTAAATAGCTATTAGCAGGGAATCAAATCCTAGTGGGACACTAGGTGGCATGATTTCAAAGATACACTTATTTTAATGCTTTATTGCAAGCATGATTACAAAACTTTGTCAAGGAGCAATGTCATTCTTTCATATGGCATAAGGTGTCCTTTGGAATCAAATGAAAGTTTAGGCTTAGGGGACCACAGGAAGACTTTTGCTGCCAAAAATGGACCCTATTTTGATGAATTTTTTACACAAGGTTCCAATCCGAATTGGAAAACGATTTTAAAATGAAAATCGTAGCTAATGAGCTGAATTTTCTGCTCATATTTTTATTTTTTTATTGAGAGCCACGGTTGAGGAGATATGATCAAAATACTGGACTCAGTCTGCCCACATCATGCAGGGACAGCTCATTTCCAACTTTTCCAATTCCTGTTCACATTGGCTCCTCTCTTCTTGTGTAAACCCTTGGGGGTTCGCTTCACCTATAAAAGGGAACCTTTTCTTCCTTGAAAACCACTCAATCATTCAATCCATTGATAAGAGGAATTCTTGAGGGAGTGAGTAGTAATGCGTAATTGTACTTAGCCATCAACATAAGCCCAAGCCTACACTTTCTCCTAGAGGAAGACTAGCCATTCTTGTACGCTATCCTTGGAAGATCAAATCTAATCGAAAAAGGTCTTGGACTTGGCGTATCAATCAACGTTGAATTCTCCCCTCTTCTTCTCTCTCCATCAATAATGGTGTTGAAGGGTTTATCAAGTAAGATGTGTTCTACATTAATGTTTTCTTGATTTCTTGTTGTTTTCTTTTTCATCTCTAATCCAACATATATATATATCCAATCTCATATCCTTAACCAAATCTATCTCTTTCACTCTTTGTAATTCATCCTTTCTACAAATTCTAGGTTCTCTTTGCTACAGGTACATCTCTCCCCGCAGTATCTTTATTGCCTACGGGCAAGAATAGGGCTTGGGAGGGAAACTTCTCATCTCTTCACTTCTCTCATATCTACATTTCCCACATACTATCCTAGATGAATAATCCACATGATGATAATTTCTATCGCTTTCACTCTGTACGATCTATTAGAATTAACGTATGGATTAGCCGCAAAATACACTTTCAACAACGTATAGTGTTTCTCTTTCGCCCAGAAAAGCTCAATGAAATACTTTTATCACTAGATCCCATCATACTACCTCTCATAGACTAAAATTTTTCTTTTGATGTAAGCGTAGTTATCTTGCTATGAACCAAGAGGATTTGTACACACAATTAATCCCAATTACTAGACAAATATATATATTATGGTAAGCACAAAACTACAATTCCAAAGAACAATTCGTAGCCTATTTGGTCAGCCAAGATTGAATGCCATAGCCTTGATGTTTTTATCTTTGTGTTGTTTTGACATTCTCTTTTGTGTTCTTCTTTGTGTGTGTTGATGGGGGCTTTTCACAAGCTAGGCTCCCATACCCCTCTTCTCTCGTCCCCACCCCATGAAAACCTCCTCTTAGGGAGGGAGTGATAAAATGAATTGGAAAAGTAAGAAAAAAAATAAAGTATGATTATGTAAATATATGAGAAAGGTAAAATGGGCCACCCTGAGCCTGCGAGACAGCCCATCCCCACCCTGCCTCCTTTTTCTTCATTGTTGCCCCACCGTGTGTCCCTTTTCCTCTCCTCCACTCAAAAGGTCAACCCCCTCTCTCTTCCCCTTGTCCTTTCTCCTTTTTCTCTCCCCTCAAGCTACCCCACCCCCTCTCCTTACTAATAATGCACCCTAATTCACATGCCACCTCTCCTATCTTCCAAAACAGCATACCCCACCCCCCTTTTCTCTCTCCTATCATATCCCATGACCCAAATATCCCCCTCTCTCTCTAAAGGGCGCCATGTCTCTTGTCCTATAGGCAGATAACCTCCCCCACACTCACACACACTCAGTTTCACTGAAAGAAGGTGCCCACAGACCCATCCCCACCAGGTGGTTACCTGATTGTTCTTGTGTTCACACACATCTGCACACAGATTCACCTCTGAACACACTCCCCTCTCTCCCCTCTTTTAATTACTTTATTCTCCATGTCACCTCTCCTTTTTTCCATTCACCCATCTCTCTCTCTTAGTCTCTCTCATGAGACTGCTGTTCTGGCACATATACACACAGCCAGACAAGTGGGGCCCACAGTCACATGGCCTGTGTAGATAATGATTTCTTCATTTCTAAATTCTATAATTTCTCCCACCTCCTCCCCTATATAAAGAGGGTTCACCATCACACTAGACACACACAATATCACCAAAGAGTACACTATGCATTGTGTGCGCCTAGTGCACACACACACACCCACACCATCACCATCACCGCAATCACCATGCTCGTCTTGAGCATGACCTCTACACCCTTGGGCTATGGAAGATGAAGGGCAACTAAATGAAGGATGATGGCCATAACCCTCGTACGAGTCTTCGCCATCAGCTCCCATCGATCCGCCATGTGCTCTACTACTCTCTCCCTTCTCTTTCCCCTACCCTATGCTTCCCATTTTATCACCTTATTCTCTGAATAAAGCTTGAGGTTTTGTGAGTATGTTTCTTGCAATGTTTTTCTCATGTGAGGTGTGTGGAATCGCCAGCTAGTCTTGTGTTTGGAGTGAGATTGTGTATATGTGAAGGTCGTGCGGATTCGCCATTCTTCTGTGGTGCCTAAGTACTAAGCCGCTATACTCTCTCTCTCTCTCTCTCTCTCTCTCTCTCTCTCTCTCTCTCTCTCTCACTTGATCTCATTCCCCTTCCTCTTCATCATTACTCCCAAGCATCCATCTCTCTTGGATGAAAACTTTGTTATGGTGGTGTGTTGTTTGCGTCCTAGCCGCTCAAGCTAGGTGGTGCCTCCTGTTTGCTTTACTGTGACAGGCTCGAGGGGCGCCATTCGATCGCCGGTGTTTTAGAGGCCGTCGGGGGTTCGGGGTTCGCTTTGCTCCCGTCATTTGGTGCCCCCACTGAGGATCTTTTCATGAAACTCTTCAGTTTACAATGTTGAAAGTGACGCCCACTATCAATCATGGACGAATGGCTGAAGGAATTTTCTAACTGGAGGACGGAAGAAGAGGAGACGGAGGCACTAGCCGCCTTCATTGAGGTGCTACTGCCAGACTGCAGTGTCGTCAGCATTCAAGAGGTAAATTCTCCATATCGTGTCGCTCGTTTTAATTATAAATTGAGAGCATCAGGTGGGAGGTCGGTGAAGTGCCATCACTGTTGTCAACCAAGGCACACTGTCAATGAGTGCCAGCAACGAAGGCAGTGAAAGGGCTGAAGTCATCTACATCGACATTCATCGCAAAGAAGTCATTCACATCAAGGAAGGGAAGCAAACGGTGAGACCTCTTTTCCCTAAAGAAACTGCAGTCAAAGTTATAACTCCAAAGTGGCCTAAACGGGCTGCTCGAGCCAAAGGCAAGGAGAAGATAAGCCAGTCTGGAAACACATGACCCTGAAGGGAGAAGCATCTGGCCAAGAAAGTTCTTCAAGCTCAGAAATCCGGGTTGTACCCAGTTTGCCAAAGAGGAAGTCATCCGAAGCTAAGCGGCGAAAGGTCGCCTACCGATTTGCACGACGCATGCGAGTGCTACCAATCCACTTCGACAATCCGGAAGAAGAAGTGGTAAGAAGATTCCCATGTCCTAGAGAAGAGTGGTTCGTGTACTGCTCTCGTTGTTTTGGAAAGCGAGTGGAGGATCTTCCTCCTCTCCCTGTACAACTTATCCTAAATAAGCTCTCTACCACGGGAGAAACCCAGTGGGCTGGGGATGAGTTGCAACTGAATGGAGTAGAATTCATGCAACACGCCAACTACGGAAATTACCTGCAATTGCTGTTAGCCAAGAGGCTGGGAGTGGTCAGACGCGTCACCATCACCCCGTACATGCTGAGCAACGAAGGAAAGGTAGAGCCCATGAAAGGCGACGACCTCTTGTGGATGTGCCGACTCATCAACACTGGCACGGTAAGAGTATAAGTAAGTATTCCATCCTCTGTGCATGATGAAAAACGGGCCAACGGAATTCCCATTCGAATTCTTGCAGCATATGCATGTGAATATCTATGTAGATAGGAAAGTCTTCTACCAACAGAAGATCTTACACCTATTCGGTGCGGCGGGACTAGGAGAAATCCTCAATTCCCCGAACCCTATCATTCTCCCCATATTAGATTACCATCATTCCTTTAATGTTTCTATCTTTATCTTGTTTTAACCTATCCACCCACCCCTGTAAAAAGCCACTATGAGCCACTATTGTTAATGTAATGTAAAAAAAAAAAGAAAAAAAAAGGTTTGTAATTTCCTGAGTCACTACCATGGCAAGTGTTTCTTTCCCCACGTTCAGTGGAAAGAAGGGAGAGGATCTCACCACCAACTTTTTGGATGATTTCGACATTGCTTGTGTCGTCTCCAACAAAGATGATGACGCTTCACGACTTAGAATTTTTCCTCTACTGATGAAAGTAGAGGCCAAGTCCTGGTATATTGCATTGCCCCAAGCCACCAAGAATGCATGGGATGTGTTAATGGCTGCTTTTGTAAAGAGGTTTGGTGGAGACACAACCTCGGAGAGGCTATGGCAGTTACTGACAGAATTAAACCAGGGAGGCCTGCTGGAGTATGCCACCTACGAGTCCAAATTTGTGGACTTATGGGAGAGATGGGTTGCCTCACTGGAGGAAGGTGAAGGAGCGCCTAATTTCCTAAAGAAGGACCGTTTCATTGTTGGTCTATGGTCGCCGCTTAGAGAGAAAGTGAAGGGAAGGTTTCCTGCAACATATGAGTTGGCAGTCGAAGTACCCCGCCTTAAAGACAAGAAGCTACGCATGCAAGCAAGAGTAAACGAGTCAGAGGAAACAAGCTCGGCCCGACCAACCCCAGTGACTGTAACAGCCAATCATAGAGTCCAACCGCAGGAGGCATCAGAAGAGCAAGACCTGCTGAGTCGCATCACCACCCAACTAGAGAGTTTATCCGTGCATCTGGTGTAGCAAGGGCATGCACCTGGTAGGAACCCAGAACAAGGAAGAGGACAACGAAGGCAGAACCCAGAGTACCACTGTTACAACTACGAGGAAGATGGCCATGAAATGTACTACTGCCCACACCCAAGGAGGCAGAATTTCAATAGAGGGGGGAGACAGAATCAGATCTCTCCACCAAGAGCAAGACCACCACCACTCAGGCAACCAATCCCACCTGTTCAAATCCCACCACCAGCGGTGAAACCACAGCTAGCCACACCAGTTCAACGCCAGTCACCAATGCAACCACCGCCACAATCACCACTTACAATCATCCTACGCCCGCCAGCAATTGGTACCCACACACCAAGTATCATTGGTCTTGCAGAAGAGGTCAAGATGAGTGTAACAAAAGAAGGATCAAGTAAGAAGACTATTCAAAGAACTCAAGCAGTGGAACAAGAGGTTCAAGAATCAAAAGATGCTACCCAGGTGGGGGAGGTAAGTCAAGAAAATTGTGTTACAAATGTGATTACATCTTTAACCTTGAATGAAATAGGCACCAAAGCGATCAATCGACAACATTGGGCAGTAAGGGTAAGAAGGTGTAAAGTGTTGATTAGGCCTCGTCTGAGTAAGAGGAATGCAAAGGTCATGAAAGATACAAGAGAAGAGGAAAACCAGCCTGTTAGCAAGGCTTTGCAGAAGATGGACAACATATCAATCAAAGGGGAGGGCTTTGAAAACGAAAGCCTGTGCACCAGCATGGACCCAGGACAGTGTAGCAAGCTAAAGGAATCTTGCATCAAGGCAGTTTCACTTGAGGACCATAACGAAGAGGTAAGTATGACTGAAGGTTTGGAGTTGGCTATTGCTCCAGAGGCTTGGCAGCCGAGCAAGACTTTATTGTGTAGTGTTATAGACTTGGAGATGGGTAATGCCTCTAGTCTACTGAAGGGTGTTATAAACTTGGATATGGGTAATGCCTCCAGTTTATGTGAGGGTGTTCATAGTAAGTTTGATGATCAATATGTTGCCAACCTTTTAAGGATGTTCCAAACTCCTCCACAACATAGCATTGTGTTTGCATGGGATGCATCAGACCTATGGCTATGGCTAGCTGCTCTAACATATAGAGAGAAGATCAGCATGGAGATAAGAGCAAAGGAGCCATGGATAGACAAAAGTGTGATAAAATGCAAGAATGAAGACCTCATTCGCAATGTGGTACAATTTTTTACAAATAGTGCATCCTCTCTTTGGAGAAAGGTAAGTGGATTACGCTTGTATTTGAGCTGCAAGGTAGGTGGCTTGCTATTAGCATCTGTAAAGGAAGCTGACATGTTTGAGCACACCCAAAAGAAGCATGATATACTTGCAGTTTTTTCTAGTCATGGTAGTAAGCAGGATTCTGAAGAAAACTTGAGCTCACCACACCAACAAGGCGGCCATATATGGTGGATTCTTGGTACACTCTTGGGAATCATAATTTTCAGTTCTGTCTTTGCAGGAGCCAAGATGCTCATTTCCCCTCTCGCTACTGGTGGTTACAAATTTGGTCCAATTTGGCTTGCAAATTTTATTGTTCGGACACTGTAGACAATGATCCTATTTTTCACTGGGGATCCAGGAGGACACTGGCACAAAGTTCTGGAAGCCATGGGCTTCCCCTTTAATCAACCGACACTATTCCAATGAACAAGCTATCACCCGGACCTATTACAGATTCATGAATATCCCAAAAATCTCACCAATGGCCAAATGGAATGGCTAGTTCAGAAGGCAACTCGATATCGGCTCTTATAGCTAAGCGGAAGAAGAATCAGATTCAGAGCTAGAAGCATGAATGCCTCTAGCCAAAAGGGGAGGACTCCCTTTTCACTAAAAGCACTAAAAGTCATGAAAAGCTAAAAATAGAGTAAAAAGCACTCGAAAAGTAGGTTTTCACAAAATTGAACCATGGCTTCCCTGGAACACGTAGGTTAAGGATCCGACCCTGCTTTTTTAGAAAAAGCACATAAAAGCATGAAAAAGCTAAAAATAGTGGATTTTCTCAAAACTAAACCAAACATACGTCTGACCTATTGGAACATGGAAATGATATTTCTTTTTACTTTAGATCCTTACAATATTGTCAATCAAGCATTTTAAATCAAAATTTGACAAAAAGGACATTAGAATCTCTTTTTCTTATTTTCAAAAGAGACCCAAATTTTGGGGATCTTACAGAACTTTGTGTGGAGAAAGCCGCCATGGAAAGTTTGGTGCGAGGAGCTCGAGAGAGCACGCCCCCGCATGCGTTTTTTGTATGCTTCGGCCTACGACCATGATTGTGTTTGTCTTTTGTTGTTGAATGACGAAATTCCCCCCATTTTGAAGCATACGGTCATTTTGTGTCAGGTTTTCCTTCCCCCTTCTTCTCTACTCTATTGCAAGTGGGTTCCGGTGTGTTTACGCAGTGTTGCCCTCTGACAGTGTGTGTGCAAAGAAGAGGGAGAGAAAGTGTGGTGTGTTGTGTGGGAAGGGTGGAAAATGTGGTGTATTTTCTATGGGTGTGGGTTGTGTTATGCTATGTGTGGGCTTGGATGAGTCTGTGTGAGTGCGTGTGTGCATGTGGTCTTGGTGAATGTGTTGTTTGGAGGTGGTTTTCAAGTGGGCAGGGGTGTTGTGTATGCCCTGATCTATAGGAGGCATCTCTGCGTGTGTGTTGGGCATGTTCCCTGTTCCCCCTCTCCATCTTCTAGTGCCCCCACTAAGGAGCACACTGATTGATCCATGGTGTTGAGTTTGTCATCAAAGATGTGACAGAGTTCGGATTCAGTTTTCAATGGTGATGAAGATGTGGACAAGTGGCTGATAGATTTTGAGTTATTTATGTTGTCATTGCGAATGTGGAGTGAGAAAGAAAAGCTAGAGACAGTTTCATTGGTGCTGCAAGGTAAAGCGAAAGCCTAGTTTGATGGTTCAAAAGTTGTAGATAGGCAGTATTGGATTGGTTTTTGAGGATAGTTTTTACATAGGTTTCACAAAGTGGTATCCCCTAGTGAAGTAGATGTGAAAATTAAAGGCCTGTGACAGGATATAGGTGAAAATTTTGACGTTTTCATGGATAAATTTGAAGCATGCTGGAGATTTCTAGTGGTTGTCACCCAAGAGGCCAATGCAAAATTCTTCAAGCGGGAGAAGTTCCTAGCTTGCTTGCACCCGTATGTTTGAGAGAAGGTCGGTTATAAGGAGCCGAGAAGCTATATCGAGGAGGGCAGTGTTGGCAGGAGGAAAAGCAAGAAAGTGAAGAGAAAGCTAGAGCTATAGGCTTGTTAAAGCCTATAGGTTATATGTCTATGGCGGCAATAGAATTTTCTATGGACCAATCGTGGATGATGCCAAGTATACAAAGTGTAGAGCTTGCTAGGGTAAGGCCTTTGATTGGTTATGTTACTTTGGAATTGCCTATTTGTGAGGTGTCCATGCCGATTGTGGAGAAGCTCATCAGCAAAGATGAGTCTTTTGTTAAAGAAGATTTGTATGCAAAGGAAATAGCAGATGCTAAGTGCCTAGTGCATCTTAAAGAGGTGGAGCTCGTTCTTGTGGAGTTCTTGTACGAAAGGGTAACAAATCATGTCCAAGTTGTAGGTGCGGAGAGCTTGGGGTTGGATGATGAAATTGGCCACGGTGATGGTCTAGCCTTTGTGGAGCAGCTAGAGGATGATGATGCTGATACCGAGTCCACCTATGGTGATGATGGTGAGAGTACAATTTCCAGCTTCTCGGAGACAAGTAAAGAGGGTAGCCTCGATGATGGGTTCTCAGTCTATGGCGAGGAGACGGATTTTGAGGAGCCCATGTTGGTAAAGGTAAAGTTACCTTGTTATATGCATGAAGATGCGTTGGTTGCAACTCTGAATGAAGAGCGGGCAGCGGTGGAAGGTGCTTTGATTGTACAACAGGTACAACGGTTTCCCAAGAAGAAGAGAGCTATTGTGGCTAAGGAAGAAGAGCAGGTTGAAGAAGATGGCAGGAAAGAGGCATTGGATGCTCATCAAAGGGAAGAACAATTGTAGTTACCTATGGATTGCATAAGATATGCCTTGGATAAGGGTTCTTTTGAGTAGGAATTCATAAATGATGGGTTTGATTGGGGGTTTGATGAGCCGGTGGGTGAAATGGAGAGAGCTATTGCGGCTAAGGAAGAAGAGCAAGTTGAAGAAGATGGCAGGCAAGAGGCATTGGATGCTCATCAAAGGGAAGAACAATTTTCGTTACCTATGGATTGCATAAGATATGCCTTGGATAAGGGTTCTTTTGAGTAGGAATTCATAAATGATGGGTTTGATTGGGGGTTTGATGAGCCGGTGGGTGAAATGGATAAAGAATCACAGATGCTTCTTGAGAAGACTTTGGCCACAATACGGGTTAAAGGTGGCTTTGTGCTTTATCTGCCACTAGATGAGGAAAAGTTTGAAAAGCAGGTACAGGTGGTTGATCTGCAAGAGGTGGTGGTAGAACCCTATGAACTAGATGATACGAAAGTGCTTGAGGATGTCAAAATTGAGTGCATGGCAAGTAAAGAGGAGAACAGTGAGCCAAAGGTAGATCTTCTAGTGTTACAAGTGTGCTCTATGATAGGCGGTGGAGATTCCTAGGTTGGGGCCAAATTTTTAAAGGAGGCTTGTGTGCGGTGATTGAAAGGGATGTTGATAAGTGTAGGGAGCCAAAGGTAGATCTTCCAGTGTTACAAGTGTGCTCTACGACGGGCGGTGGAGATTCCCAGGTTAGGGCCAAGCTTTTTAAGGAGGTTTGTGTGTGATGGTTTAAAGGGATGCTGATAAGTGCAATTGTGAAGTGGGTTGTTGACCAGGTGCAAGATTTGCTTGAAGAAGATCTTGCTTTACATGGTTGGGAGGAAGGGCATGGTATGTTCAGTCTGAGTGATGGTATGTCTAATTGGAATCGTGATGTGTTTGGTGATGCTTTGTTTGAAGTGGGTAGGATGCTTGAAGCAATGGAAGTACGACAAGGAAAAATTATTTGGATGACTGGTTGTGCACTAGTATGCAGTTTTATGAGTGTTTGTTGCAGATGGATGGGTGACACCAAAGCCAAGCATTCGACCCAACTAGTAACCATATTGTAATGCAGGGGGTTGGGTAACCCGCTTGAGCAGGAGAAGGGTGAAAAAAGATAGATTTTGTACATATGGTTGTGGTTTTGGAGTGTTTTTGGTTTCTAGTTTGGTGTTGCAGTTTTTTTAGGTGCAATAAACATGTGTTGGTTGAGCATAAATGTTCAACTACGGGGTGGGCAATGATGGTGCATGCATGGTGAAGGGATAAAGTAGGTTTAAAGGTCTTGCGCAAGTAGGTCATGGCATAAATGTATGCCTAATGTGGTTTTGTAGGCGAAACGGACTCCAGAGAGAGCCAATTGGAATGGAAGCTCAAAGTGTTCAAAGTGCTGGGAATGTTCCCTAGAATGTAGTCCTTGAGATGCTCTAGAAGATTGTCAAACGGAGCCACGATGTGCAAGATAGGTCAGTTTAAAGTTAGAAGGCTTTGAAAATCTTAGGTGGGTAGTGCAGATGAAGAAAGATGGCCACGATTGATGTCGGCAAATAGGATTAAAGAGCTCAAGTTGTGGAGCATGGTAGACTTTTTGGATTGCCATTCGGAGCTCACATCGGCAAGTTATGAGCCAATGAAGTTTTGCAGTGGGGCAATTATGTGCCCACTTGGTCGTATTCAAGAACGTGCCATCTAGAAGTTTCGGAGCCTTGCCAAGGTTCCTAGGGGTGGTACATTGCATGTGGATTTGATGGAAAGTGACAGGTCGTGAATCAAAATCCGGATCTGCAAGTTATGGGCCGATAAAGATATTGTCGGGGACCTGTTTTGGCATAGTTGGACCGTCCCACCGGGTGCACTATCTAGAGGTTTCTTATCCTTGCTAGGGTTCTGGGAGCGAGTGTGCACTATGTGGAGCTAGCCGAAAGTGACGGTGCAACAATCAGATTTAAGTTTGTGGGCTTGGAATAGTCAAAGTGTGGACGAGATGCTGGGAGTTTGAGACCGTCACGGTGGGTTTCCCCTTCGGAATTCATATGCCGATCATTGAGTTTCAAAGAGTCGATGACATGTGCGGCAAAAACACTCTGCCAGGGGTTCATTTTGGGCGGTGCCATTGAGGCGAGCAAGATGTTGGCATGATAGCCGGCCCATGAGGTGCATTAGTTGAGGGAGTGTGGGACCCTCCACCTAATCCTTTTAAGGAAAAAATAAAAGAGAAACAAAAGGGAACAATGATGGCGCCGTCACTGCCCATTGAGTGTAAAGAAGAGAGAAAAAAAGTTTCTAAAAGAGGCTAATGAAAAGGTAAAGAGAAGAGAGAGAGAGGCGCTGTGTCAAGGAGAGGAGAGAAAGAAAAAGAAGGAGAAGAAAGGAAGAAGAAGAATAGAAGGAAGGAAAAGAAAGGGAAAGGGAGAGGAACAAGAAAAAGAAAAAAAGGAAGAAGAAGGTGGTTTTTCTCGGTGAGCGAGGTGGCAAGGCAAGACTTGATTTTTTAATGGCATGACGAGCAAAGAGAGAGAGAGAGAGAGAGAGAGAGAGAGAGAGAGAGAGAGAGAGAGAGAGAGAGAGAGATCTGTGTGGAGAAAGCCACCACAGAAACTTTGGTGCATGGACTTGGAGAGAGCACGGCTCCGCATGCGCTTTTTGTACTTCATCCAGCAATTTGATGCGGCCTTTGGGGACGAGGGCTTCACAGAGTCCTCCAAGCTACGCCATGTAGCTATGCACTTCCAAAAATCAGCTCGTCAATGGTGGGCTAGCCTTCGTGGCAATGGAGAAGCCCCAAAGACATGGAAAACTCTACGAGTTTCCATCATGAAGCAATTTCTTCCAAGCGATACTAAAGATAAAGTTCTTATCGAATGGCGCGGCTTGAAGCTCCTATCTCATGAGTCTATCAACAAGTATGTAGATAAGTTTTGGGATTTACATCTCAAAGCTACTGTCTTTCAAAAGATAGACTTTGCCGAGCAAAGACAGCAATTCTGTGCGGGATTACCTGAAGAGATGGCCGAATATATCAACTCTCAACGGCCCGGTACTATTACCGAAGTAATCCACCACACCATGGTTGCTTCACGCATCAATTTCCATCAAGGGGCTAGACGTAATGTCAAGCCCATGGAAAACAAAGATAAAAATGATGCAAAGGGGAAATCCAATGCTCAAAATAATTCCCAAGGCACTTCCAACAACAACAACAACGATCGGTCCAAGGAGAAGGGAGTTTACAAAGGTAAAAACAAACTCTCTCCTGAAGAGCTTAAAGCTTTTCGCAAGGACCATAAGTGTTTCAAGTGTGGGGAGCAAGGACATGGCTATCGTTCTTGCCCCAAGAAGAATACTCGCAATGAGACTCCTAGGGCTTCCACCATCGAAGCTCCAAAAGAGGATGCTCATTGCAAAGGATCATCACTCTCCTATGCTTGGGGAAAGGTAAGAGAGCATGATGCCTTCATCTTGTTTGACCCTGGCTCTACTCTCAACTTCATATCAATAGAGTTGGCCACCAAGTTGGGCATTCAAGCTTTTGAGATGGGAGATATAGTAACAGCTGATGCAGCTTTCAAGGGACAACAAGCCTCCGTTACTCCCTTGATTGGGAAGTTGAGGCTTCATGTCCAAAGCTATGTCGACAAAGAAGACTTCTTCATCTCTCCCCTCCAACATCAGGATGTTATCCTAGGGGCACCATGGTTTGATCGCATGGCTGCCAACATGAAGTTCCCTGAAAGGAGAATTTACTTCACCTACAGGGGAAAGAACATGTATATAGATGCTAGTGAGCGTGGTCGCACTATTCCACTTGTAAATCCTCTTTCTTTTGATAAATCAATGAAGAGGTCAGTTTCGGCGTACATGATTTATGTCAAAGAGTCTCTAAAAGCTAATAATGTTTCATCAAATGAAAATGATAGGAATCAAGAAGAGCTAGACTTGTCTACTTTTCTAAAAGGATTCCAAGATGTGTTCATCGATGATATCCCTATGGACCTACCTCCAAAACGAGGGGATGATGACCATCGTATTGAGCTCCTTCCAGGAAGCTCACCGCCTAACAAACCTCCTTATCGAGTCTCACAAGCTCAACAAGAGGAGATCATGAGGCAAGTACAAGAGCTGGTAGACAAAGGGATGGTGAGGCCTAGTTCCTCTCCCTTTTGTTCTCCAGTCCTTTTAGTGCAAAAGAAAGATGGTACGTACCGTATGTGTGTGGACTATCGAGCACTAAACCATATCACTATCAAAAACAGATTTCCCGTACCTCGGGTAGAAGATCTGTTTGATAAGCTACAAGGCTCTACCTACTTCAGTAGGATTGACCTTAAGAGTGGCTATCATCAAATAAGGATAGTGGATGAGGATATCTTAAAGACCGCGCAATGTTCATGCAACAACAACATGCTACTGAAAGAAGGGAGATTTCAGCAACGAAGGCCATACAACCGGTCGTCAACAGAATGGATCAGTTCAATAGCAAAGATGTAACCAAGTACTTACGCGAGTATGTGAAGGAGATGGAGCTGCATCGCGTGTTAGAAGGTGAGATGATTGAAAGCTTTGAGCTAGTTGTTGCTCCAGAAATTAGGGAACATGTTAGGGCAATTAAAGATGGGCATGGGAGAAATTGGGAAGAACTCAAAGTAGCTTTAAAGGAGGAATATTTCATGGAGGACTCGGAGAGAGTGACCAAAAGGACATTCTTAGAATGGGTAGTCAAGCCAAAGCAAGGACTATCAATAACAGAGCTACTTAGGGAATTTGAGCGGCGCTATGCACAACTCACTAGGACAGAAAGGGCCACACCAGATGCAGAGAAGACAGATCTTTTCTTACAAGCTGCAGGTTAAGAGTTTCAAGAAAATTTGGAGCTTCTTCTTGAAGATAAAAATGTTGAGCAAGGACTAAAGACCGACTGAATGAGGTTGAAGGTGATGTCTCATTGCTTGCCAAACGACAAAGAAGAAGGGACAAGATGGTAGTAAACACTACAAGTCCTTCCACCTCAACTTCTGACAAAATGGTAAAGCCTACTTTTATCGCTCCTAAGTTTGATGAGTCCATGCTAGATGAGCTTGTGAAGGGAATGCGTGACTTGAAGGTGAAGTTTGAAAAGCTTGAAGAAAAAGGCCAACCATCAGGGCCACTTCCTAGGCAAAGACAACAGCCCAAAGAAGGGTTTGTTAATAGATGTATTTGGTGTGATAGTACAAACCATGTAAGAAGGGATTGTGATGATTTTAGTGATGCTTTGTCAAAAGATGTTGTCTTTTTTAAGGATGGTAAAATCCACTTAAGAGAGATAGGTCTACCCTTGATAACTAACTTTGGGAAGGGGGGAATGCAAACCTTAGTTGAAGATATGGCAACTAACCGTGCCAGCTCTTCAGTTGAGGCAGCTAATTATGGTATAAAAATTGAGCATTTTTGTGATGAAGAGGTGAGTGACCATCATGGTCAAATTTGGCCAAATGTCATGCAATTAGCTAAAAAGGGAAAGCTTACAAAAGAGATTCTACATGAAGCAGGTGATTGCATACGTCTAGAAACAGGATGGAATGATCCAGTGGACTCATTGTCAGTGCATGCCTACATTACAAAATGCCAACAAAATGAGGCAAGTGAGAATGCTGATGAAGGACCATCAAAAAGAGCTTCTAGAACTGGGGGAAGAAGTGACTCAATTCCTTCTCAAACACCCTCAACAAAAGGAGCATCTCCACCTGAAGTACTCATGGAGGAGTCTACAACAGGAAAGAAGAAAGAGCCAACAAAAGGTAAGACAAAAGGCCCATCTTATAAACTACAATATGATATTGAGGTTGCTACAGATTTAAAGAAAGTCTTGGAGGAAAGGATCTTGAATAGCAAGATTGAGTTCACTCTGGGAGAAGTTCTTGGCATTGCAAAGCATGAATTCCACGAGGAGATCATTGACATTATCAAGAGGAAGAGGCAAACCCTTGCTGAAGTTTCTCGTCCCCACGTTGAAGGGGAAACCTCGAAGACACAAGGGATGCAACTACAAAATAAGGAGAATGATGGAGCTATGGTAGGATGCTACCAATCTAGTGGGAGAGTGAAGCAAGTGCATTTCTCAAATGACGATGAAGAAGTTGAAGATATTCCTAGGAGTTACTATTCACGAAGTCATTGGGCAAGGGCTACTACAGAAACTTTGGTCAAGGTAGGTGATCTTGAAGAGCCATTTGTTGCCTTGATTGACCATGGTTCAGAAATAAACATAATGTCAAAGAGTCTCTACAACAAGTGCAAATGGCCAATGGACACAGATCATGGTTGGATGGTAAAAGTGGCAAACAATTCATCCGGTGAATTGTATGCAGCATGTCCAGGTGTGAAGGTGACAATAGGTGATGTAAAGATTGACCAAAACTTCTTTGTTCAGGATACATCTTCATATCATCTCATCCTTGGACAACCCTACATTGTGGGAGTTTGAATGGAAACAAAAGTAATGGACGATGGTTTAGCATATGCTAGGATACGTAGCAAAGATGGTAAACGTGTTGTCCAATTTCTCACAGTTTGTGTAAACCATGAAAGAAATCGTGACAACCTCAGAGAACATCCTCTACCAAAGGTAAGCAAAGAGTTTCATGATCATAGAGAAATGATGGGTTTTTGCCAAGTACCATTGTAAAGCGGGATTGTAGTGGTACAGAAAGAAAAAGGGTCTCGCCTGATCCAAAAATAGGTGAAACTTTCTTAATGAGCTCCTTGGTAACAAAGAATGGATCAGTAAAGCCTACTGAAAATGTTTTGGGTTTGTGTGAGCAAGTTTCTTTTGTAGATACTATGGGTGAGCTTGATGCTATAATGAGGTCTAGTTTGCATCTTGAAAATGAAGTTGTGGAAGTTTGCTCTATGGAAATGTATCAAGTAATAGAAGCCTTTAAAGAAAGCCAAACAGTTGGCCCAGAAGTCCATGTTGAAACTAAATACAAGAGTGTAGCAAAGAAGGTGAAACCAGTAGATTCACCCTTACCACCCAACAACAGGGAAAAGATTGAACAGGCTTCTTTACAACCAAGTTTGCGGAATCCTAAAAAGATCGGGCATACCTTCACAAAGGAGTCTTTTCAAGAGTTGCAGATTGGTTGCGAGGAGTTTCTAACACAGGAGGAGACAAAGTGCTTCAAAGAAATGCTTTCAAAGCATGGTAAGGCTTTTGCATTTGAGCCACATGAGATAGGATGTGTTGAAAAAGAGAAAAACACAGGTGAAGATCAAAGTGAAGATGAAGCTTTGGAATCATCTACTGAAGAAGAAAGGAAGATGTACAAGAGGGCTGATCTTACAAAGAAATAATGTGGCACATACCGGAGGATGTGCAGCTTTACAGGGGGTGGATGTCGTGCTGTGACACGTACATAGTGGGAAATCATGCTACAAGATCTATCTTGTAACTTTTTAGATACATAATTATCTTTCCTATAATATACATATGCATATTTAAGTATAATAATAAGCCTTCTATCTCATCCTATTATTTTTCTCAAGGGTAACCTATCCTTACTTTACCATCAGAAAATACTATGGGAAAAGCATCAATAGCTCCGCCTCTTTAACTTGGGGCAAAAAACATTGATTCTTTATTTCTACTATTTCATTATCATCTCACACCCTAGATAGATCCTATATCTAAGGTAAACTCCGATATATATATATTCTATGTATTTTTCTTATATTTATTTTTAAATAGCTACTAGGAGGGAATCAAATCCTAGTGGGACACTAGGTGGCATGATTTCAAGATACACTTATTTTAATGCATTATTGCAAGCATGATTACAAAACTTTGTCAAGGAGCAATGTCATGCTTTCATATGGCATGAGGTGTCCTTTGGAATTAAATGAAAGTTTAGGCTAAGGAGACCACATGAAGACTTTTGCTGCCATAGATGGACCCTATTTTGATGAATTTTTTACACAAGGTTCCAATCTGAATTGGAAAACAATTTTAAAATCAAAATCGTAGCTAATGAGCTGAAGTTTTTGCCCATATTTTTACTTTTTTATTTGAAGCCACGGTTGAGGAGATATGATCAAAATACTGGACCCCAGTCTGCCCACATCATGCAGGGACAGCTCATTTTCAACTTTTCCAATTCCTGTTCACACTGGCTCCTCTCTTCTTGTGTAAACCCTTGTGGGTTCCCTTCACCTATAAAAGGGGACCTCTTCTTCCTTGGAAAAAACTCAAGCATTCAAGCCATTGATGAGAGGAATTCTTGAGGGAGTGAGTAGTAATGCCTAATTGTACTTAGCCATTAACATAAGCCCAAGCCTACACTTTCTCCTCGAGGGAGACTAGCCATTCTTGCAACAAGCTAACCTTGGAAGATCAACTCTAATCAAAGAAGGTCTTGCACTTGGTGTATCAATCAAAGTGGAATTATCCACTCTTCTTCTCTCTCCCATCAATAATGGTGCCGAAGGGTTTCAAGTAAGATGTGTTCTACATTGATTTTTTCTTGATTTCTTGTTGTTTTCATTTTCATCTCTAATCCAACATATATATATATATATATATATATATATATATATATCCACTCTTCTTCTCTCTCCCATCAATAATATTATATATATATATATATATATATATATATATATATATATATATATGTATGTATCTAATCTCATCTCCTTAACCAAACCTATCTCTCTCATTCTTAGTAATTCATCCTCTCTAGGTTCTCTTGCTACAGGTACATCTCTCCCCGCAGTATCCTTATTGCCTACGCGCAAGAATAGGGCTTGGGAGGGAAACTTCTCATCTCTTCACTTCTCTCATATCTACATTTCTCACATACTATCCTAGATGAATAACCCACATGATGATCATTTCTATCGCTTTCACTCTGTACGATCTATTAGAATTAACGTATGGATTAGCCGTAAAATACACTTTCAACAACGTATAGTGTTTCTCTTCGGCCCTGAAAGGCTCAATGAAATACTTCTATCACCGGATCCCATCATACTACCTCTCATAGACTATAATTTTTCTTTTGATGTAAGCGTAGTTATCTTGCTATGAACCAAGAGGATTTGTACACACAATTAATCCCAATCACTAGACAAAATATATATATTATGGTAAGCACAAAACTACAATTCAAAAGAACAATTCGTAGCCTATTTGGTAAGCCAAGATTGAATGCCATTAAATCATCCATTAACCCTTTCATATTACCCATGATACAATAGGACCATAGCCTTGATGTTTTCATCTTCGTATTGTTTTGACATTCTCTTTTGCGTTCTTTCTTTGTGTGTGTTAATGCAAGAGAGAAAGAATGAGTCTTCTTTGATTGCACTTCTTTCCAAAACCTAGTCTTCATGGCATCTATGGTTTAACTCCTTCATATAGTTTTTGTTGAGTTCTCTCACAAACTCTCACAGCCATAAGCCCGGTGCTTTCCTGGCAAGACCGCAAATTTCTCGACAACGTTCTTGCATGGTGATTTAGATGTGGAAATTTTCATGCAGCAGCTAGAAGGGTTTGTTGAGAAAGGCAAGGAAGATTGGGTATGCCAGTTGTTAAAGAGTCTTTATGGCTTAAAACAATCACCGAGGGCATGGTACCATAAATTCCACAAGTTTATGCTTTCTCAAGGCTACAAACGTAGTGAGTTCGATCACTGTCTATATACAAAGAAGGCTAAGGATGGCAGTTGGATGATCCTTATTTTGTATGTGGATGACATGTTGATTGCTGGCAAGCACTTGGAAGAAATTTCAGCTTTGAAGTCAAAGATGGCAAAATCATTTGACATGAAAGACATGGGTGAGGCAAGTCATATACTTGGTATGCGCATTGAGAGAGACAGATCAAAGAAGTTGATTTGGTTATCTCAAACAGAGTATATTGACAAGGTTTTGCAACGTTTCAATATGGAGAAGGGAAAGGCATTGAGTGTTCCATTGTCACCATATGTGAAACTTAGCAAACAAGATTGTCCTGTGTCTGAAAAAGAACAGGCTGAAATGGATAAGATTCCATATGCATCTGCAGTGGGTAGTTTGATGTATGCAATGATTGCAACTCGCCCAGACATTTCATTTGCAGTGGGAGTAGTAAGTCGATACATGTCAAACCCAGGCGAGAAACATTGGGAGGCAGTGAAAGGAATATTGAGATACTTGAAAGCTACAACGAGTATGCGTATATGCTATGGGAGTCAGGAGCTAAGTATAAAGGGTTTTACAGACTCAGATTATGCAGGTGACTTAGACAACCGAAGGTCTACGTCAGGGTATGTCTTTACATTGGCTGGTGGAGCAGTATCATGGCGTTCTAGATTACAAGATTGTGTTACTCAGTCTACTACAGAGGCTGAATATGTTGCAGCATCAGAGGCATGCAAAGAATCAATTTGTCTTAATCAACTAGTTACAGATTTGGGAATCAAAGAAGAGATGCCTGTGTTATATTGTGATAGTCAAAGTGCTATACAATTGGCTGGCAATCCAGTTTATCACTCAAAGACAAAGCATGTGGATGTGAAGTATCATTTCATCAGGGAAATGCTCGAGGATAAGCAACTTCAGCTTGTCAAAGTTCACACCACAGAAAATCCTGTTGATCTACTTACAAAAGGACTTCCCTTAGAGAGCTTTGCGCATTTTTGCAAGCAGTTAGGTGTAGGGTAGTACATCACTTCTCTACATCTCTTGTATATTAGCTTGTATAGTAGCTTCTCTCACACTTAAAGTACCACATTGGACTTTAAGTGGGAGGTTGTTGGGGTATAAAGCCCAATGTGGTCGCCCAGGTAGTGGGCGGGCCACCAGGTATGTACACATATTCTTTTGTAAAAACCTGATAAGAACTCACTATGCTCTACACATTACAGTAGAGCAAGTTCACCATATCGTCGTGCTCTTCTTCTCGCACTCTCTCTCGCGTCGCAGTTCCGCTCGTACTCCTTCATTTGATTCACTTGGAATGAAATTGATGGTCAATTTTGACTAATGAACCTTGTGTACTGTAACAAGACAATTCTTAATACTCGTCAAGAATTTATGTGTGTGCATAAAGATTAATGCGTGTGTAATGCACCAAAAAGGGAAAAAACTGCCATAAAATTGAAGTGTGTACTACACCTAATCTTGAGTGTGAATATTTTCAAAGAAATTGTGCAAAAATAATGTGCATACAAGCATGAAGAACAAGAAAATTTCATTACTAACTAAGCCAAAAATGAATTTGTGTACCTGATTTTCAAGTGTGTGCATTGCTTCATTAGGTCTAATTAGGATGAATTTTTGAGAAGTTGATCATGCATGCATTTGTTTACGATTGATCAAGTGTGAAATTCGAGCATTGCAATGTAGAATTGATGTAATTTTTTGCATATAATTTCGGCGTAAATCTAGGTGTGTATGTCAATCAATGGCATGAGCAATGCACTGTGTGGACGAATAATTGGTATTTTTTACCAATTACGATGATGAATTGGCCAAATAGATGATGTGTGTGTCACAAGATTGGCTCAAATATTAAGAAGGATCGCTCAATTAATTTTCAATTTGTGAAGATTTTTTGTGTGTTACCATGCTAATGATTGGTCAATGTGATGGACATGGAAATGCTGCATTCATTTGTGCCCATAATTGTTTTCAAATTCACTTGTAAGTAGTTTTGCAAACCTAAATGAAAAATCCAATTGAATTTGACTGATTAGTGCCATTGGATATTAGCAATTAATTTTGCAATGATTGCTAATTAGACTCAAATTGAGCAATGAGAGAACATATGCACTTAAATGACTAGCGTTTTGCATCAATTTTGACTTGAAACTT
Source organism: Adiantum capillus-veneris (assembly GCF_014529385.1). Classification (NCBI taxonomy): domain Eukaryota; kingdom Viridiplantae; phylum Streptophyta; class Polypodiopsida; order Polypodiales; family Pteridaceae; genus Adiantum; species Adiantum capillus-veneris. The sequence goes on along the minus strand of NC_140958.1, from coordinate 48,426,919 downwards.
GAGTTGTTGTGTGTACATAGATACAAATTAGAAGCATGTGTCCAAATAAGTAGGTGATTGAAGCAAATCAAATGAGAGCATGAAAAACCATGTGCATAAAGTCGCCAACAATGGGCTTAATTCTTGTCAATTATCTTTTGCATTGCCTAGTAGCGATCATCAAATGAGGGAGTATTGGCAAGGATGTGTTTCCACTGTTTATGTTTTCATAGAGTCATTGGAATTGAAAATCAATTTGGTAAAGGTTTGATGGAGTTTTTACTTGTTTTGCAAAAACCAATAATTGAATCCCTATGGGTGTGAGGTTTGCAAGAACATCCTCTAAGTGATACTTTAAAGAAAAAATGAAAAAGAATTTTCTTTCTATTATTGGCATTGGTTGGTAGCCATTCATCACCTGCTCATGCTTTAAATTTTGCTATGCTCATTGGATTAATGATCTCGCACCCACAACCCGTGATCTAAGTGTCAACTATTGCATTGCCTAAGGACACAGCTTGCCTTAGCTACTGCCTTCAGTGCACCTAAAAAATTTCATCCAAGGACGTACTTTCAACCATGCCAAAACTTTTTAGGACTTTTATTTTATGGCTTTCATGAGAGAGAGAGAGAGAGAGAGAGAGAGAGAGAGACGATTCCATAGAAGGGGATGACAAGCATGAGTAGTTTTTGTGCAATGAGGGGATATTAGAGTTAGAGAGAGAGAGAGAGAGAGAGAGAGAGAGAGAGACGATTTCATAGAAGGGGATGACGAGCATGAGTGGTTTTTTTGCAATGAGGGGATATTAGGACGAGAGAGAGAGAGAGAGAGAGAGAGAGAGAGAGAGAGAGAGAGAGAGAGAGAGAGAGACGCCTGATATAGGGAATTGTGGACCATGAGGCTTTGTTGTGCAATGGTTGGGAGCCGTAGCAGCCATGCATATGGTTACCACCAATGTCGGCTTGCAGCTCTGTGTATAGATAGAAGAATTTGGCATCATATGCATGGCTGCTACAGCTCCCCACCATTGCACAACAAAGCCTCATGGTCCACAATTCCCTATATCAGGTCGTCTCTCTCTCTCTCTCTCTCTCTCTCTCTCTCTCTCTCTCTCTCTCTCTCTCTCTCTCTCTCTCTCTCTCTCTCTCTTGTGTTAACTAGCGCAGTGGCCTGCCTGTGATATACGTATGAAGCCTCTTCATGCCTCGGCCGCCATTTTTCTACGCTTAATAGTCAAACTTAGAAATTTTGTGAATATCTCCATCATACACCTTTGAAACATGGCTCTAGTGTTACATAAACTGAATGGCATAGCCAGGTACATGAACGCCCCCCAATCAAAGATTAAGGTCTTTTAAGCTTTGTTCTCTAGTACTACCTTTATGTGATAGTAACCATTATGGGTGTAAGCATGTTAACTTGTCATGCTTTTTGTGCTAGTTATCATGTGGCAGCAAGCATATCTTGTAAGCATAATGAGAGTGTAACTTTTCAAACGTGTGGGAATCCATCAAATATTTCAAAATAGGGAGACCACCCTGAATCCACTTTCTTGACCATTTACGCAGTGTTACTCTGAGGGGAGTGGGGCAGTCAAAATGCTTGGAGAGAAGCGGAGTGGGGCAGTCAACATGCATGGAGAGAAGCAGGACGTAGGGGCCAGAGGTAAGAGGGCCGCAGGGGCCATAGGTAAGAGAGAACCAAAAACAAAGTCGAGGGCTGAACTTTCTGCTGCTTCTTCTCCGCCCCGAAAAAGGGTGAAGCTCTCTGATTCCCCAACATCCCCAATGGCAAAGATCTTGCATACTCTCTCTCTCTCTCTCTCTCTCTCTCTCTCTCTCTCTCTCTCTCTCTCTCTCTCTCTCTCTCTCTCTCTCTCTCTCTCTCTCTCTCTCTCTCTCTCTCTCTCTCTCTCTCTCTCTCTACCTCATTATGATTTGCGAGGATAGTTGTTGGTGTTGTCTTGGCTGGAGAGTTGTCCCTTGATGCTGGCTTTAGCAGTAGGACATCTTGTGAATAGTCACTTGAAATACAATCTCTCAAGTCAAAGTCTGGCTCAAGAAGCACAAACCAGTGTTTGATTTGAACCTTGAAATTGGAAGGAAGTGATCAATACTGTACTTTCCTACTGCTAATCTTGTGACATTGGGGGTGTGCAGGCCGATGGAAAGCTCCAAAGTTTACAGTCCCAATACAGAGCAAGTTCTGTAGTACAGCAGAAGAGTTCAATGATGTTCATGGCCTCTCCCTGGCTGGTGCCAACCCCAAACTAGTGAGGTGGGATCACATCAGTGATGTGGAGTGGTTCAGTGTTTTCAGAGAGTCAAAGAATCGTGGTCGCTATCGCATTAAATGCAGTTGTTTGCGTATTGATATGTTCGACCAGGTGATACAGCTGCATTACAAGGTGTACCAGAAGCCCCCAACAAACATGGAGATCAACTCTGCATTTGCCAAGGGGTTTGTAAAAGAATTCAGCCCGGCCGCAATTGCAAGTAGCTCAGCCATGCAATTCAATTGGCCTAAATTCGTTGTCCAGCATTTGCAGGACCTCCAAGAGAAAGGGTACTACGAGGCCCATGTCGAAAAGTGGAGGATGCACAATGTATGTCAAAACATCAGGGAGGCGCAAGCTGAAATGAAGGAGGATACCAAGGAGACACCCATCTCTCGCCACAGCACTCACCAGCAGGCTGAAAGCCTGTCATTTTTTGGCGTTGAGAATTTGCAGCACATAAAGGCTGCCTTTGAAATTCTCAGCAAACAACTACAAGATGTTAAAGAACATCTTCTAACTACAAAATCAGACTTTGAAGCTGCAAGGGTTGTCCAAGCAAGCAATGCTAGGGTCACCCCAATTGTGCTTGCTATGAGACAAAAGCTTCACGACGCTGAAAATGAATTACAGAGGTTACTACAGAGCGACAACGTGGATGCAAAGAGGGAAATAGAGTGTAAAGTAGAAATAGAGACATTTAAAGAGACATTGGAAGGTTTGGCATTTCCTGATAGTGAGGACACTCTTGCTGCTGCTGACTCAACTTGTCAGCGTCGTGTAAGTGCGTGACTTTTATGCTTCTACCGTATGATTGGAATATGTGCACAACAAACCTATGTACTTACCATGCTCCTCTTTTTTTTGGTGTGCAGATTAATGTGGAGGTTATGGAAGCAAAAGTGAATGCATGTGAAGGTCAACTGCAGCTCCTAATGCACATGAACAAGATGCTACAAGGCTCCTCCATTCCCACTACCCTGTGTAATATGGCTATGGGCACTTTTATAGAAAGTATAGAAGGGGTATGCGATGGGACGATGATCAACCCGTGCAATGGATGCAGTTTTCCACTTGAAGTAAAGGGAATATCCACCACGGTCAAGATGCCCTGTGGGCATAGCTACCACTTTCTCTGCTTTGCAGCTGCATGCTCCTTGTCGACAAAATGTAGAGCTGTGACCTACCAGCAAAGGATACCACAAGAATGGTGTTGGAAACCCACAGGGCAAAGACATCCAATCACACCAACATCTGGTAAGATTGTACAGGGTGTGCTAATTAGCATACCCAGTGTGTTAATTAGAATATTTAGTGTGTTAACTAAATATGCTAATTAGCATACTGGATATGCTAGTTAGCATACTGGATATGCTTATGCTAATTAGCATACTGGATATGCTAATTAGCATACTTGATATGCTAATTAGAGCACAAGATATGCTAATTAGCATACCCAGTGAGAATATTGAGTGTGTTAACTGGATATGCTAATTAGCATATCCAGTATGCTAACTAGCATACCCTGTGCTCAGTGTACAGATTAGAGTAATTTTGGCATATTAGCATATCTAGTAAGTTAACTACCATATCCAAATGCTAACTAGAAAACTGTATATGCTGATTAGCATACTGGATATGCTGATTAGCGTACTAGGTATGTTGATTAGCATACTGGATATGCTTATTAGCATATTGGATATGCTAATTAGCATATTGGATATGCTAAATAGCATACTGGGTATGCTAATTAGCATAGTGGGAATTCTCATTAGCATACTGGGTATGCTGATTCATGTACTGAGTATGTTGATTAGCATACTGGATATGCTTATTAGCATATTGGATATGCTAAATCGCATACTGGGAATACTAAATAGCATACTAGGTATGCTAATTAGCATACTGGATATGCTAATTAGCATACTGAAGACAGTCCTTGTATGCTAGCTACTAGTAGTCCCAGTATGCTAATTAGCATATCCAGTATGCTCATTAGCATACCCAGTATGCTAATTAGCATATCTAGTATGCTAATTAGCATATCTTGTATGCTAATTAGCATACTTGTGCTCAGTGTACATACTAGAGTAAGTTTGTCATAATGGCAAATCTAGTAAGTAAGCTACCATCTCTAGATGCAAACTAGCATATTGGATATGCTAGTTAGCATACTCAGCAATTTGAAATAACATATTGGGCTTGTCAGCATAATGGATTCCAATGTATGCCAGGCCGCACACATAGTCACAGCATATCAAACATTTTCTAGCATACATGACATGCTTATATGAGTCTTAATCCACGTTGTTTGTTGCAAGTATGGGGAAGTCCCTTCGTGATGTGGGCAGTGTGCATGACTCGAAGGGCAAGGGAAAGGTTGTAATGGAGGACCTTTCGATCGAGTAGAGTGATGAGCTGGATACGGGTGAGAACCCTTCGACAGAGAAGGGTGTTGAGCTGGATGCAAGCAGTGAAGGGGTGGATGAGGGCTCCCAGCAGATGCCAAATGAAAGCATGAAAACAACAAAGGAAGGCGGTGATGTGGCTTGGACAAGTTTGGGACAATCTCGCTGATAATGGCCATATTCTCCACATCCAAAACAATACCCACACGGTGGTCTAGCCTCATTTGTGGAGTAAACACAAGGCGTGAATGGAGTAGGTTGGGGATTTGGTTGGTTACACTTCAGTTGAGGTGCTTGAGCATTACTGGCAGAAATCATACGAGTCACATCTTCCACTTATGAATCCCAATAACACAATCAATCTTGGAGAAGTAAAATTGATTCCAAATTACCCACATATAGAGACAAAGTTGGAATAGTGCCTTTGAGAAGCAAACGACACACTACTCACTAAATCAGTTGTGCATACTAATGGCAAGTTTCTTCTACTACTATGTGGTGTAATGTTGGCATGTTAGGTCATGGCTGGTACATGCATCCTAAGTGCCAACAAATAGCAGTTGATGACTTAGTTTACTGTGATGCCCTAAATGCAAGACCAAAACTACAGGAGAGAAGCATGGGAGAGTTGCTATCATGACCATTGCCTTGATTGGTAAGGATGGTAAGAGGGGATAATAATGCATCTAAAGAATTCATCGTTCAATGCAAACACTATATCCAAAGAAGGATACCAACTCTCTATTAGTCTATTTAGAGGGCCACTACCACTCATCAGGGTCCCATATCAATTGTGTGAGGGGGACGTCTCTAGCCTAATCGCAAATTCGTCGCCTCCTTAGAGAGAAACATAGGATGTTAAGACAAGACATCATGCGAAGGGAGCCCATTACTTAATTCATTCCCAAGAGACCTCAAATTGACCTGATAATTCTTGAACTCAACACACACACACACATATAGAAAGGGGGGGGGGGCAAACTTGCCATGATTAGGAGGAGTATGTTGGAGCTTGGCATGACCAACTAGAAGGAGATTTGTCCTTGGTCAATCCACAAGAATGTAGAGAATAACCACACTTCATTAGTTGTTCGATCTTACACTCGAAAAGGTAGACATAGTGTTGATCCAAAAGATAGATTTGTGCTTGGTTGATGTGAATGTGGAGGGCACTTAGACCTTGTGTGTCATCATACATTGTCATCTAGAAGTATTTATAGTGGTTTTTGATGCACAAGTGTATTAACACTAGAATGGTAACCTAACAGGACATAAAAGTGTCCTTTCCGGGTTTTGGGAAAAAAATCCAAAACCATAGTAGATCCGCTCATTTTGAAAAATCCTTTCATGAGCTTATAGTTCAATAACTACTACATATGGAAAAAATGAGAAACTGGTAATGTTTCTCATCCCTTGGTCACTACAAGCCTCCAAAGTTGATGGACAGGTGCATTTTGCCCAAAACAGCAATTTCTTACGGTTGATTGCATATAAATAAGAGTGGGGATTTTTGTAGGACATGAGATAAAATGCTCCGTTAACTTCAGTGGGTTGGTGACCAAAACATATGGTTGCTTTTACCTCACCAATTTTTTTTGGGCAAAAAAATAGGTACAAAAAAGTTGCATTTTTGCCATTCTGAGGACCTATCATCAAAGTTTCTATAGTCACGCTCAATACAGATACTATATACATGTTTTCTTAGTTCCCTTTGGGACTTTGGATTCAAAAGGAGCCATGGAGCATGTCAGAAGGACAATGGATCTCTTACAATTGGAAATTTGGGGACAATGATAAAGTGCTAAATACAGCAAACATGAAAAAACTGGGTTTAGCATTATAACCTCTAGAAACCCATAGAAACTACTCGATATCTAGCCAAGTTTATAGTCTATGATTAGATATGGTTACTACCTACAAAATACACACAATTGGCCTAAGAAACTAGCAATATTGAGAAAGTTATACTTGCTACTCTAAAATGTATCATATTCTTCAGCAATCAAAAAACTCAACCATCGTCATATACTATGCTATATAGCATATTAGGTCCCCCAAAACTCAAGTAAGATTATCTTTATGTTATACATTACACTTACACAATCAAAATTGAATTTGGATATCAAGAAAGCCACCAAAAAAATCATAAAAGTGCTAATTTTGGCCAGGAACAGGATTATGCAATTGTTGTAAATTGGTCATAACTTTCAATTTTAACACTTAGCTCTCCCTACAAGCATCAAAACATGTTGAGAACTATGAAGGCCTAACCTCTAGCCATCTAAACCTCACAAACATGAAGTTTAGAGTGGTATAGTTGCCAAAAATTGAAAAAAAAAAAGCTAAAAACAGGACCCGTTTTTTCACACAGTTTAGGTTCAAAATGTTGTGCAAGAGTAAGGTTAATGGTGAGATTGATACTCCAAAAAAATTGCTAAGTTTTTTTCAGCTCATAGGGCAAATTTTTGGATATATAGCACCTAGAAATTCATTTTCATATTCTTCAAATAATTCAAGCAAAATGGTCACTTAACAAGACACAAAAGTGTCCAAGGACATAAAAGTGTCATGTTATCGTTCTAGTGTTAAAGAGCTATAAAATCTCACTTGAGAATCATGGGCATTTGCCCTCTCTTTGAAGGGAAGGAGAACAATGGTTGCTTCAATTGACGCAAATGTAGCCGTGGCAACGCGCGGGTCACATACTAGTACCCCCTAATCCAAGGTGAAACGTAAGTATTACATACTTTAAATTACATTATAAGAGATAAAACAATCTTCACCAATATGTTTTGTAAATGTTTTAGTTTTAGAAGAATCGTACGAGAACTGATATGAGGATGGAAGGGCTACCCAAGTTCTTACCAATTTTCTCTTTTTACATAATGTATGGCAAACAAGGAACCGCCGTCTGTTCGAAGGAGTTCCTGAGGTGGTAAGCTTCGCAAAAATTATACAAGAAAGCAAAGTGCTAATATGGACGCTTGGGTGCAAGCAAAACTCGGATGATTGGTCTAGGGTTACTTGTGCCTTGTTGTCAGCGGAATGCTTAGGTAAGGGGAAAATCATGAAACCAGAAGATTAGTGAAGAACATGATAATGAATCTGGTGCATGGGGGCAGGTCGTTAGGGGTGGCTCCTCAGATAGCTGATGTAAGTTTGGTCTCTGGATGGTGTCATGGCTCGGCACAAGCATGGCAAGTTCTTGTAATTTTTTGAGATGATCAATATAATTCACTCACAATTGTGACTCGTTTTGCCCAAAAAAAAAAAAAAAAATCATACGAGAACTAAAGAATGAAGGGAGAGGAAGAGGTGATGAATCTCAAATTATTGACATGAAACGGCAATTGGCGTACAAGTTTATTCATGGTTCACATTTCCCGGGTCAATCATTATCTCTATCAGATCAAGATGTCCACAAAAGGTCCACCATCAGTGGGAGCATCAAGCTTAGACCTAGGAAACCGCATGAGACACAGTGGGGATGGAGACTTGCAAGACGAGCATGGGTTTGCTTTGTCCACGTTAAAAGAGTGTGAGAATGGACTACAACGGCTGCTCATGTCTATGATCCAAGGTAAGTGTAGTCATTATAGCAAAGAGTAGTCAAGACAGCTCACTAAAGCTTACTATATGTGTTACAACTTTTGTGACGGATCATTGCACTGTACAAGACCTTATGACAATTGCAACATGCGAAATGAAGAAGGAGGATGCTGAAGCTCAATGTATATTTTGGAATAGTATAAATGAAGTTGTTACGGGACATGGTTTTGAGCTTCCAGATTTTTTTGGATTCGTGGCAGATGAGGCTGGAGCAAATTGGTGCGCGGTCCGAATAGTTTATAATGGGGGACCCCATAACAAAATGGGCGAAAGGGAAAAGACTTGCTTATTTAATTGGGAACAAAGCTTAGTAATGCATACATAAAAGTATGTATATGATAATTTCAAGGATGAGCATAAACTCATATGTCGCTCATGGAGATGTGCAGACTCCGAGGAGGAAGCACTAGAAAAGTACTACTATATCAGGGCATGGTGGGCAAGTGGAAAGGTGGCAGATGCTAATATACCAGCTATGGATTGTTGGCTTAGTTGGTGGCATGTTAGCTATCCTCATTAGAGACGACATATTGTCGGGGTAAGTAATAGTGAATGTATAATTGTTTAGATTATGTTTCAAGTAAAAATCATTAAGTGTAATCTGTGATATGCAAAGTTTGGATGACAAATGCCTTTACACCTCAAACCAACATGGCAGAGATGAAACATGCAAGTTGGTTAGCAGGAGAGGGATTTAAGTCAAAAATAGGGCTCTACGATGCCACTATATCTGACCTTGGTAACAATCTTTTACAACAATCTAAGAGGCAAGCATATCTGGAGGGTAAGGACATAGGCAAGGGACAAAGAAGATGTGGGGTGTGGTGTTGCAATTCAGCTCCTTTGCATACATACAACATAGACAACCAAGTCATTGCAAGACCACCAAGGCCTCCACTAGAATGGCTCATAGCAAGGGGAACAAATCTTACAAGAGACGAAATCAATGCTTTGAGAAGTTTAGGATTTCACTTAGAAATGACATTGGTCGAAGATAGTGGAAGTACGCGACCTGGACGCTACAGAACAGGGGTCTCAAAGCAAGCAGCAGCGCGGTAGAGAAGGCATTGAGAATGGATGTAACCATACATGAGATAGAAGAAATAAAAAAACAAAAGCACAAGGTGTTTTTCATAGCAACAAAGAACTCAGACATCAACAACAAAAAGTACAAAGTGACAATAGCTAAGAATCCCGGTTGCACATGCAAGGACTTTCAGATACGAGTGGGGGACGGCAAAGCCTTCATTCCTTGCAAGCATATGTATCTCATATATTTACGTGTTTGTGGGATGGATGTGAATCATAACATGTTCATCCACCAATCCAGCCTTACATATCTCCAATGTGGAGTAGTTCTAAGAGCAAAACAAGCTATCTCCTAGATGTATCCCAGAAATGTAGTTTTCTTGTAGAAGATTTCTCTTTTGTTTTTGGAAGCTTAGCAAACGACCCAATTGTTCAGACTCCATTAACTATCCTTTGAAAGGTGTAGTTTTTTTCCATATTTTTGTAAGTTTTTCAAGAATGTTTTGGTATGGATCTTGAGAGATATTTTGTGATAGTAATTAGCTAGCTTGTAACATGTATATGCAACTGATGTAATGCATGCAAAGAGCTTTCACTCTACAATGCTTAATCTTTATTCAAATAAAAAAGATGTACATGCTTGTACAATTAAAATTTTTAATATGTTGCTTTTATGATTGCATTGTAGAGTTGAAATATTATATAAGAAGGTAATTTCACCAATTCATATGTGCATAGTGATTTGTGCACAGTGGTTAGATGGTAAACATCCTTATGCCATGTAGATTACGTGTATAAAGTAGATCTTCAATCTGTTTGCATCTTGTCCGGGTTCGCAACAGCAATTCCGGTGCAGGATGCAAAAAATATCGCAAAATAACAACTGCCTACTTTATGATTGATGGCATTCATCAACGGAGTAGCACAAATAAAAAATAACCTTATATGTCTATCTATACTCTCTATGAACGAGAGTGCAATTCCGGTGACAAGACTTGACACATGGCCATGTCCGGCCTTGCTTATTCCGAGAATTTAATGATTTTTATTTACCCCACTTTAACGGCATCAACGTCGCTTCACCTCACTACCTTAAAAGTGCTCCTAGAAAAACTTGCGCTGCTGCTGGCTGGCATTCATCGAAGGTCTCTCTCTCTCTCTCTCTCTCTCTCTCTCTCTCTCTCATACACACACACAGCGCCAATGATGCCTCTGCGATTCTAATGCCGCTTCATGTCCTTGATTCGCATGCTGCTAACCATGCAGCATCTCCTGCTGCCTGACCTTTCAACTAAGGCTACCGGCCCTGCCAGGCCTATGGTGTGCGCAGCATGCCCTGCTCACCATGGTGTGTGTCCATGAGTGCAGTTGCTCGCCATGATTTAACAAGCTCACATCTGGTGACTCTCTCTCTCTCTCCCTCTCTCTCTCTCTCACACACACACAACCTTTGCGCTTATGTTTTCGGCTTGGCTACCAACAGAGCTGCCTCTGCACTTCATCTATGATGACTCTCTCTCTCTCTCTCTCTCTCTCTCTCTCTCTCTCTCTCTCACTCACTCACACACACACACACACACACACACACACACACACACGATAATTGTCTCTGCAACTGGGCTGCCTCTACCTGCTTTGTGCGCATGCGCGGGAGGAAAGCATGGCTGGGGAGGAAAGATTGCGGCCGCACAAAAAGCGAGTGAGAGTGTGCCTGCGCGCTCTAGGCTACCAGGGCCAAGCTTCATTCAAAGCAAGGGAAAGAACAGAGGTTGTCGTACATTTGTCGGGCTGTGAGCAGTCGCGGGTGTCGATGGATAGCAGCGGAGCTGTCCGTAGTTGTCGACGGATTATAGCAGCCGAGTTGTCCGCAGCAAGTGAGCAACAACCTGGGTGAGAGCAGCAACAACTGTCGAGGAGATTAGGTGGACAATAGCCGAGGTGTAAGCTGCCATCGGAGAACGGGTCACCAACAATTGGCTGATGTGTGACCTACCATCGGATCATACATTCTCCCAAGGTCATGCTACGCCAGCTTGGAGCAATTGAGGGCGAGCTGATGGTGAGCTTCTATGTGAGGCTGTGTAGAAACTGAGCAGTCGCTACGCTGGCCAGTGACCTCCAGTACCGAGTGCCCTGCAAGATGGCGAGCGAGGCAGCAACATTAGAGGCTGCGTCACTGCGCCAGCCGCATTATGCACTCAGCAGTATTTATTTTTTTTTAAGTAGGTTTTTACTTTTTCTAGGGATTTACTTTTTTGAGACTATTCACGCCAACATTGTATGCACCGAGCATTGTTGGGGAAAACCCATTTTTTCAGACATACAAATTTTTTTTCTTGCATTTATGAAAATTATGTTATTTTTAAAAAAAAATTAAAACTATTCTTCTCTATGTTGGGCGGAATTTCTTCTCTTGCGCTTGCCCTCAATCGACATTTTTGAAATGCAAAATGGCATGATATTAAGCTGAGACACGTTTTTCCCAGACACTAGAAAAGAGTGTTGCAGACACTAGAAAAGAGGTGCAACACTGACTTCATGGACAATTGCATATCTTTGTCAAAGCCTCAACCAATGGTTATTGTAATCACGATGAGGGATTGAATATGCAAGGCTTAGCCATTAATTACATGTAATCTTTGTCGAAGCAGTTACCAACGGTTATTGTAATTGGGTTGAGTATGCATTGAGTGGGACCATGGCAAGTGAAGCACATTGCCAAAATCGAAAACGCCACAATATTAAGCTGAGATGCTGCGTGAGCTGCCAACTAAACTGTCGTGCGGCAGCTGCTGCCTGCAGGAGACGGAGAGCAAGGGCAGCAACAAAAGAGGCTGCTCCAATCGCATTATACACTCAACAATATATATATATATATTATATATAGTAACTTTGTAGGGTTTTACTTTTTTGAGGCTTTTCACGCCAAAATTGTATGCATTGAGCATTGTTGGGGACCATTTATTCAAACATACAAAAATTCTTTTCTTGAATTTGACAAGAGGAAATTTGTGAAAATTATGTTATTTTTTAAAATTATAACAGTATTCTTCTCTATGTTGGGGCGGAATTTCTTCCATTGTGCTTGTCCTCAGCAGACTTTTTTTTGTCAAAAATGCCACAATATTAAGCTGACACACATTTTTTCAAGACACTGGAAAAGAGGTGCAACACTAACTTCATGGCCATTTACATGTAATCTTTGTCAAAGCCTTTACCAATGGTTATTGTAATCAACGATGAGGGGTGAGTATGCAAGGCTTAGCCATTAATTACATGTTATGTTTGTCAAAGCCTTCACCAACAATTATCGTAATCAGGTTGAGTATGCATTGATATGAAAAACTTGGTCATTTTTTAGTGGAACCATGGCAAATGAAGCACATTTCCAACAATAGATAGGGCTAGGGCCACAAAGATGTGGCCTATTTTTAGTGGATGTGAAGTGAGGACGTCTCTCTAGATGAAAGCGTGCTGCTTGGCACTGCCTTGGTCGATATGTATGCCGAATGTGGTCTTCCCCCCCCCCCCCCCCCCCAATCTATCTTTCTATCTCCCTCTCTATATATATCCATGTTATATGAATCTCATGACTAGGTTTATAATTAATTATAATTTTCCATATAGTGGGCTTTCCCACAGCTCTTTTAGGTGCAACTGTTGCCAGAGAGCATAGCTGAGCTGTCTATCTATCTATCTCCCTCTGTATATATATTCATGCTATACGCATCTCCATGACTAAGCAATGACAAGTGTCTCTCGCTTTTTAGACCTAAGTTGTTCCACTTCATCATAATTTGTTTTTGCTTAACCATACATGTTACCAACATACATTTTCAAGATCACTTACAATTAATTGATGCATCTATTCTCTTGCAGTGATGGATAGCCCTTCTTCTGACTCTGGGAACGTTTCTCGAGGAGATCATGATCTAAATGAATTCATCATGCCTACACCTCCATAGCGCACCAGCGTGCGAGCCGCAAAGCAATTGGCCAGATCAGGGGGGCAATTGAATTGCGAGGGTCCTTCAAAGCGTTTACAAATCATTCATAGACTTTGTCAATGCAACGAAGTTGTCCAACAAGAGTGCAAAAACTATTTACATAAGGTTTGCAAACAAGTTCAAGGTGAAGAAGACCACATTAGCTTTTGAGAGGAGGTGATTTTGGCATTGCACGGTATCAAGGATGAAACTGCACGTTTGGAAATCGATCAACATGAACTCTATACATTCATGGAAAATTTCCAGAATGAGGTTGTGCAACAATTGTCTTTGTGCTTCAAAGAACACAAGGACCAAGTTGAAGCCTTGAAAGCACATGTACTAGGTTTGGGGTTTGAGATTAGGACCTTTAAAGAACACAAGGAGCAAGTTGAAGCTCTAAAAGCGCATGTAGCAGATTTAGGTTCTAAGATGAAGACATAAAAAATTTCAATTAATTGCTTGAATGACATCGATAGGAGACTTATTCGTGTTGTCATGCCTAACGCACAAGGGGGTGTTACTACATCCTATCCTAAAATGTAATGTTTTTTTAACTAATGATGTAGAAAAACTTCAAATTATCATTGTCACGCCTACCTCACAAGGGAGTGTTACTACATCCTATCCTAAAATGTAATGTTTTTGAACCAATGATGTTGCAAAACATCAAATTATCATTGTAGTATCTCTCTCTCTCTCTCTCTCTCTCTCTCTCTCTCTCTCTCCCCCCCCCCCCCCCCCCCAATGAACACATGCATGAAATGCTTTATGTGTGTGTGTGTGTGTGTGTGTGTGTGATGTAGCAATACTTCAATTTATCATTGTAGTCTCTCTCTCTCTCTCTCTCTCTCTCTCTCTCTCTCTCTCTCTCTCTCTCCCCCATAAACACATGCATGAAAAGTTGTGTGTGTGTGTGTGTGTGTGTGGGTGTGTGTGTGTGTGTGTGTGTGTGTTTTAGGGGTAGGGAATAAACAAAAAGGAAAACATAAAAAGATATATGGAGGGGTAGAAAGACAAACGGAGAGGTAGCTAAAGGGGGAGGAAATGAGATATGGAATGAAAAGTAATTCATGCCAAACTTATGTGACACAAATGGTCAGTGACAAGTAGATTGGTAGCTCATATTAGATAGAGGCAAATTGTCCTATTTAGAAGACTCAAATTTATTGACAACCTTTTGGTTGGTGTTAAACCGGTCACCCTTAGTGATTACTCTTGTAAAAAAATTATTTAACAGAGATGGTGTCCAAACCACGGGTTTTGTCCCCACGACACACGCACCGAGCTAGATTCTGCAACATTTCTCAAAAAGCTAGGCAAGAAATAGCACGGGCTAGGGCTCAGCGATCATGTTGTATGAAGCATAGATCTACTTTTTTGGAGGGGACCCATACCTGCAAATGATGTTGTCCATATCTTAGAAGACTTTGATGTCATAAGGTATGGCTTTTGATTTATTATTATTTATGTCTTGCAATAGGTTTGGATTTTTCTTAACATACTCTTTCTGTTTTGTAGAAAACACTATTATACAACCCATCTATTGGTAGGTCTATATGAGTCCACGTGCTATTTAGGACTCATAGGATACTATATATCATGTTGCCTTAGAGCTAGACGAGGCAGCATGACTGGGTCATGTCTCTCTTAGAGAGATAGAGTATCAACGGCCCATAAATGCACTACCTTCCTTTGGATTTGAAGCAGAGAATTGGAAAGTGAGAATGTATGTTGTTGCTGATACTCCAAGGCAGCTTGGACGAAATGTGCAATACATTGGGCCCTGGGTGTTACGGGTGCAAACCCATGTCTATCGCAAGCTTCACTTCAAACCTAAATGATGCCTTCTACAATGGGTTTGGTTTGATGGTGATCTCTTTTTGAGGTTGGGATTCCTTATGTTTCTGATGATTACTCTCTTATCAAGAAGCCTCTTTTTTGTAACAAAACTATTGGCTCTTATTTGCAATGAAAACCATGTTGTGCTCTTGTGTGTGTGTGTGTGTGTGTGTGTGTGTGTGTGTTGGCCATGAAAAAAACTAAATAACATCATATAAGCACAACTATGAATACCATGTGTGTCATTGATTTAATTTGTGTGAAGGGTCGCGCAAGCTAGTTATATGAGTGTTGAAGAGACCCCATGCCAATCTTGCTTCATTTGGAGTGCATATGATGTTTGTTTGTAAAGCTTGAAAAGAGGCACTTACACACGGTCAATCCACCACCCTATTTTACGCTTTTTTTTTCCACGTAAAAGCTAGATTATACATAACAGCTAGATCAAAAGCATCGTATAAAAAATTTCTACAATGTCAATAACACATCGCATGCGATTTGGAACATTGCAATCACGATTTACCTATAGTACGAGATGCTTCTTCCAATTTGTAGCAATTTGAACACAAGGCCATTGCCTGGGGAGTGGCCCTCACTCCGAATTGATTAGAGATACGTGTATGAAGCATATCTTCAATGTGTTTGCATCTTGTCCGGGTTCGCAGCAATTCCCGTACGGGATGTGGGAAATATCGTAGAATGATAACAGCCTACTTTATGGTTGATGGAATTCATCAAGGGAGTATGTACTAGTAAGTTGTGCCAATCTTTTTGGAGGTGCTCATTAAAAAGAATCTCATGGATTCTTTTATGGCTTTAAGGGAAAAAAGGGGGACGATGGCACGTGCAGGGGGGGGAGAGAAGAAGCGACATATGTCGATGTGATCACGAAGGTAGAGAGAGAGAGAGAGAGAGAGAGAGAGAGAGAGAGAGAGAGAGAGAGAGAGAGAGAGAGAGAGACCAATGTTAGGGAAATGCCACTCCATCAAGCTGTGGAACAGTCTGGGTGAGCCTCTTGATGTCACTGTCTGAATTTGAATGTGTGAGCACTGCTTGCATAGTCTAGGGTATCCGACTTATGTACTCGGAAGGGAAGCTCGAGGGTACATGAGCTGGAGACTTTTGCACATGAAATTGGCATTTTTATTGCCATGCTGCAGACTTGGAGGCGCCAATGCGGGGAGAGATAGCCTGAATCAAGAATAGCAGGAGATAGAGGAATCGAATAGGCTCTCTCTCTCTCTCTCTCTCTCTCTCTCTCTCTCTCTCTCTCTCTCTCTCTCTCTCTCTCTCTCTCTCTCTCTCTCTCTCTCTCTCTCTCTCTCTCTCTCTGCGTTGTCGTGCTGTGACACGTACATAGTGCGAACGCATGCTACAAGATCTATCTTGTAACTTTTTAGATACATAATTATCTTTCCTATAATGTACATATGCATGTTTAAGTATAATAATAAGCCTTCTATCTCATCCTATTATTTTTCTCAAGGGTAACCTATCCTTACTTTACCATCAGAAAATACTATGGGAAAAGCTCAATAGCTCCGCCTCTTTAACTTGGGGCAAAAAGCATTGATTCTTTATTTCTACTATCTCATTATCATCTCACACCCTAGCTAGATCCTATATTTAGGGTAAACTCCAATATATATATATTCTATGTATTTTTTATACTTTTCTTATATTTCTTTTTAAATAGCTACTATATAGCAGGAAATCAAATCCTAGTGGGACACTAGGTGGCATGATTTCAAACATACACTTATTTTAATGCATTATTGCAAGCATGATTACAAAACTTTGTCAAGGAGCAATGTCATGCTTTCATATGGCATGAGGTGTCCTTTGGAATTAAATGAAAGTCTAGGCTAAGGGGACCACGGGAAGACTTTTGCTGCCAGAAATGGACCCTATTTTGATGATTTTTTTACACAAGGTTCCAATCTGAATTGGAAAATGATTTTAAAATAAAAATCGTAGCTAATGAGCTGAAGTTTCTGCCCATATTTTTACTTTTTTATTTGGAGCTACGGTTAAGGAGATATGATCAAAATACTGGACCCTAGTCTGCCCACATCATGTAGGGACAGCTCATTTCCAACTTTTCCAATTCCTATTCACACTGGCTCCTCTCTTCTTGTGTAAACCTTTGGGGGTTCCCTTCACCTATAAAAGGGGACCTCTTCTTCCTTGAAAAGGAACTCAAGCATTCAAGCAATTGATGAGAGGAATTATTGAGGGAGTGAGTAGTAATGCCTAATTGTACTTAGCCATTAACATAAGCCCAAGCCTACACTTTCTCCTAGAGGGAGACTAGCCATTCTTGCAACAAGATAACCTTGGAAGATCAACTCTAATCAAAGAAGGTCTTGCACTTGGTGTATCAATCAAAGTGGAATTATCCACTCTCCTTCTCTCTCCATCAATAATGGTGCCGAAGGGTTTGTCAAGTAAGATGTGTTCTACATTGATGTTTTCTTGATTTCTTGTTGTTTTCTTTTTCATCTCTAATCCAACATATATATATGTATCTAATCTCATCTCCTTAAGCAAACCTATCTCTCTCATTCTTAGTAATTCATCCTCTCTGCAAATTCTAGGTTCTCTTTTCTACAGGTACATCTCTCCCCGCAGTATCCTTATTGCCTACGGGCAAGAATAGGGCTTGGGAGGGAAAATTCTCATCTCTTCACTTCTCTCATATCTACATTTCTCACATACTATCCTAGATGAATAACCCACATGATGATCATTTCTATCGCTTTCACTCTGTACGATCTATTAGAATTAACGTATGGATTAGCCGTAAAATACACTTTCAACAACGTATAGTGTTTCTCTTTGGCCCAGAAAGGCTTAATGAAATACTTCTATCACCGGATCCCATCATACTACCTCTCATAGACTATAACTTTTCTTTTGACGTAAGCGTAGTTATCTTGCTATGAACCAAGAGGATTTGTACACACAATTAATCCCAATCACTAGACAAAATATATATATTATGGTAAGCACAAAACTACAATTCAAAAGAACAATTCGTAGCCTATTTGGTCAACCAAGATTGAATGCCATTAACTCATCTATTAACCCTTTCATATTACCCATGATACGATATGACCATAGCCTTGATGTTTTCATTTTCGTATTGTTTTGACATTCTCTTTTGTGTTCTTTCTTTGTGTGTGTGAGTGCAAGAGAGAAAGAGTGAGTCTTATTTGATTGCACTTCTTTCCAAACCCTAGTCTTCATGGCATCTATGGTTTAACTCCTTCATATAGTTTTTGTTGAGTTCTCTCACAAACTCTCACTGCCATAAGCCTGGTGCTTTCCTGGCAAGACCACAAATTTCTCGACATATTTTTGGTGAACCCGACGCGAAATTGCAAGGGTGAGATTTTGTGGATAACCATGGGTGATCATGTTGAGCAACAGGGTATGCATTTTGACCCAGCAACAATACAAATGTTTCAAGCATTTGCAATGTTCATGCAACAACAACATGCCATTGAAAAAAGGGAGATTGCAGCAACGAAGGCCATACAAGCTGTCGTCAATAGAATGGATCAGTTCAATGGCAAAGATGTAACCAAGTACTTACGCGAGTATGTGAAGGAGATGGAGCTGCATCGCGTGTCAGAAGATGAGATGATTCAAAGCTTTGAGCTAGTTGTTGCTCCCGAAATTAGAGAGCATGTTAGGGTAATTAAAGATGGGCATGGGAGAAATTCGAAAGAACTCAAAGTAGCTTTAAAGGAGGAATATTTCATGGAGGACTCTGAGAGAGTGACCAAAAGGACATTCTTAGAATGGGTAGTCAAGCCAAAGCAAGCACTATCAATAACAGAGCTACTTTGGGAATTTGAGCGGCGCTATGCACAACTCACCAGGACAAAAAGGGCCACACTAGATGCAGAGAAGACAGATCTTTTCTTACAAGCTGCAGGTAAAGAGTTTCAAGAAAATTTGGAGCTTCTTCTTGAAGATAAAGATGCTGAGCAAGGACTAAAGACCGACTGGAATGAGGTTGAAGGTACTGTCTCACTGCTTGCCAAACGACAAAGAAGAAGGAACAAGATGGTAGTAAACACTACAAGTCCTTCCACCTCAACTTCTGACAAAATGGTAAAGCCTACTTTTATCGCTCCTAAGTTTGATGAGTCCATGCTAGATGAGCTTGTGAAGGGAATGCGTGACTTGAAGGTGAAGTTTGCAAAGCTTGAAGAAAAAGGCCAACCATCAGGGCCACTTCCTAGGCAAAGACAACAGCCCAAAGAAGGGTTTGTTAATAGATGTATTTGGTGTGATAGTACAGACCATGTAAGAAGGGATTGTGATGATTTTAGTGATGCTTTGTCAAAAGATTTTTTCTTTTTTAAGGATGGTAAAATCCACTTAAGAGAGACAGGTCTACCCTTGAGAACTAACTTTGGGAAGGGAGGAATACAAACCTTAGTTGAAGATATGGCAACTAAGCATGCCACCTCTTCAGTTGAGGCAACTACTTTTGGAGTAAAAATTGAACATTTTTGTGATGAAGAGGTGAGTGACCATCATGGTCAAATTTGGCCAAATGTCATGCAATTAGCTAAAAAGGGAAAGCTTAGAAAAGAGATTCTACATGAAGCAGGTGACTGCATACGTCTAGAAACAGGCTGGAATGATCCAGTGGACTCATTGTCAGTGCATGCCTACATTACAAAATGCCAACAAAATGAGGTAATTGTAGAAGAGAAGCGCAGACGTGAGAATGTTGATGAAGGACCATCAAAAAGAGCTTCTAGAAGTGGGGGAAGAAGCGACTCAATGCCTTTTCAAACACCCTCCACACAAGGAGCATCTCCACCTGAAGTACTCATGGAGGAGTCTACAACAGCAAAGAAGAAAGAGCCAACGAAAGGTAAGACAAAAGGCCCAACTTATAAACTACAATCTGATATAGAGGTTGCTACAAATTTAAAGAAAGTCTTGGAGAAAAGGATCTTGAATAGCAAGACTGAGTTTACCCTGGGAGAAGTTCTTGGCATTGCAAAGCGTGAATTCCATGAGGAGATCATTGACATCATCAAGAGGAAGAGGCAAACCCTTGCTAAAGTTTCTCGTCCACAGGTTGAAGGGGAAACCTCAAAGACACAAGGGATGCAACTACAAATTAAGGAGAATGATGGAGTTGTGGTAGGATGCTCACTACAAGAGGTTGTGTGCTCTTGTGGCGCTGTTAGCGACGAAAATACACTGGGTTTTTATAACCCCCGACGTCGCTAAAACCGTCGCTACGAGTGTCACTACGAGAGTGTCGCTATAAGCGTCGCTATCAGCGTCGCTATATAGTGACGCTTATAGAGATGGTCATAGCGACGGTTATAGCGACATTTACACTGAAGACTATAGCGACGCTCATAGCGACGCTACAGAGCCATAAATAGCGACGGTTATAGCGACGCCCGAGAGAGATTTTTTTTTGGTGGCAGGGCATTGAATGCCCTGCCACCCATCAACCATATTGTACTTGATTCACTTTTTAAAAAAAGTGCAAGGGTAGATAATAGACCCAAAATAGTCACCCACAAGACGCATTGTTTGCAAAATTGACAATTGTACACATCATAGGCAAAATGAATTGATTTGCAAATGTAATAATGACAATTGTACAACATCATAGGCATAAAGAATTGATTGGCAAAAGGAACTGCGGTGACAAATGTAATAATATACATGGTTCAAAAAGACGTATAAAATCCGTCTCATGATACATAAGCTATGAGAAACCCTAAACTAATGCTATCTAGCTACGGCTAAACTGACGTCGTCTAGTCAGACGTCTCATCGCGTCCAAGCGGCGTATCTGTCGGATTCTGCAAAAAAAGACAATAAGACAGCTTTCAGTAAGTATAAACATATAACGACATTTATAAAACAATACAAAAAATAAAAAAAAGTAAACCCTAATACAAACCATGCCGCCGCGAGAACTGAGAATGTCCATCAGGGCGTTTAAGCCCTTCCTGCCTGCGTACTCGCGCTCGTACGGTGTGGGATCACGTCTTGTCATCGACCACTATCAAAACATACAAAGATTTCATTATGTTAGAATTAAAAAACTCATAAACCCTAAACTATCGAACATAAAGAGCAATGTGAAAACACTTACAAAATCGGCCTCAAATGATGCCCATCCACCGCTCCCCAAGTGGTGCGAGCTCCCTGCCTCTACTCGCGCTCTGGCTGCATCCTTTTGTTGCTTCCACTTGTCGGGATTCTCGCGCGCTGCTTTCTTCGCATTCTTCCAATCTTCTTTGGCTAGCCAATCTGGCCTGTTCCACCCATTCTTGATTGCTTTTTGCACTTCGGAACGCTTGTGTTTGCAGTATTCGCGCATTCAAATCTTCATCAGGTCTTCATTGAAGCGTTGATCCCGTGTTGGAACGGGAAACTCATCATGAAGTATGCTGATGACTCTGTTTTTTAAATCACTTGGTACTTCACTCCATTTGTTTAGTATGTAGTGTCTAAACAGGTGAGAGCAAAGACCACGCATGCGCGAGATCACCTTCTTGCCGTCATCATCCATGATGATGCCGCCGCTGAAGTCGATGGAGTAAGACAAGCCCTCTGGCCGGTGACGCGTGAACCTGGGTGTCCCGGCAGGGGTCTCTAGCGGCGTGTCGATGGGGGTACGGACGTCAGGTGTCTCCACCGGCGTCTGGGCCCCGAAGCGAGGAGTGTCGAGAGGGGTGGCTCCTGGCGGAGTAGGTAGAGGTGTGTAGCTTCTAGGAACAGTCAGCCGTGCAAAACCTGGCGTAGATGGCGATGCTGTGGCTGGTGTGGGGGCGGGAAAAGAAGGGGAGGGTAAAGAGCCTCGTCGAACACGAGGCGGTGTGGAGGCATCGGTGGCAGAATCCCCACAACAACCGCCACCGCCACCACTAGAGCGCCGGTGTCTAGACGAGTGGGAAGCTCGTCTCGTCGACGCCGAAGCTTCGGAGCGCGCCGAATGCTCCGAAAGAGAGGGAGATGCGGATGGAGTAGGAACGCGCGAGGATGCGCCAGAGCGATGACGCTCCACGTACCACTGTCTCTGCTGCGGTGACAAAGAAGAAAGAAACTCCTCATCATCCATACTTGCATTAAACACACGAATATTTAAACTTAATATTGAATGAATAGAGTAGACAATGACGCAAAGACCATTAAATACAATGACGTAATGACGCATATAAATACAATGACGCAATGAATCGAGTGATAGAAGAGGCAAGTCGAAAACTCTGAATTTTCAATCAAAAGATGTGAGCGCGAGTAGAAAAGAGCGTTATACACCATGGAAGGTACTTAGAGAGCCAGAGCTTTTACAACACGGAGCAAAATTGTTCAAATACAATATTTGTGGCTTTAAGAGATCTCTCTCTCATCCTCGCATAACTCAGCATAACTTCCTATATCTATATAGAGCTCTCCGTTTAAACACATATCCTCTGTTTCATTTTGTAGCTCCTCTGCATGCACCCCATATAGAGTAGTAGCATCTTGATGCTCGTCTGGCACCACCGCAGCGGCTTCTGATTGAGCATCTTCTCTGATCTCCTCCATTGATGTCGTTGTGATTGGCACATGGTAGCCTTCATACGTCCTTGCACTACAAGGGGCTACCTCTATGACGTACCACCAGTTTGATGTAGACTTTGTAGGATGAAATATTACCTGCCAGAGCCACATAACTTACATGAGAGCTTTCAAGCACATAACTTGTAAAAGGGGGATGTTAACTATTTACATACTTACTTGTTCACAATGCTCGGGTAGTACGAAAGTGTCTCTTAGGTCAGTCCATTTCTTAGTAGAATCCACCTCAAGAAAACCAGACTCTCCTCTACGCACAGTAGCGTTGCGACCCTCCATGATTATCTTGAACCATTGCACGTCGAACAAGTCGACAAAAAATCCTTTGTAATCGATCCTCAAAATCTCTTGCAGCATGCCGAAGTAAGTGAGTTCCTCCACCACAGGATCTGCATAAGAGGAACGTCGTCGACTAGACTGTTCAAATCTTGTGGCCTCACATATGCTGCTTGACCAAAGCGCCTGCGAACACGTCTATTGGGTTGCAAGATTGCTGCTTGTTGGCCAGCGTCAGAGTCCGACGAGTTATAATTGGCAACAACTCGATCTATAATAGATGGATCGAACTCGCCAAATTCGCGAACGTGCTGCAAAGAAACACGTCTTGTCCGTCGCACAGCATGCTTGCATTGATTACAAGGACATAAGACCCTCGTTGAGAGATAGGTGTTTCGGTTGGACGGTCCCACATCCTCGTCACTACTCATAATGAGGATAAAAAACTTATAACCTGGACAACAAATTTAATATTCTATTGGCATTCTTCGTCTTATCTCTCTCTCTCTCTCTCTCTCTCTCTCTCTCTCTCTCTCTCTCTACCTCACATTCTCTAGTCATGTCCAATCCCCGCACACCTCGGTCTAGAGGTGCACGGAGATCAGAACCACCGGGTTATAATCTCGTCTTTATTGGTCAATACCTATATTTGTGGGTACAAGAAATCTACACACCCACGTCTACATGATACTGCATGTAGTGGACAAAACCCCTTTGCCTCTTCTCTAGCTGTAGCACTTCACAGCATCTTAACATCTTTTCACAGTAGATCTTTTCACTGTTCGTCTAACTCTAAACCCTAAACCGTAAGTAATTCTTGCGTGGACTCGATCTAACGTAAATAAGCGTAAATCTAAATAAACGTAAATCTAACTAAAAATAAACCTAAATTTAATTTAACGTAAGTCTACATCTAACCTAATCTTTAACGTCTTTTGGGATAGTTTCCTACGACGTTAAAACTCTCTTCTTCTTGTGTGTGTGTGTGTGTGTGTGTGTGTGGGTAAACCTAAATAAACCTAAGTCTAATCTAATATAACATAAATCTAAATCTAACGTAAATTATGTTATATTAAAAACAAAGAACTAAACTAACAGGGATTATAAGAACCTTAAAACTGATTTAACACATAATTTTTCACATAACTCGGCAAGAGTTGGCATTCTCATCACTAAAGATGTGAGAGTTAACTTCCGGCGGTGACGCTGCCTCATCTCCATCCACATCTGACGACAGCAATTGGCCCTTTAGACCGTTCTTGCTCTTGTTACTAACTTTGAAGTTGCTGTTGAATGACTAGAGGTTGTCTAGATGGTCATTGTGTCGGGGATGTAGTGACTCTTGCTGCCCTGAAGATCCACCTTCTTCCCTATCTTCTGAAGACATTTCACCAGTACTTTTGGATCGACGGAGCCCACCATGAGTGAAGGCAGCAATACCCTATATTCCATTGAGGGCTTTCTTCACCCGCTTCATGCAGGCATCGCAGTCTGTGGAGACCTAAATCTAATCTAATATAACGTAAATCTAAATCTAGCGTAAATAAATGTAAATCTAATTAAAAATAAACCTAAATCTAATTTAATGTAAGTCTACATATAACCTAATCTTTAACGTCTTTTAAGATACTTTCCTAGGACGTTATAACTCTCTTCTTCTTGTGTGTGTGCGCGTGTGTGGATGTGTGTGCCAATAAAAAGAGATAAATGGTATAACCTTTTTATCACCCATGCCAAGTATGATAGATTGATTATGCCATTTCCCTCTTGAATAATAGGTCTTGAGTTCAACTCCTCGTCGGCTAGATCTTTAGGTCTTTTAATTTTAATTAGTTTCCTACGACGTTAAATTAGTTTCTCTCTCTTTCTCTCTCAATGTGTGTGCGTTTTTTTGGATCGTATGCATGTTTTCTCTCTCTTTTCCTTTCTCAATGTGTGCATTTTTTGTTTATGCATGTTCTCTCTCTCTTTTCCTCTCTCAATGCGTGCGTTTTTTGTTTATGCATGCTCTCTCTCTCTTTTCCTCTCTCAATATGTGTGTGCATTCTTTGTTTATGTATGTGTGTGTGCGTTTTTGTTTATGTTTGTACTCTCTCTCTCTCTCTCTCTCTCTCTCTCTCTCTCTTTTTCAAAAACACTATGTGTGTGTGTGTATGTGTGTGTGTGAGAGAGAGAGAGAGGGAGAGAGAAAGAGGGGAAGGGAACATGAGAATGAGGAGAGGGAAGGAGCATACCTGGCTCTCCTTCCTCTCCTCGTGTGTGTGTGTGTGTGTGTGTGTGTGTGTGTGTGTGGGGAGAAGAAAGAGAGAGAGAGAGAGAGAGAGAGAGGGAGAGCGTTACATGCTCCTTGCTTGAGGGCGCCGTTAATTGAGTTTTGCAAAGTTGACCTAGCAGGTGTAGCAGAACTAAAATATAATCTTATATCTTATATCTATACTATATATTAAGCAGATAGACATTCAAGGGGGTGACGTGGCGCGATTTACCTCATCCGGTAGTCTGGCTCTGTAGCTAATCCAATCACATTGAGGACAGTACGCGCTGTAGAGAGAGAGGCGGTTGAAGGCTGCCGGCCACACTAGTCTATATTAAAAAGGCAGGGGTGGCCTCCACGTGGCTGCAAATGCAGCCAGAGCTCTTCCCCTCCCTTTGGCATAGCTAACAACCCACACCCTTTGGCCATCGTGGCAAAGCAGCAAGCGTGCCAGAGCACACCTGGAGCTGCAAGGAGGCCAGAGTGTAGGTTCAAATTAATTCTTGATTTGCGGGGAGGAAGGCATCCACGTGGCTGACAGCACCTCTGCACGGCCTCACAACAAAGTACACAGAAGGCATGTGGCTCCCCGCAACTCGAGAGTAGCTTCAACACGTTATTCTTTAGCTTAAGGGTGAACCACCACCTGAAGGTGAAGGTTAACCACCGCCTGCTCTTAGGCCTCCATGCACCTCCACCCATGCGTGCTCCTGCTCCTCATCGCTCTCTGCAATGAGGGTGAGGGAGGCACCTCAAGGCGATTTCAACAACTCCTCAGTCCGGAGCCCTCACGACAGTGACACAGCAGTGAGCTCTGAGCATCTGTCGGGAGGGAATGTGAGAACTGGGCATGCAGTTGAGATAGAAACTCCTTCATCTACGGCAGATGTTAACGACAAGGTGGGTGGAGAGAGAGAGAGAGAGAGAGAGAGAGAGAGAGAGAGACGCTCCGCTTGGACGATGAGCAGTCATGAGCGACCGTAGCCCTGCCCTTCTCTGTCAATATAGATGCTACACTATTTTCCTTGGTTTTCAGGTGGAATTTCAACTGGCAGCTTTGAAATTGAAAATTGCTTAATATTAAGACACTCACTGAACAGGCCATGTGCCAGGCCGGGGCTTCTAGCTCCAAGGGCTCTCTCTCTCTCTCTCTCTCTCTCTCTCTCTCTCTCTATCTATCTATCTCTCTCTCTCTCTCCACGATAATGGCGACATCATCCACCTACAAGTAGCTTCTAGCATTGGAGCCATCCCCAGCACTGATGGGAGGAAGCTTCCCATTCATGGCAAGGGTAATGAACTTGGAGATGAGCTTCTCAGGATACTGATCAGGACCGTAGACATTGTTGCTGCGCGTAGTGATGACCGGAAGACCGTGGTACTTGCCGTATGCCATGACAAGCTGTCTCTCCGCGCTTGCCTTGGTCGCAAAATAAGGATTTTCTGGGAGGAAAGGAGAGGATTCATGTCTACCCAGTGCGCAGCTGCAAGAAAGCGAGAGCAGCCAGCAGAATTCTGGCAGTGGTGGTCGGGGCCCAAGACTCGAATATTTAAATTTTATTTATTTGTTATTGACACGTCTGCGGCCTGTGTGTGTGTGTGTGTGTGTGTGTGTGTGTGTGTGTGTGTGTGTGTGTGTGTGTGTGAGAGAGAGAGAGAGAGAAGAGAGAGAGAGAGAGAGAGGCTAGAGCAGAGTTCCTAAAAATGCCGGTTGAGGGCAAGGTGAAAAGGAGAAATTCGTCCCCAAAATAGAGAATAGTGTAAAAACCCAAAAAATGGACCTAATTTTCTCAAATCTCCTCTTGGAAAATTCAAGGAAAGGAATTTTGTATGTTTGGAAAAACGATTTTTCCCGAACACCGCTCTAGAGCATAATGTTCAATGTCTTCTTGCTCATCAAAATGTCTCAGGGTGCGGGTGGGTGAGTGGATTGCGGGATACTTCAACAGATTTGCAACAAGATATAGAGCACTGCGTCGAGCAGCCTTGGCCACCTGCATGAGGTGTGCCTGCTCCCTCTGCCTATTACTACCCTTTGCCCTTTGCTTCATGTAGCTGGCACTGGGCAGGGGCCTCTCTACTACATCCGACCTATTATAGCGATCATTGGCTGTAGCTCCCACACTTGGGTTGCACCACTTGCGCCCTCAAAAGACCTGCCCCTCATGCTCTCGCACTCAGCAATGCCTCCCTTTCTTGCAAGTTCTGTCACCATCTCTGTTCGTGACACTACTTGCTCTTCGCACAACGCCTTGCTAGCACCATAATGCCTGTATTGATGCTCTCATCCTGCATCATGGATGCTACAGTACTTGCTCAGGTACTGCATGAGCTATACCATCTCTCTCTCTCTCTCTCTCTCTCTCTCTCTCTCTCTCTCTCTCTCTCTCTCTCCCATCAGCCAGCCGACAGTCCCAAGCCTTACAACCACTACGGAAGGTTAGAAACAAAGGTGAAGATGCTCCATTTCACACCAAGCAATGCTAGCGACCCTATTTTAAGTTTTTTTTGTTTTCCACCTAGAAGCTAGATTTGACATAACAAGTAGATCAAAAGCATTGTATACAAAATTACTGCAAAGTCAATAAGGCGTCGTATGCGATTTGGGACATTGGAACCACGATTTACCTATACGAGACGTTTCTTCCAATTCGAAGCAATTTGAACATACGGCCATTGCCTGGGGAGTGGCCCTCGCTCCGAATTGATTAGAGACATCCTTATACTATGTGGAATACGTGTATGAAGCATATCTTCAATGTGTTTGCATCTTGTCCGATTCGCAAAATTTCTGATACGAGATGCGGTAAATATTTCAGAATGACAACAGCCTACTTTATGATTGAGTACAAGTAGAATATAACCTTATATGTCTATTATATGAGTGTTGAAGAGACCTGATCCGTATGAGCTCAAAAGGAGTGGTTCCAACTACCGCCTTATAAGAAGTACGATAAGCCCATAGGACACACAGGAGCCTAGTTTCCCAATTAGTTATGGACTCTCCGACAATCTTTGTTCATGTTGTACACATTGTTTTGTTCGCGCTTTCAGCTTGGCCATTTGCCTATGGGTGATAAGGAGCTGAGTGTTTGTGAAGGATTACGAACTCAGAAAGTAAGAATTCAATTACTTCATTGATGAATGCACTCCTTGATCACTGACAATTTGTATTGGAAGCCCTAACCATGTAAATATTTGTTCGTAAAGAAACTTAGCAGTCGTTACGCTGGCTAGTGACCTCCAGTATCGAGTGCCCTGCAAGATGGCGAGCGAGGGTAGCAACATTAGAGGCTGCGGCACTGCGCCAGCCCCATTATGCACTCAGTAGTATTTTTTTCTTTTTAAGTAGGTTTTTACTTTTTCTAGAGATTAACTTTTTTGAGACTATTCACGCCAAAATTGTATGCACCGAGCATTGTCGGGGAAAACCCATTTTTTCAGACATACAATTTTTTTTTCTTGAATTTGTGAAAATTATGTTATTTTTTTAAAAAAATTAAATTATGTTCTCTTGCGCTTGCGCTCAAGAGACATTTTTGAAATGCAAAATGTCATGATATTAAGCTGAGACACGTTCTTCCCAGACACTAGAAAAGAGGTGCAACACTGACTTCATGGCCATTTGCATATCTTTGTCAAAGCCTCAACCAATGGTTATTGTAATCACGATGAGAGGTTGAATGTGCAAGGCTTAGCCATTAATTACATGTTATCTTTGTCAAAGCCGTTACCAACGGTTATTGTAATTGGGTTGAGTATGCATTGAGTGGGACCATGGCAAGTGAAGCACATTGCCAAAATCGAAAACGTCACAATATTAAGCTGAGATGGTCTGTGAGCTGCCAACTAAACTGTCGTGCGGCAGCTGCTGCTGCTGCAGGAGACAGCAAGCAAGGGCAGCAACAACAGAGGCTACTCCAACCGCATTATGCACTCAACAATATATATATATATATAGTAATTTTGTAGGGTTTTACTTTTTTGAGGCTTTTCACGCCAAAATTGTATGCATTGAGCATTGTTGGGGACCATTTTTTCAGACATACAAAAATTCTTTTCTTGAATTTGACAAGAGGAAATTTTTGAAAATTATGTTATTTTTTAAAATTTTAACAGTATTCTTCTCTATGTTGGGACGGAATTTCTTCCACTGTGCTTGCCCTCAGCAGACTCTTTTTTGTTAAAAACGCCACAATATTAAGCTGAGACACATTTTTCCCTGACACTGGAAAAGAGGTGCAACACTAACTTCATGGCCATTTGCATGTAATCTTTGTCAAAGCCTTTACCAATGGTTATTGTAATCATTGATGAGGGGTGAGTATGCAAGGTTTAGCCATTAATTACATGTTATGTTTGTCAAAGCCTACACCAACAGTTATGTAATCAGGTTGAGTATCCATTGATATGAAAAACTTGGTCATTTTTTAGTGGGACCATGGCAAATGAAGCACATTTCCAACAATAGATAGGGCTAGGGCCACAAAGATGTGGCCTATTTTTAGTGGATGTGAAGTGAGGATGTCTCTCTAGATGAAAGCGTGCTGCTTGGCACTGCCTTGGTCAATATGTATGCCGAATGTGGTCTCCCCCCCCCCCCCCCCCCCCCCCCCACAATCTATCTTTCTATGTCCCTCTCTATATATATCCATGTTATATGAATCTCATGACTAGGTTTATAATTAATTATAATTTGCCACATGGTGGGCTTCCCCACAGCTCTTTTAGGTGCAACTGTTGCTAGAAAGCATAGCCGAGCTGTCTATCTATCTATCTCCCTCTGTATATATATTCATGCTATACGCATCTCCATGACTAAGCAGTGACAAGTGTCTCTCGCTTTTTAGACCTAAGTTGTTCCACTTCATCATAATTTGTTTTTGCTTAACCATACATGTTACCAAC
>NC_140958.1:48361735-48394235 GCF_014529385.1 Adiantum capillus-veneris | reverse complement strand
ACGGTCAATCCGCCATCCTATTTTACGCTTTTTTTTTTGTTTTCCACCTAAAAGCTAGATTTGACTTAACATCTAGATCAAAAGCTTCGTATACAAAATTACTACAAAGTCAATAAAACATCGTATGCGATTGGGGACATTGGAATCACGATTTACCTATAGTACGAGATGTTTCTTCCAATTTGCAGCAATTTGAACGCACGGCCATTGCCTGGGGAGTGGACCTCACTCCGAATTGATTAGAGACACGCGTATGAAGCATATCTTCAATGTGTTTGCATCTTGTCGGGGTTCGCAGCAATTCCCATACGGGATGTGGGAAATATCGCAGAATGACAACAGCCTACTTTATGATTGATGGCGTTCATCAAGCGAGTATGTACCAGTAAGCTGTGCCAATCTTTTTGGAGGTGGTCATTAAAAAGAATCTCATGGATTCTTTTATGGCTTTCAGGGAAAAAAGGGGGACGATGGCACGTGCGGGGGGGGGGGGGGGGGGGGGGGGAAGAAGAAAAACGACATATGTCTATGTGATCGCGAAGGTAGAGAGAGAGAGAGAGAGAGACCAATGTTGGGGAAATGCCACTCCATCAAGCTGTGAAACAGTCTGGGCGAGCCTCTTGATGTCGCTGTCTGAATTTGAATGGGTGAGCAGCGCTTGCATAGTCTAGGGTAGCCGACTTATGTACTCTGAAGGGAAGCTCGAGGGTACATGAGCTCGAGACTTTTGCACATGAAATTGGCATTTTTACTGTCATGCTGCAGACCTGGAGGCGCCAATGCGGAGAGAGATGGCTTTCTGCTACACCTACTGGGTCGACTTTGCAAAACTCAATTAATTTTCCTTCAAGATTCCGAGGGAATCTTGCAAATCTCAAAGCAAAAATTTTGCAGCCCTCATTCACGCGCAAAGCTTGCTCCCCTCGTCTCCCCATCAGCTTCATCAAACGTGTCCTGCACTTCTTGTGTCCGGTGCAAACGAACGCACCACGGCGGCAAACTTCCACCCTCATGCGTCTTGCACCTCCATCGCCTTGCTCTAGTCCTGCATCCATATTTTTTTCAATTAAGTCTGGACTTGAACCCTCATGTGCCCTACACCTCCCGCGCATAGTGCAGCTCCATTGTTCTGCCCTAGTTGGCATCGTCCGTCTCCCATTCACCGCCCCCAGTGAACCACAACAAGAAGAAATTTGTCTCCCACCTCGAACCACACAAAAAAATATCCATATGTCTCCTCGCACGTCCTGACGCATGCGATCCCTTGTTTCTCTACGTCTCTCTCTCTCTCTCTCTCTCTCTCTCTCTCTCTCTCTCTCTCTCTCTCTCTCTACGCAACATCTCCAAAGACGTGATGAAGGAGCGTGGCTCAGCACCCCCTGCAGAGAAATGGTTTCTGCTTACTCTCGACTCCACTCCTACAGCAAAGACACACACACACACACACACACACACAACATCTACATTGTTGCATGCACAACATCAACATCTACGTGATGCAGTTTACCTCATCCGGTAGTGTGGCTCTGTAGCTGATCCGATAACACTGAGCACAGTG
The DNA here is from genome assembly GCF_014529385.1 of Adiantum capillus-veneris. NCBI lineage: Eukaryota > Viridiplantae > Streptophyta > Polypodiopsida > Polypodiales > Pteridaceae > Adiantum > Adiantum capillus-veneris. The sequence goes on along the minus strand of NC_140958.1, from coordinate 48,392,677 downwards.
CGCGCTATAGAGAGAGAGGCAGCCGAAGGCTGCCGGCCACACTAGTCTATATTAAAAAGGCAGGGGTGCCCTCCACGTGGCTGCAAATGCATGCAGCCAGAGCTCTTCCCCTCCCTTTGGCATAGCTAACAACCCACACCCTTTGGCCATCGTGGCAAAGCCAGCAAGCGTGCCAAAGCACACCTGGAGCTGCAAGGAGGCCAGAGTGGAGGTTCAAATTAATTCTTGATTTGCGGGGAGGAAGGCATCCACGTGGCTGACAGCACCTCTGCACGGCCGCACAACAAATTGCACAGAAGGCATGTGGCTCCCCACAACTCGAGAGTAGCTTCAACACGTTATTCTTTAGCTTGAAGGTGAACCGCCACCTGAAGTTGAAGGTGAACCACCGCCTGCTCTTAGGCCTCCATGCACCTCCACCCATGCGTGCTCCTGCTCCTCATTGCTCTCTGCGATGAGGGTGAGGGAGGCACCTCAAGGCGATTTCAACGTCTCCTCAGTCCGGAGCCCTCACGACAGTGACACGGCAGTGAGCTCTGAGCATCTGTCGGGAGGGAATGTGAGAACTGGGCATGCACTTGAGATAGAAACTCCTCATCTACGGCAGCTGTTGACGACAAGGTAGAGAGAGAGAGAGAGAGAGAGAGAGAGAGAGAGAGAGAGAGACGCTCCGCTTCGCTCATGAGCAGTCATGAGAGACCGTAGCCCTGCACTTCTCTGTCAATATAGATGTTACACTATTTTCCTTGGTTTTGAGGTGGAATTTCAACTGGCAGCTTTGAAATTCAAAATGGCTTGATATTAAGACACTCATTGAACAGGCCATGTGCCAGGCCGGGGCTTCCAGCTCCAAGGGCTCTCTCTCTCTCTCTCTCTCTCTCTCTCTCTCCACGATAATGGCGACATCATCCACATACAAGTAGCTTCTGGCATTGGAGCCATCCCCAGTACTGATGGGAGGAAGCTTCCCATTCATGGCAAGGGTAATGAACTTGGAGATGAGCTTCTCAGGATACTGATTAGGGCCGTAGACATTGTTGTTGCTGCGCGTAGTGATGACGGGAAGACCGTGGGACTTTCCGTATGCCATGACAAGCTGCATCTCCGCGCTTGCCTTGGTCAAAGAATAAGGATTTGCTGGGAGGAAAGGAGAGGATTCATGTCTGCCCAGTGCACAGCTGCAAGAAAGCGAGAGCAGGCAGCGGAATTCTGGCAGTGGTGGCCGGGGCCCAGGAGTCGAATATTTAAATTTTATTTATTTGTTATTAACACGTCTACGGCCTGAGAGAGAGAGAGAGAGAGAGAGGCTAGGGCAGAGTTCCTAAAAATGCCGGTTGAGGGCAAGGGGAAAAGGAGAAGGTCGGCCCCAAAATAGAGAATAGAGTAAAAACCCAAAAAATGGACCTAATTTTCTCAAATTTCCTCTTGGAAAATTCAAGGAAAGGAATTTTGTATGTTTGGAAAAATGATTTTTCTGAACACTGCTCTAGAGCATAATGTTTAACGGCTTGCTGCTCATCAAAATGTCTCAGGGTGCGGGTGGGTGAGTGGATTGCGGGATACTTCAACAGATTTGCAACAAGATATAGAGCACTGCGTCGAGCAGCCTTGGCCACTTGCATGAGGTGTGCCTGCTCCCTCTGCCTATTACTACCCTTTGCCCTTTGCTTCATGTAGTTGGCACTGGGCAGGGGCCTCTCTACTGCATCCGACCTATTATAGCGATCAGTAGCTGTAGCTCCCACACTTGGGTTGCACCACTTGCGCCCTCAAAAGACCTGCCCCTCATGCTCTCGCACTCAGCAATGCCTCCCTTTCTTGCAAGTTATGTCACCATCTCTGTTCGTGGCACTACTTGCTCTTCGCACAACGCCTTGGCAGCACCATAATGCCTGTATTGATGCTCTCATCCTGCATCATGGATGCTACAGTACTTGCTCATGTACTGCATGAGCTATACCATCTCTCTCTCTCTCTCTCTCTCTCTCTCTCTCTCTCTCCCCCCCCCCCCCCCCCCCCCCCCCCCCCCCGCCCCCCCCCCCCATCAGCCAGCCGGTAGTCCCAAGCCTCACAACCACTACGGAAGGTTAGAAACAAAGGTGAAGATGCTCCATTTCACACCAAGCAATGCTAGAGGCTCCTTAATGATGGGCAGCTTCTGAGTGCACCTACCATTGTGTATGGGTTCTCCTTCAGCCTCAAGAATGGGGTTGCTTTGAGGTTGGGGATCTCAAGGAGAGTTGGTCATGAAGTGCACCCGTGTGTGTGTGTGTGTGTGTGTGTGTGTGTGTGTGTGTGAGAGAGAGAGAGAGAGAGAGAGAGGCGGCCGAAGGCCGCCGGCCACACTATGTCTATTATATGAGTGTAGACCTCATAGCAAATCTTGCTTCGTTTGGAGTGCATATGATATTTGTTTGTAAAGCTGGAAAAGAGGCACTTACACACAGTCAATCCACGACCCTATTTTACGTTTTTTTTTTTTTTTTTTCCACCTAGAAGCTAGATTTGACATAACATGTAGATCAAAAGCATTGTATACAAAATTACTGCAAAGTCAATAAGGCGTCGTATGCGATTTGGGACATTGGAACCATGATTTACCTATACGAGATGTTTCTTCCAATTCGAAGCAATTTGAACATACGGCCATTGCCTGGGGAGTGGCCCTCGCTCCGAATTGATTAGAGACATCCTTATACTATGTGGAATACGTGTATGAAGCATATCTTCAATGTGTTTGCATCTTGTCCGATTCGCAAAAATTCTGATACGAGATGCGGTAAATATTTCAGAATGACAACAGCCTACTTTATGATTGAGTACAAATAGAATATAACCTTATATGTCTATTATATGAGTGTTGAAGAGACCTGATCCGTATGTGAGCTCAAAAGGAGTGGTTCCAACTACCGCCTTATAAGAAGTACGATAAGCCCATAGGACACACAGGAGCCTAGTTTTCCAATTAGTTATGGACTCTCCGACAATCTTTGTTCGTGTTGTACACATTGTTTTGTTCGCGCTTTCAGCTTGGCCATTTGCCTATGGGTGATAAGGAGTTCAGCATTTGTGAAGGATTACGAACTCAGAAAGCAAGAATTCAATTACTTCATTGATGAAATGCACTCCTTGATCACTGACAATTTGTATTGGAAGCCCAAACCATGTAAATATTTGTTCGTAAGGAAACTTAGCAGACGTGCGTGCATTGTTTCTGACTATTGCTTTGATTTCTACCCAATTGGTTAAGTAATCTGTTACCACTATGATGTATTCAGCGTGTGTGTTCTTAGCCGGCGGTTTAATTGGACCGACAAAGTCGATTCCCCATTTAGCAAAAGCGTGCGTAGCCATAATTGGCCTGAGTGGCATCTCATCTATTGTCACTGGAGGTTTAGTCCTTTGACAATGCTCCCAAAGTTTGACATATTCTAGTGCATCCATGATGGAGTGTTGGTGTCATCATAATCAATATCTAATTCTCCTAAATGATTTTCTCATATTAAACTGATCATTTAATGTGGGGAAGTGCCAAGGGAGAAAAAGCTAGAATATTGGTTAAGTTAGCAGACCGGCCACAGTAGGGATCCAAAGGAGGGAAAATAGGGATCCAAAGGGGGGGCCATCTGCAAAAGAGCCATGGTAAACAACGGGCTAAAAAGACCCTAAGGTTCAGCCCATTAAGACTTCCAAAATGCTAAGGTTCCAAAATTCAAAGGTTGTGTCCAAAGGTCAACCTTAGGGAAAATTGGATGCTTAGTGTGTGTGTCCGAAAAGTCTTTCTGCATCCCTACATGGGAGGGGGCGAGCCCCAAAGCTAGGGGATGAGAGAGAAAGCCACACACACACACACAGGCTCCCTTTACACAAAGGGAATGAGGGACACATGTCAGCTCCCTAGGCCAGATGCCCACAAGGTGTGCCCAATTCCTATTGGAAGACCCTTGAAGTGGACCAATGAGAATTAAGCTAGAGTAAATCTAGTTTAATTAATTTAAAAACATTTAATAAAAGAAACCAATAAGAATTAAGTGTCCTAGAAGACTATTGGGCAGTCTCCCAAGGGGTCCAATGAGCATTCAGGAGCCCCATGGCTTGCCTGATTCCTATTGGCCAGGAGGCAAAGGGGTCCAATGAGAGTTTAGTTTAATTATTTAATTATCTAAAGCTCTCACAAAAGGGGAAAGGGGGACACATGTCAGAAGGCTATCACTTATGCTGCTTAATCCCTATTGGCTTGATCTGGGGAGGTCCAATGAGGCAAAAGCCAGCCTAACTTAGCAGCTAGGGCTCGCCCAAGAGAGAGAGGGGGCTGATTTTTGCTTGGCATGGACACACACACTCTCACACTTGACCATGTGTGAAGGGAAAACACTCTATCTCCTCCCAAGCTTTAATGGAGAGCTCATCACCTACTCCAAGCTTGTGAGATAGAAGCCTACATCAACACTCTCTTGGCATGTGGATGCAAATCCAACCAAGAGCCAAGCTTCAATGCATGCTCATCTTCTCTACCAAGCTAATTACTAAGCTAAGCTATGCTAATATGAGTGATTATGTGAGGAGATGTACTTCTTTCTCGTAAGATACTTCTTTTTCCTCTCAATCTACTCTCATACCCTGCTAGCTCTCACCATCTTCGAAGGTGTGTGAGGTCTTGGGTCTGAGAACGGGGATAATTCAAGTTGTGTTTGATTAAGTGTTTTGCTTGGTGTATGAAGCTTCCATCTTCATTGCACTAGCTAGTCTTGAAGGAACACAAAGAATTGTATTGTACAATGTCTCTCTTGATGGGAGAAACCATAATACAAAGCCTTTTGGAGGGGGGACCGGCTCCATGCAAATCCGGTCCTCAACTGTTGTCAATAGCTTAATTGCTCTCTCTTTTGAAAGTATTGTCGATGCTATCTAACTAGGTGTTATGCTTTTTGTTGCTCTCTCCACCCAAGCACTCTTGTAATTCTCATTAGGAATCAACTCTAATGAAATGCCCACTATGTTCATGCTAAATTCCGCTACACAAAAGATTTTAGGCCATTAAATGTTACATTGGTATCAGAGCTCAAGGTTTCTCTTTTCTTGCTCAAGAAGGGAGGTCCTCAAGCTAGCTACAAATGGTTGGTATTATTAATTGCCTGTGAGTAAGTAGAATAGGGATTTTTCAGCCTTGCAGTGCGCCTGCCTTTGTGCAGTTAACGGGGCATCACCGTCGAGAGCTATGGTCTTAATAGTGGAGTCCTACGGGGCTTGCCTACGGCTTAACCACTATTGAGCTATTAGAAGCTTGACAGGAGCCGGTGCTGTTTTGGTGTCGAAAGACCCTCTCTTCTATTCCTTGCAATTAATGGTATTCGAGCCGCGGGTACAGTAGCTTGAGTGCTTTTTCTAAAGGGGTAAAGAGGAGTAGCAACTAGGGCTTGAAGTGCCAAAGTACACCTAAAAATTTACACCTAAAAGTTGTTAGAATGGCTGACAATATTAAAGAGAGTGAAATTAATGTTGATAACTTTGATTTTGCTCATGAGCAAGCTACTAATGATGCTTCAATGCTTGTTAATTATCTTGTTTCTAGGCTTCAACAAGCCATGGGCAATCCATCTCTCCAAAGTGAAGTGCAACGGCAGCTCCGTGCTCACGGGATTCTCCAAGCTCATCACCATGACGAGAGAACACCTAGGAAGCCTCCTTGTGAGACTACCAAAAGAGGTCTCTCTCCGATTCGGGAAGAAGAAGAGAATCCATATGAAGGGCTCAAGAACTTACTTCTTGATGATGCATCTCCTTCCCAAAGGAGAACTCAAGAGCCTCCACCGAAGGAACGAGAAAGAAGCGAGTCTCCCGCCACCTCGGCGGAGATGGCTCCACGAAGACGGCGGGCTAAACGCTCTCCATCACCACCAAAGCGGAGAAGACCATCACACTCTTCTCCACGCCATAATTCAAAGAGGGATGATAAAAAGCAAGAGAAGAAAAAGGCGAGAAAGAGGACACCCTCTTCTCCATCTTCTTTATCCTCTTCCTCTTATGAAAGCTATGGTGAAGACGACAAAGATCAAGACAAGAAAAAGGCGAGAAAGAGGTCACCCTCTTCTCCACCTTCTTCAAATTCTTCATCTTCTGAAGAAAGTGATGGTGCAACTTTTGAACCATCAAAAAGAAGAGGCCATAGGAAATCCTATGCCGCATGGAAGAGGTCGTCCAAGCTGAAGAAATTCAAAGAGGGAGGGAAGAGCATCTCTTTCCTTACCTATGATGGCACCTTCGGTGCTACAGACAAAGTTTTGGCCTTTATCCAGCAATTCGATGCGGCGTTTGGAGATGAGGGCTTCACGGAGTCCTCTAAGCTACGCCATGTAGCTATGCACTTTCAAAAGTCCGCCAGACAATGGTGGTCTAGCCTACGAGCCAACGGTGAAGCTCCACGAACATGGAAGGCTTTAAGAGCTTCCATTATGAAGCAGTTTTTGGCCACCGATGCCAAAGACAAAGTACTCACCGAATGGCGAAGCTTAAAGCTCTCTCCAATGAATCCATCCACAAATATGTAGACAAGTTTTGGGACCTACAACTCAAAGCCACTGTCTTCAAAAAGTTGGATTTTGGAGAGCAAAAGCAACAATTTTGTGCGGGCTTAACCGAAGAAATGGCGGAGTATGTCAACTCCCAAAGGCCACGTACCATATCGGCGGTAATACACCATACTATGGTGGCCTCGCGAATCAATTTCCAAACGGGGGGTAAAAGAAATAATAAGCCCCCGAAAAACAAAGGTACCAATGAGCCTAAGGGGAAGGACAATGTCCAAAAGTCTCCTAAGGGCAATTCCAACAAAGCTAAAGAGAAGGGAGTTTACAAAGGAAAGAATAAACTCTCTCCTGAAGAGCTTGAGCGTTATCGTAAAGATAACCGGTGTTTCAAGTGCGGCGAACAAGGGCATGCGTACCGCGCTTGTCCCCAAAAGAACAACCGCCAAGATCCTCCTAGAGCTTCTTTGGTTGAAATCCAAGAGGAGGAGATTCACCAAACTCACCACAAAGGATCTCCTCTATGCCATGCTTGGGGAAAGGTAAGAGAACATGATGCTTTTATTCTCTTTGACCCTGGTTCTACTCACAATTTCATATCTATGGAGTTAGCCACCAAGCTAGGCATACAATCCTACGAGATGGGAGATATCCTACCCGCAGACAGTGCCTTCAAGGGGCAAGAAGCTTCAGTCACTCCCTTAATCGGGAAATTGAGGCTTCATGTCCAAGGCTATGTGGACAAAGAGGATTTCTTTATCTCTCCTCTCAAGCATGAGGATGTAATCCTAGGGGCACCATGGTTTGACCGTCTGGCTGCCCATGTTAAATTTCCTGAAAGGAGAATCTCCTTTAAGTTCAGGGAAAAGGACATGTATATAGATGCTAGGGAAATGGGTAACACCATCCCCATTGTACATACACCAGCTTTCAACAAGTCAATAAAGAGCTCTATTTCCGTGTACATGATTTTTGTTAAAGATTCTCAAAATGAACCTAATGCTTTAGCAAAAGAAAATAAAAGCAACCAAAAGGAATTAGAGTTATCCAATTTTCTCAAGGGGTTTCAAGATGTCTTTATTGACGACATCCCTTGTGAGCTACCTCCTAAACGAGGTAATGACGACCATGCAATTGAACTTCTTCCAGGAAGTTCACCGCCTAACAAACCTCCTTATAGAGTTTCTCAAGCTCAACAAGAGGAGATTATGCGGCAAGTGCATGAGTTAATTGAGAAGGGCATGGTTAGGCCTAGCTCATCTCCATTTTGCTCACCTGTGCTATTAGTGCAAAAGAAAGACGGCACATATCGTATGTGTGTCGACTATAGAGCACTAAATAGGATCACTATCAAGAATAGGTTTCCCGTTCCACGGGTAGAAGACCTATTTGATAAGCTACAAGGATCGACCTACTTCAGTAGGATTGACCTAAAAAGTGGCTATCATCAAATAAGGATAGTTGATCAAGACATTGTAAAGACCGCATTTCGTACTACATTTGGTCTTTACGAATACATTGTCATGCCTTTTGGCTTGACTAATGCACCAGCCACATTTAACCGCTTGATGGAGAAGCTGTTCAGGCCTCATCGAACCTTCACTGGAGTGTTCTTTGATGATATTATCATCTACTCTAATTCATTGGAGGAACACAAGCAACACCTCCAGGTAATATTTCAAGTTTTAAGAGAGAATAAACTTTATGTTAATCGAAAGAAAAGTGAATTTTCTTGCAAGAGATTCAATATTTAGGTCACATTATCTCTCAAGATGGAATCCAAATGGATCCATCCAAATTAGAGGTAATAAAAGGATGGCCTAAACCAAGGAATCTTCATGAACTAAGAAGCTTTATAGGTATGTGTGCATACTATAGACGCTTCATAGAAAAGTTCTCACAAATTGCGGGACCATTACATGACCTAACAAAGAAAAATGTTAGGTATACGTGGTCTGCTAAGGAGAACAATGCTTTCGAAAAGCTTAAAGAAAAGCTTATCTCTCAACCTGTGCTTACACTACCGGATCTCTCAAAACCATTTGAGGTCCAATGTGATGCTTGTGGTGATTGCCTTGGGGCTGTTTTGCTCCAAGAAGGGCACGCCATAGGCTATGAGAGTCGAAGGCTCGACCCTGTTGAGCAAGCTCTAGGCATATACGAAAAAGAGCTCCTTGCAGTTCTACATGCCTTAGACTCATGGAAGCACTATTTATTGGGGACTCCTTTTATTCTGCGAACGGATCACCAAAGTCTTAAGTACTTCATGACACAGACCAAGCTCTCCGACAAACAAATGAGGTGGGCAAATTTCCTTTCGCAATTTCATTTTCATATTGCTCACATTGCTGGCAAGCATAATCAAGTAGCCGATGCACTCTCAAGACGACCGAGAGTGAATGCGGTTTCCATAGCAACTCACAATGATCTATCTTCAATGATAGATGAGTATGCTATTGATCCCGATTTTAGAGATGTGATTTCAGCCCTTGCATTAGGGAAGAAAGAAGAACCATTTACTTTACAAGATGGTTATCTTCTCTATGGCAATAGACTATGCGTTACTAACTCACTACGTGAGAAAGTAATGTATGAATCTCATCCCCCCATATGCAGGGCATAGAGGGATTCAGTCTACCCTAAAGGGAATTGAAACATATTTCTATTGGCCTACCATGAAAGTGAACATACATGAGTATGTTTCCAAATGTGTGGTATGTCAAAAGACAAAATTTGATAGAGGGAAGCAACTTGGATTGCTTCAACCCTTGCCAATCCCTAATTCACCGTGGGAGAGCATATCCATGGATTTTATCCTTGGATTGCCTAAGTCTATCCATGGGAATACAGGAATATGGACGATAGTAGACAGGTTCAGTAAACAAGCTCATTTTATACCTGTCAAAAAGACTATCAAAGCCCATCAAATGGCAACCCTCTTCATTTCACAAATTTTCAAGTACCATGGCTTGCCAATGTCCATAGTGTCGGATAGAGATCCTAGAATGACCAGTAATTTCTGGAAGGGTCTCTTTGAGAATTTAGGAACAAGGCTAAACTTCTCTTCGGCCTATCATCCACAAACTGATGGCCAAAGTGAAATAGCTAACCTAACTATTCTCGATCTACTAAAAGCCTATGTAACGGAAGTAGATCAAAGATCCCAATGGGAGAAGTACTTACCCTTAGTAGAGTATGCTTACAATAACACTATACATACTTCTACAGGAAAAGCACCTTTCGAGGTAATTGAGGGAAGATCAAAAAGTCCCTTGCTACTTAAGGTACATGGGAAGATCTTCGCTGCAGATGAGTATAGCCGAGACCTACAAGAATCTTTCCAAAAGATTAAGGATGCTATCTCTATCTCACAGCAAAGGCAAAAGGCTGCTGCTGACAAGCACAGAAGAGCCCAAGCCTTTAAAGAAAACGATTGGGTCTTGTTAAAGTTTCCCAAGGCTCGCTTAAGGCACACGACGGGCAAGAATCCTACGGGCCACCAAAAGTACTATGCTAAACTAGCAAAAAGGTACTATGGTCCCTTCCAGATTCTTAGGCCCATCAATGAGATGGCCTATCAACTTAAGTTGCCCAATCATTGGCTCATACACAATGCTTTTCATGTGAGCCTCTTAAAGCCTTACAAAGGAGAGCCACCTCAAGAACCAACTATTGAAGACCCACCGGAGATCGAGGACCACGAGGAGGTGCTGCAGCCCGAGTCCATTCTCCGACATGAAGACAAGGTATTAAGAGGCGGTAAGACTATCAGACGATATCTTATTAAGTTTAAGAATTATCCTTTTGAAGATGCTAGATGGATGCAAGGCATACAATTAAAGGATAACCTAAACCTTGTCAATGCTTACAATGCTTCCCAAGAGTAAGCAAATGTACAAAATGTTAAAAATGAACAAAAATTTTTGTCTTATAAGACTCTCTTTTTCTTGATTTGTGCACAAAAATGAAGTAGTATGCATGCTTAGATCAAGTTTGCGGGGACGACGTCTCCCAAACACCAAAGTAGAGCTTGTCACTCTACTATGGAAGACTGATAGGACTAATGTGCAGACATGCTTGCGGCAGCCTCAGGCTCTCAAGCGCCAAATGGACTAGTCATCCATTATGGAATGATGTCGTAGGGTAACATAGGGATCCTCTACCCGCTAAGAAAAGGACTCATGCATATGCTTTATCTTCTCTACACCATAGTCGAGGACGACTATGATTTCAAGAGAGAGGTAATGTCATAATAATCAATATCTAATTCTCCTAAATGATTTTCTCATATTAAACTGATCATTTAATGTGGGGAAGTGCCAAGGGAGAAAAAGCTAGAATATTGGTTAAGTTAGCAGACCGGCCACAGTAGGGATCCAAAGGAGGGAAAATAGGGATCCAAAGGGGGGGCCATCTGCAAAAGAGCCATGGTAAACAACGGGCTAAAAAGACCCTAAGGTTCAGCCCATTAAGACTTCCAAAATGCTAAGGTTCCAAAATTCAAAGGTTGTGTCCAAAGGTCAACCTTAGGGAAAATTGGATGCTTAGTGTGTGTGTCCGAAAAGTCTTTCTGCATCCCTACAAGGGAGGGGGCGAGCCCCAAAGCTAGGGGATGAGAGAGAAAGCTACACACACACACACAGGCTCCCTTTACACAAAGGGAATGAGGGACACATGTCAGCTCCCTAGGCCAGATGCCCACAAGGTGTGCCCAATTCCTATTGGAAGACCCTTGAAGTGGACCAATGAGAATTAAGCTAGAGTAAATCTAGTTTAATTAATTTAAAAACATTTAATAAAAGAAACCAATAAGAATTAAGTGTCCTAGAAGACTATTGGGCAGTCTCCCAAGGGGTCCAATGAGCATTCAGGAGCCCCATGGCTTGCCTGATTCCTATTGGCCAGGAGGCAAAGGGGTCCAATGAGAGTTTAGTTTAATTATTTAATTATCTAAAGCTCTCACAAAAGGGGAAAGGGGGACACATGTCAGAAGGCTATCACTTATGCTGCTTAATCCCTATTGGCTGGATCTGGGGAGGTCCAATGAGGCAAAAGCCAGCCTAACTTAGCAGCTAGGGCTCGCCCAAGAGAGAGAGGGGGCTGATTTTTGCTTGGCATGGACACACACACTCTCACACTGGACCATGTGTGAAGGGAAAACACTCTATCTCCTCCCAAGCTTTAATGGAGAGCTCATCACCTACTCCAAGCTTGTGAGATAGAAGCCTACATCAACACTCTCTTGGCATGTGGATGCAAATCCAACCAAGAGCCAAGCTTCAATGCATGCTCATCTTCTCTACCAAGCTAATTACTAAGCTAAGCTATGCTAATATGAGTGATTATGTGAGGAGATGTACTTCTTTCTCGTAAGATACTTCTTTTTCCTCTCAATCTACTCTCATACCCTGCTAGCTCTCACCATCTTCGAAGGTGTGTGAGGTCTTGGGTCTGAGAACGGGGATAATTCAAGTTGTGTTTGATTAAGTGTTTTGCTTGGTGTATGAAGCTTCCATCTTCATTGCACTAGCTAGTCTTGAAGGAACACAAAGAATTGTATTGTACAATGTCTCTCTTGATGGGAGAAACCATAATACAAAGCCTTTTGGAGGGGGGACCGGCTCCATGCAAATCCGGTCCTCAACTGTTGTCAATAGCTTAATTACTCTCTCTTTCGAAAGTATTGTCGATGCTATCTAACTAGGTGTTATGGTTTTTGTTGCTCTCTCCACCCAAGCACTCTTGTAATTCTCATTAGGAATCAACTCTAATGAAATGCCCACTATGTTCATGCTAAATTCCGCTACACAAAAGATTTTAGGCCATTAAATGTTACAGTTGGCCACCACAATCCAGACCAAAGAATGGTTTTGGCGGTTGTGGTCCCAGAGAAATGTCCTCCCGAGATTGCACCATTTTTTTCTCTGCTACATGATTTCCATCTAAGCTTACGTGAGTGTCTTTATAGATCTCCTGGTGTTCTTATGGCTCTATGTAGAGTTTCAACACGTTTTTGGCTCCTTTCCAGTATAATCGTTTTGAGATTAGAGTGTATGTCTCTGATTCTTGTATTTAGGCAAGCGTCATCTGTGCATCTTGCTTAGTCCACATTGTACTAATAGACACGACTTTCAGAATAGGCTATGTCCATCTCAGAGCTATGTCTATTTCAAATAATGATGCATCCGACAAGTCGTCATCTACCCCGGTAGGTGCTTCGCCATTTGTTATACGAGATAAGTGGTCTTCTCTTGATGAGAACCTCCCGGCTTGACTGCAATAGTGAAATCAAACTCTAAAAGAATCATTCTATAGAGCAAGGTTTGTTCACTAGACACAATAGCGCATGGTGGTCTACAAAGAAAATGAAGCGGTTTGTAAGCAAATAGTGCTTGAATTCTTCACAGCATATACCATGGTTAACCCCTCTCTTTTCGTGGTTCAAGATGGTTCAAGATTGAGATACAGCTGCTTGTATCTTCAACATGAAACCGGTATTACACAAATCAACCTTAAAAACCATTCTCATAGAGATGTGACTTACATGCCTATGGAGGAGTTTGATTCAGATTCCTCGGAGAATTAAGAGTCTTCAAAGACAAGTGTTAGAATAGATGGTTTTGTGGAGCTTCAAAGACAAGTGTTAGAATAGATGGTTCAAACCGGTGTAAGGATGTTATGGATGAGGCCTATGCTCCTATCCCTTTTCTAGAGGAGAAGTTAGAACCTTTCAAGTGGAAACACATTTTAGCAACGCTAGATGTTTGCACTTTGAACCATGGAATTAAACTCTATGACGAAGACGGTTATGACATTGTACCGATCCGTATGATCAAAATCATAGATTGCCCTAATTCTGAAACACCAATGACCACCACAGAACAGTTTAACAATGATGAGGTGTCCATTGAGGACATAATGGGCAGTGATATAAGGACATCGGATGATGATTTAGGTGAACACAAAGAGGAGGACTCCACGTCTGACATTGACTATGAAGTCCCAGAATCAGAAGTAGAGAAGGTAAGAATGTTGTTACATAGGAGAGAAGAAAGACAGCTTGAAATTCCTCAGTCTCGGCGAGAACGCAAGTTTTGTCATAGTCATAGAAAGTTTCGTAAACAAGCCATCAAACAAAAATGTGAAAGAGAAAGAAGAGAATGAGAAGATCTTGAAATGCAACAACTAAAACCCCCTCAGTTCTCTGGAAAGAATGAGTATTTATACTATGTCAGAGCAAAAGACTGCGTAAGAGAAGAGGTACAATGGAGATATGGACTGCACTTGCTGCAGGACATTATGGAAAAACCGGGAGAGAACCATAAGAAAAAGAAAAACAATAGGGCCAAACAAAGGTCACAAAGTCCCATATGGATTTTGTTGCGATGCTGATCCCCGCTCCACTATCCAGAATGACAATACATACAATCCCCTCTTACTCTACAGGAAGAGTTGTGTTTCCCTTGTCTTTTCCCTGGACACTACTGACCTTGTTTATCTCTATTCGCTCTCCATTTTTAGTGTTAAGTCTTAGTGTTACACGATCCAAATTGTCTTCCGTCTGCATTCCTTGCTTTGTTAAAATTTGTGCAATGCCTTTCAGCAGTTCCGATCTTAGGCGTAAAAGTTATCCTATTGAAAGAGTCCACGGAGTCGGAGTTGACATAAGCCTTTGCAAATTAGCATTCACCAGCTCTGGTGCTTTCGGGTTCCTAACCAAAGGTAGATAGAGCATTGCAGCTCTCTCAATGTATTGTCCCAAGTTTGAAGGTTCTGCTTCAAAGAAAGAATTTCATCCTACAAACGTTCCTTGCTTCTCCTAGGGTGTTCTAAATCCATCTCCGAAAATGGTGGAGAAGTGTTATCATCCGACCAATTCTCTTCAGCATGCTTGTGAACTGTTCCCCACATGTCTTGAGCCATCTGCTCGTCTACTTCCGGAATATTTTCAAAGAAGGCATTCCTTTCAGTCATGGTTATAGGTCGTTGTTCAAGAAATGGCGTGGAATAGACACTTCCTTCTCTTTCCTTGCTTGAAGCCACTTTGTCTATTGTACACTCGACCTCGTCTTAAAGCAGGAGGTGGTCCCTCTAGCATGGTTTGAGTGTCCCAAATCATCTATTGGTGCAAAGCCAATCTTACTTCTTCCTCTCGTGGGTTTGGATACTCTTGTAATTTCTTTGGGATCTCAGTCAATGGAGTTATGCAGGTATTGTAATCTTCCAAGGCTGGTTACAATGGCTCATGTACTCTATCAACTATCACTGATCCACCTTCACTCGGTTTAGTGCTTCCTTGAGCAATGTCCCTTGTTGCGTCGTTTTTGAACGTATTGTCTATGTTTTCATTTGTCTTTTTTGCACTTTCAATTGTTCCTCAGGTTCTACTTTTGATTCTTTACTACCCTTCGAACTCCTATTTCCACACCTTCTTTTGTGAGTTTTCTTGTCTCTGACGTTTTTCAACTAGATTTGAGTGCTTCTTGCCTTGCGGCTTTGAGATCTCGTAACCACGTTTAGGGAAGGTCTTTCTTCCTCTTCACCAGAATTATTAGGAGAAGTAATAACCTCTATACAATTTAGGCTTGTTCTCTGAACTTTTCTTGCAAGTTCCTCTTTCCTAAGTGGGCAATCGTTAGGTAAATGGTCCACACAACACCCCTCACAATATCTTTCAATAGGAGGTAGTCTAGGTCTTCGTGGTGGTTTGGGATCATTGGGACAATCCCTTGCATAATGATTTACTTGACATTTGAAAAATTTCACTTCTGGAGGTACGACACCATGAGGGTATTGAGGCTGCATCCTAGGCACAGGTCCTACTATCATCATAGAGTTGGTGTCAGCATAGCCTCCATCACTTGGGCTGTTTATTTCCACAAAACTCACTTTAAATATTTGACCACTCCGGTTCTGTTTCTTGGTAGTAAGGGCTAGAAGTTACAATCTCACGTCCAGTTTCTTGTAATTCAGTCTCTACATATCTCATAGCAACAGTGCCTAGAGCAAGAGGTTGTATCCCAACACAGGCTTGGCCTATTCTGTTGGCTATGAATAACCTTGCCTTGCTTGATTATGCATTGTTCACCTATTTTCCCTCTCTCTAGCCAATCTAGCTATGTGTATACAATCTTGAGTTCCATGGATAAGGTTCCACTTACACACTTGACACCACTTCTTTTGTACCTATGGGTTTGCTCCTGGAATATAAGAAGGACACTCTTTAGTGTAGTGGGGTTGAGCACAGATCCCACACTTGTATGGCCCAGTAATTTGAGGTCCCAAATTCCATGTTTGTCGCATTGATGGTCTGTAAGTTTGTCCTAGCCTACGTAGGATAGTCTCAACTATCTGATTTGAATTCATCTCTCCACTAGAAGTTTTTCTAGTGTTGAACGTTTCTTAGAGGGGAACGTTCTCCCGCCCTAGCAGACTCACTCGTTTTGTCAATACTCTCATCAAAGTTGTCATCCAAATCCATAGTGTCAATTCAACACTCAGTAAAGGAGTCGTGCTTCTTTGCGTAGAGATGTTTATATAGCGTTTTATCCTTAAGCCCTTCTAAGCAGAAGAGAGAAATGAGTTTGGATTGACTTGGAATCTCTGCTACTACCGGACATCTTGCTATATATTGCTTTAAGAAGTTGACACAATCTCTGACTGTTTCATGTTCCTTTTGTTTAAACGCATAAATCTTAGCTTCAGGGTTATGCTTAACGCCCATTTTAGAGAAAGAAGCGATGAAGGCTTTATCTAAAGCAGTAAGAGAAACCTTGAACATAGGTTCAAGTGCCTGAAACCATGTCAGTGCCTTACTTTCAAGAGTCGTTCTCAAGCCCTCTACATGAGTATGGACATCTTTGACTTCCTCTGCATGCACAGCTTGTCTATAGACTACCACATGATCATGAGTATCCCCTGACCCATCATATTTCTTAACCATTTTTTGTAACGAGGATGGTCTAGTACTTCTTGAGGTTTCATCTTCTAGCCTTCTAGGAGGTTTTACAAATTGGAATGGATGCCTAGGCTTGGTATATCATCCTTGATCCCTAGGTGGTGTTCCTCGTCCGGCCATTCCAGCTAGGTTTGCATTTGGTAGTTCTACAGGTTCTTGCCAAGGAGGCATAGTTATCTGTGGTCTTGGCCCTCTTCCCGTGGTTCATTCTAACAAGGATGGCACTATAGAGGGTGATTGGGCGAAAGTAAATTCATTTGTCTCCCCACTATGTGCAGTTTCACTTGGTCTTGTTGTAGCCATAGGCTTAATGTCCACAAAGAGACTCTTTCCCTTCGAGGTCAACTTCCTAATTTCGTACCAGTCTAAAGTCTTAAAGTAGTTCCCAAATCGATCTACAATCCGACTCTCATATCCTTTCTGGTGTTCCAAAGACAGAGTGTGTTGGACAACATATTGTAGGTGTGGTAGCTTAGTAGTGGCGTAATATACATGTGCAATGTCCCTAAAGACTTCTTACAGTGGTTGTCTTGAAACACCTAAGTGACCTTAATTTCCCTTACTGTTTCAAATCCAGCAACAAATAATCTTTCCATGTGATGATTTAAATGAGGAGGTTGCGTACCTAGATTTTGTAGGTTGTCAGAAGTTCCATCTTGGTCATGATATGATTAGGATTCATGCTCAATTGTTGGCACTATATCGGGTTAAAGGACTCCCAAGGCATCCACTTGTTCTGGATACTTGGTGACCTCATACCGAGCTCTATCTTTTTCCATATACAGATCCCCTTGGTAATTTACCAACGGTAAGTCATTGAATGGGGTTCTATATTCGGCAGATTTGAACGTATAACAACCCAAAGAGTCCTTATAGATCTCTGATCCATATGTATTAGTGTGTTGAAAGCTAAGCATGATATCAAAATTTATTTCATCCATTGGATCATTAAAGGGATTTTTACCTTTGCGTAACTTGTTTACATGCATGCCCATTGACTCTGCTTGGCCCCTTTCCATGTTAGTCTCTGGTAAGGAGATTGAATCTGAATGCGTGTCTGAAGATGAGCACTCTAGAATAATTTCAAGGTTCCCTACTGAGCGTGTGCCACTCTCGTGTGTGGATATTCTTGAAGCAAAGTCAGCATGTAGTGCTCCTAATTGTCATCGTCTAGACCTTAGGTTCATTTTTCATTTTTCATCTCTCTTATTTTTATTTTTCTTTTTAAAAAGAGGATAGTCTAGGATGCAATTAATGTGTTCGAATGTATTTGGATCAGAATGGAAGTCAAAATTTCCAGATATGAACAATCTAATCAATTTCAGAGTCCAGAAATGTCCGTAGAGGGGTTTATATTGAGCTAGACTTGAGATGCTAACTCTGTAGGGTTAGGATAACATGCCAGTATGCTCAGAACCAAAACTACACCTTCCAGTAGGTCAAAACCATGAACCCAATTGGATAATTCTTGTCTTTTCTGAAAATTTTTGACACAGTTGTGCAATACTTACTGAGGAGATTACAGATATGCAATAAATTTCAAAAAACTGTTGCAAAATCGAGAACACGAATGGCCAATTTTTGTATTTTCTAAATTTTTTTGGCACAGAGGGTATTTACTCAGTGAGTAGATACCATACATGAAAAAATAATCAAAAAATTGTTGTAGAATCATGAACCCGATTGCTCTCTGTAGTCGTGTTCACACTGACAGAACTAAACCAAGAGAGGTTGCAAGTTCCTGACAGTGCACAAATGTCATGTATGTCTGTTCGAGGCACCTAGGCCCCTCGGAATCACTATTTTTGACCAAATATGCCATTGGGTGAGATAGATTGTATCAGAGAGTGTTTTCCGATTATAAGGGCTTATCGATGCAAACCTTTGTGTCCACTCTCGCCCACAATGGTCTCCCACACCAAAAACGTGTGATACCATGGTTCGACTCGACTCTTACTTTCCTACCAAATAAGCCTCGCAAGGGCTCGACTTTGCCGGTATTGGAATATTGAAATCTTACCTTGTCTTAACTTTTATTTCCATTGATTGGCATTGACCTTGATGGCAAGCTACTCACATCAAAGTTAGTGCAGATGCTATGCATCCAAATATGGCAATGAACTCAAAAAATGCAACTTAGTCTCTCTTTCGTATCGACCTAAACTATGCAAAAACAGTCCCAAAAAGCACAAATTACCTATTTTAATGCTATTCTAGCACAAACCTTGATTATATATAAACAAAATTCTATATCCTAAATGTTAGTGTGCATGTTAGAGAAAAATATGAAAGCATGAAATGACAAAAAACAATAAAAGCAAGCATATTAAATGGTACTTGAAAAAGCATAAAAAGCAATAAAACAAAGAAAGCAATGTGGGAGAAATCTTAACCACCCAATGGGTTTTTCTTATCTTCTACTTATCCACTTGCTCCGGGATCACACACCCACGCAAAAATCTAATCAACCAATGGTTTTGCAACCAATAGGGAAGATAGCGATGGTTTTCACAAGCTCTCAACCAAATTTGGTTGAGTTCCCCGGTAGTGGCACCATTGGACAGACTCGAAGGCTCTTTACACTTGTAGGCAAGTGGCAGAGAACCAAACCTAGCATCCAAGTAGGTGGAAACCTCTATCAAAGCTCAAGGAGACTCTACCCTATCCGGTGCATGGAAGCTTATCACTCAATGGTGAGAAAGAATGTGAACTCACATACACTGGGCCACTTGAATAAGAGAAGCTAATGATCTTTCCTAATCACTCCATTCATTCTAATCATGCAAGCAAGACTCTAAGAATCCCATTCCTAAGCCTAATGGTTCACTTTCTACCCACAAACACTTCCCCTTCATGCACACACACAAGCAAGCTTTAATGGAAAGCTTACAAATTCATGCAAGCTCACACACACTAAAAATCAAGCATTCAAGCATTAGAAAGCATTCATAACACTATGGCTAAGCATTACAATGAGCCCACAAGCTCCAATGGAAATCTTACACAAAACCACAAGCTTCACACATACGCTTAGCTTCTTCAATGTGCACAAATGAGGAAGCAATAGAGAAGGAGAAGATAGACATCCTCATTACTTGATTGAATAGAAGAGCTTAGCTCATACAATGTAGAGTAAAGAGGAGAGAAGAGCTTCACCAAAAGAGGAAGAGTAGAGCTCTCAAGCTTCTCCAACTAGTGTATTCCCTAAATGATAGCCAAAACTAGTAATTCCTCCCCTTTTTCCCTTAAAGCCTATTTCCTATTCACACTAAGTGCCCGGCCATTATTTGGCCAAAACTTAAATAGAGGGCTAAAAATGATGATACACATTGGAACTCTTATGAGCCCATTCAGCTAAACTCAAATGATATAAAAAAATGTTACATGTGATGTTTTACGGGCGAGCTCTCGTAATGGGCTTATGTTCTTTGTTGTGCCGGATCCACATCGGATTAGGGAGGTTTTACTTGTGGAAGGATATCCTTTTTCCTCACATCTACTATTTCTAGTGAATGGCATAGTCATTATTTTCATGTCATCACCTCAATATGACCTCCCTCCGTCAAAGTAACATGGTACAAAGAAATAAAGTGACAGTTGTTGGAGTTACAGGTTGCCCTCACCATCAGCTATTTCCTTCAAGCCTTGTAAACACACCCTTGTAATACACAAAGCTCTCTTCTTAGTTAGATCCTTTTCACTCCAAGTGCCTCTAGATAGCTAACATGAGGAAAGGGACCCTCTTGTCATAAGCCCACACCCTCCTCATGATGGTAGCTTGGGAGAAAGTAACCCTCACCATCACCTTTCCTAGGTTACCTTGAAGGGTAACTATGCACCCCCTCAAGTATACATACCCCCAAGCCTTAGGTCCTACCAGGGGGCGGGGCTCATTCTCTTCAAGCATAGCACACTCTATCAAAGAGCTATGGCATTGGGGCCTTCCCTCTTTGGTTTAGCCCTCCCTCTCCTTCATTAATCTTAAGGTTGGGAGTGGAGTTTCTCTTATTTATCTAAGCCTCTAATCATAGATCTTGGAAGGAGGATTCTCTTTAAGCCTCCCTTCTTAAGATCATAATATCTCTAGTATATACATATGTCTATGCTACAACCATTTGCCTAAATTCTCTACTTCTCTTCCATCAACACCTCTCATAAACCCATCCTCCAGTGAAGCTAGCACCATCACAATTTGTTCTCAGTTTCTCATTATGAGATTGGAAAGTAACAGAGATTTTCATGTTTTCAATAATTCTTGTTGATCTTGATCAAGTTATGTTTTGGTTTCATGTTGCCTTGATGATTTTTGCATTGATGTTTCCTCACAGAAGTGGAATGATTTAAAAGCATGCATGAGAGGTTTCTCTAGTTTCTCTTCCTGTTTGTTGTTAGAAAACATTTCAAGATCTTCATCTAAATCAAATGGTATGATGTATGAGGAGGTGTGTGGTTTGGAAAGCTAGAGGTTGTCATCTCTTTTCTAAGTAGGGGTTTGGTTTGTCCAAGTTGGATTATATAGTTTGTTCTCTTCATCCCTCTTTTGGTGTTTTTAGGCTGTTTTATTTAGGCTCTTCATAGGAGTTCCTTCTTGGGATAGGTCTCCCCGACCTAGCTCCCTCCTTTGGGCTCTTGTGCCCCCTTCATTGGTGTCCTAGCCCACCCTCTTGGCTACGTGGTTCCCCCTATTTTCATTCAAGACCATTGGATAGCCCATCTATCCTGTAGTCTTTTGTGAGCTTGATGGTTGGTTCAAGGTGTAGAGGCCGTCTTGCTAATTTTCCCATCTCATAAAGTGGTGCCCCTCACCGAGGAGTACTTTAGGTTAAGACCTTCAATTTCCAAGACTGAGTAGTCAATCTAGAGTGGACTAATCGATCCAACACTAGCATGTGCAGGTATCTTTGGATTACATCATGAAGTCCAATATTTCCAATGACCATAGATTATTTTTCATTGACCCAAAAAGCGGGAAGACAATTCTAGCAGCATGGAGGCATGTCAAAAGTCCTGTTAAATCTAGGATTATCCCTAAGGAAGTAACAATCCTTTCCAAACCCTTTGAAAATTCCCCTTTAGTATTATTACACCTTGATGAAGTAAGCTCTCGACACTCTTGTCGGGCAAGCTTCTCCCCACACCATAAGCATCAACAAACGGCTAGGATTAGAATGAAGAAAGTAAATTGGAGAAATCCATTGTCCAATTGTTGTTGCAAATGTAAACATGGATTTTGATGTAGAAATGTTTTCTCTTGGTTTGTGTCTACTTTATTTATGAATTCTAATCCTATTCCCCACTAGCTAACCTAAACCTTAATCAAGGCATTGTAGTACATTTTCATCTTGACCACAAGATATTCTTCCAGCAAACGTATAGTGTCTTTATTCTGGACCGACCGTCTAGGAGACATCTTCACATCTCCTCATCCGTTTATTCTCCCTTTGATTAACTATAGCCATTCGTGCAATTTTCACATTTTCATTTTAATCTGAATTAACATGGGGTGTTGTGTAGTAGTATGGACCTCCAAGAAGGAGTGAATGCCTTCCTAGAGGATGTGCAATGTTTTCAGCTTGTAGAGATGATACCATCATCGTATGTTGTGTGGGTAGAGGACAACGTTCCTCTACATTGACTGCATTACCTTGGCGAGCACAGAGGGAAGGTGGACCTTCACTATATCTCTATCTGCTCTACCTTAAAGTGGATGTCCAAAGCTTATTTTTTTATCATCCAGGAGTCCTCTACCCATTACTATGGTAAGCGGTTGAAGACCCTACCAATATCCCATTTCAAAGAAGTAAGGCAAGTATTTTAAGCATTGGGAGACCTTCCATATACCCTAGACCAAGAACTTCTACCTTAGTTGAGCCTCTTATTTACAAAGGTCCAATCCCACCCAACATAGGAACCCGTATGCATGTCCCAACACCTCTTGTGTGGCCCAACTTCTCTCATGTTGTGATTGAGGAAGATGATGAACAGATAGTTTAGTGTCTGTTGTATCCATTCCATTTCAAGCATGTTGTAACCTTTTTCTATATATAAAATAATAATAAAAATAATAAAAAGAAGAAGAACAAAAAAATATTATAACATGTATGATGCTCACGCATCAACAGAGAACACGAAAGGAAACACCCTATGGGACAACTGAAGAAAAGGAGCGGGAGCTCAATTTTGAAGGAATTTCACATTTATTACCTGTCAAAGTGCAATGTATAATTATTTAGCCAATTTATGGGTTCATGGAGTCTTTAGCCTATCAATTTGCTAAGAAAAACCCTCTCTCTTAGTTTGCTCATAGTTTGTCCGCCTAAATGTGAAAGGACATATTCTAAAGAGGCTAGCTATAAAAGTGAACACAACTAAGAATGAAGGGTTTTTTTGGTCATTTTCATGAGTAGAGATCTCTCCTTCTAGCTAAAGCCCCCTAAAACATAGCTCAAGCTCTCCATAGCTTGAAGCTTTCATTGTATCTACCAACAATCAATATGACAACAATGTTTCTTCCATTTGCTTCTTTCTCTTCTCTTCCTTCTTGTATTGAATGTTTCTTCCATTTGCTATTTTCTCTTCTCTTCCTTCTTGTATTGAATGAGATTATTGCTTGTATGTAAAGCTTGTGGGATCTTGTTAGATGCATGAAGTGATTAGTGAATGCTTAATCAAAGGCTATAAGTTTGTTGGTTGAGCACATGAGCATTTGGGTTAAGGGGATGGACGCAAGGGATTAGGGAATGTATAAGAAGCTAAGTGGGCTTCTCACAAATGAAGTATGGATTAATATGGGTAATGAATGAGGGCATGCGATTAGTTTATCTAATAGTGGGTAGCTATTTGATCAATAACCATGATGATTTCTTGCTCAATGTTCATTAAGGTAGAAGGAAATAAGCAATAGAAAGAGAATAGGCTAGCATCCTCATTGCTAGAACCATTTGGGTTACTAAAAGTTAGTTAAGTATAGGTGAATGATTAAATAACCCACCCTTAAGCTAAGTTAGAGACACCCTTGCTTTGACAAGGCAAGGATTCCTCCATGAGCTAGCCGAGTCATGCTCCTTACATTGACATCTCCTCTTCCTAAGTAGAGTGAGAATTGTCTAAAAGCCACTATCCCATAGAGGCCAAAACAATGGTGCCGCTATGCGGGAGCTATTTCCCTATGCTAGTGTGTCATTAGCTTGGTTAAAGGATAAAATTTTTGCTCCAGGGAAGAGAAGCGTGTGGGTTGGGTGTTGGATTCCAAGGCCATAAGTAGATTAAGATAAGAAATTTTTAATTATGTTGAAGAGTTGTGGGCACTCCCAAACCCTCACCCATCTTGCGGTTGAGCTACTCCCGCCAAGTGAGCTATGAGCCACCTCTTGTTATTTTTTCTTTATTGTCATTTTAATTTTTGAAAAATAGGAATAGGTTTTTTATTGCTAAGTAAAGTAATTAGGAAGGGAAAGATTAGCATGGGTAGGCATGAAGAAAAATCACAAACAAAGAAAAAAGAAAATAAAATCAAGCATATTTCTCTTTTAAAGTTGTGAACTAATACATGGCTACAAGGGAGAGAATTTTATCCATCGCTTGAAGAAGGACCTTGGTAGTCCTATTAGTATATCGTGAGATATAGACTTTTTTGGTAAACTTGCTTGCCCTTTGAGTTAATCCATGATAGTAGCTATAAACAAGAGGGGCATTCAAGTGAAGCGGGTTAGGTTGTCCATCTTTGTAACAAATATTAAGGAAAGGAAAATAGAGCCAAATTTTCATCCATTGTTTGGAAAGGAACCTTTGGTATTTTGATTAGTACATCGTGAGGTATAAACTCTTTCAGTAAGTACACCTGCCCATTGAGCTACTCCATGATTCCCTAATCGTGAAAGCTACAACAAGAGGGGAATTCAAGCAACGTGGAAGGAATTTGACCCTATCTTGTAACCACAGCTAGCAATTCAGGTTCTGTCTTGTGCAGTAGAAAAATGTAGGTACCTGGGAATACATAGCACGTGCAAATCTCTGGTTACTCCATCGACAGCATGACCCTGTCGATGGAGTGATTTTTCTGTTGATTTAGACATTCAATTGACAAGGTAGCATCACAAAAGTGTTTAGAATCATTTGCACTGCCAATTGATATCTTTAGATGGCTAAAAGTGTTGTCGATGGAGTGAACACATTAACTAGAGATCTAGTAGGTACAGCAGACTAAGCAGGTACAAAATCAGGTGTGCAATAGTTTCCAAACACTCAAAAATTGAGCACTAGGGTAGGGTTAGTACTACCTAGGTTGGTTCCCGAATGTTGCAAAGCTTCAAAAGAGACTCTTTTATCTACACGTTGCTCTGTAAAGGGGTTGTGGGAACTCACAAATACAAACCCTAAAAGGGGGAGGTGATCTCAAATTGTTCTGAGCAATTATGTGTCAACGAAAGGGTAAACATTTTGACCATGAGTAGTCTAAGGCCCATTGCTCCAAGGCCGCTTTGTTAAGAACTCAAATTAATTGATAGAAGCAAAGGGGAGAACGAAGGCTAGGTCCAACTTGACCGTTTTCGAACCTATAGCATAATTTAAGAGTAACTTAAGACTTAAGGAACTAAAGCAGCCTGCAAAAAGAAAAGAGAGAGAGAGAGAGAGAGAGAGAGAGAGAGAGAGAGAGAGAAAGAGTGGAAAGAAAAACATTGCAACCTATGCACATAAGATCAGAAAAAAGTGTTGCTTGAGGTTCAAGTCTTGTGTCAAGAGTATCTACTGAAGAAAGTGGAACAAGGATACCCCCCACCCTTGCTCCCATCGTAGAAGACACGACCTCTAAATCAAGCAAACCATCACTCCTAGCAATTAGTGAAACATCTATTGCAATGGGTGAAGAAGTGAACAATGGGCCCAATGGACTCCTTTTTGACACCAAACTCTTGTATATAAGAACCCATGTACATGGTGCCAAGCTATATGGAGATCTAGAGAGCAGCATAACACTCAAAATAGAGGATATAATATCCCCTTGTGAGCCCGAAGTATGGGGTAACTTCCAAGGTGACCAATACATGAGCTTGATTGGGATACGCTATGTGTTAACCTTACTTTGAACGTATGATCCTACAGGAATGATTCATCTTGGAGAGGAAGGAAGAACCCTGTCCACTCAAATTTGATGGACCAATAGGAGTTAACATTTCCAAGAAGACCTTCACAAATGGTGGGCTTTGAACCAAGTGCACCTCCACTACCTACAACAATACAAGAAGAGGTAACTTCTAGACCTCCTATCAATACAACTCCAATTTACATCATACAGATAAAAAGAGTGTATGTGGACAATGAGAGAATATTGCTATACCAAGATACCAGAGTGGTAGTTTACAAGACCGCCATTTTTGATGGACATGAATATCCCCCCGAGATAACCCTTTATGTCTTTGAAGGAGGGGACTTCTTCCCCATAAGCATAAGTGAAAACTGGTGAGGCTCTATCACACCAGATCGACTGGGACATTATAGATGGTACAGAAGGCAAGTTTTTAGGGAAGAAACATGCATTGTTCCTAGAGTCACTGCTAGGTCAGGTGAGGAAGACTATGACATACCTAGCCCCACTTGCCGTCTGCCTCCAACATCGGCATTTGCTAGCCTGAACATACACACGAGTGGAAGATCTCTAGGTTATGAATGTGAGCGAGAGGGACTGCATAGGGAATCATTAAGACCTATTGACCCAAGGGCAAGTAGAGCCGACAAAGGTATTATGGGACCCCCAGAGAGATTTAGAATCCCTATCACTCGGCCTGAACCTAGGATAAAATTGAGAGATAGATCTAGGGGGAGACGTGAAGAAGGCTCACAAAAGAAATTTTGACCCACTAGTCTGTAAAATTTCATTAAAAAGTTTGACGGAATAGGGGACCCTTACCAGCATGTAGCCTCCTACCATCAACTTCTTTATGCATAGGGAATCATGAATGTGCACACAAAAGTACAAGGGTTTCAAACCCTCAAACCTTATGTACTTTATGACTTTGATGAGCTTGTCAATCAATTGATAGAAGCCCATTCCAAAATTGGTATCAAACACAACACAACCACTAAAATTTGGAACTTTAAACAAGATGAACGGGAAACAATTAAGGCGGGCATAGACCGATTGAACCAATATATTGCCCGATATCTAGAATCTAAAGTCCATAAAGAGGAAAGCCTGATTTCCTGTTTCTTAGAATAATTGTGCGACGATCAAATCTACATGTCTCTTTTGTCACAAGTAGGTTCATCAAGTACTTCCTCTATTTCCACACCTTAAAAGACTTGTCTTTTATGTGGAGCAGCATTGATTACAAATAGCCACCTTGGATCTTTTGGGTCCACCTTAAATACAATTTTCTCACAATGTTCAAGCAATACAAAGGTGTCCATTTGGTCTGTCCATACCTTTGTGAAGTCCACTTGAATCAATCCACTCTTGTCTCTTCGTATTATTGATTGTTGTCCTTGAGTGACCACCTTAAACCACCTCACATCAAATATGAACATGTCGAACTTTCTAAACTCAACCTTGATTATGTCTTGGATGGTACCAAAGTATTCAAGTTTTCCATTTAGAGTACCGTCATTGCTTATGCTCGACCTACTCTCTAAGTCTTGTTCAAAGCTGGCCTTCACACCACAATCAAACGTTGTCAGTTTCTTGTCTATTTTCTCCACTCAAAAGTGACGTCCACGTGACCATAGTGCACCAAATCTGTGATAGTGTACATAGAGAACGTCTTAAATTAAAAAAGTAATGTCACTAGCAACCTCGTCAAAAGCTACAAATAGAATATTAAGTAAGAATGTTACATGAAGATCGCATCCATAAGCAAGTTCTTGCTCCTCATTCCTAATTGTTTCCCCATTTCTTCTAGCTTCTTCAATTGCTTGGTCTAGCCATCTGTCAAAGGGGAACTCTGGTATATGAGCAAGTTCAGGAGGATATGGAAGCCTATTTGTTGCGTGATTCTGTCTGAATCTTTGACGAGCTTGATCCCTTTCCTTCCTTTCTTTGTCATACTTTGCAATCCATTTTTGCATAACCTGGGAGTTCAATATACAAAACTTATTCACCTTGTCATGCATGCAGACATCCATCATTCTCACTTTTCCCTTTCCTTGGGGCTCTTTGCCAAGCATTCAATCATCTTCATCTTGACTCCATAGTTTTTGCATATCAGGATCCATTGTTATAAGGAACTCTATGATGTGGACTAGGGACTCTTGTACTAGTAGCCACCCCATGACCATACTTCCCTTTGGCCGTACTCTTTGATGGACAAAGCCCTTAAAGGTCTTAAAACGTTCTAGAAAAAACATCCATCAACTAGTACTATCCCTACCACCTGCACCTCATCAACAATGTGGACCAAAGGATGCATTTCTATTGTCGATACACTGGATGGAAAGAACTTCTCAACCATGGCAATAGCTTCAAGACTATTTAGCTTTGCACTCTCTAATGTGTCTCTTTTTATCTCCTTTTGTGATGTGGATCCACTGCACCAAAGCACTAATCTTGTACAAGGTGTCCTTGATGTCCTCTATGAGGCAATCCTTGATTGCTACGGGCAACACAAATTGTAAAAATTTATGCCAATCATGTGACTTTGGTCCTGAAAGCTCATCCTTCTTAGTAAATGCTCCCTTCAAACAGTGCATGCATCCGATTGGAGTGTGAAAGTCTTGGATACACTTCTTTACTTGTTTCTCCTCTTTCTTTGTTAACATCCAAGGTGCTTTTGACAAAACACCTTGCGATTAGGTCTAGTTTGTGTGCATAAATATTGCATCCTGCCCTATTCTTCCAAATCATCTCTTTGACCTTTGGTATCCTTGTCTCCTATGATTGTCTTCCACAACACTACGGCCACATTCTTGAAAATGTGAATAGGGTCGATAAGATGCTTTATTAGTAGATCTCCCGAGTATGGTAGGTTTTGGAAGATAGAGAGTCATTTCATCCTATGGGTGCCAAATACGGATCCAACTCCTATGTATGCTTCCAATCACTAACATGGAGCATGAAGGGAGGTTTTCCTAAGAACCCCTCCCGCATTGGATTGTCCAAGGGCAAATAGTGTCGTGCACCCTCATACACTATCTTTCGCAAAGGTTTAGAGTACCACGCATCCAATCTAGGCCCACACATGGGACATGCATGTTGTCCAGGGTAAATGAATCATATAAAAATACATATTAATCATTATAAATTATGAAAAGAAAATGTCTTTTTATGATGAACACTTATGCACACATATGTACCTGATGCCTCCCCATAGCTTGGCCTTTCAAGCATTGTCTATTGTAAGATTCCTTGAATTGTTGCATGTCTTTGTCCAAATTGCCTTGACATGTCATGCACTTGTATGCCAGTCCATAGCTCTTCTAGCTCTTCAACCAAGGGTTGTAAATAAACATCCATATTCTTAACCTTGTATTTTCCTGGAACAATCAAAGATAGTAGAATGTGTCCCTTCTTTATTGCTAACCAAGGAGGTAGATTGTAGTTTACAATGCATATGGGCCATGTACTCCAGGTTGGGCTACAAAGACTAAATGGATTTACACCATCCATTGCTAGTCCAAATCGAATATTTCGAGGTTCACTCTTGAAGTCATGCCATTTGTGTTTGATGTGTTTCCATGTAGGAGAATCCATCAGAACATGCATAACATTATCAGTTGATGCACTACTTTTATGCCAAGACATCAACTTTCCAATACACTTACACTTGAACATTGTGCGAATACAAGGAACTATGGAAAAATTTCCCAACACTTTTGCAAGCACTCGCTCTCCTTGGACATCTTGTCTATATCGTCATTTGCCACATTTTGTACATTTGTTGATATCTCTGTATTCGTGTCGAAAGTGAATACAATCATTGGAACATGCATGGTAAGGTTTGAATTCCATACCAATATCTTGTAGAACCGACTTTGCTTGACTTCGATCATAGGGCATCTCGTTCGGTTCCGACAAAATCTGGTTCTTTAATAATCTGTTTACATACATCCCTCAAAGATCACATTAATTTTTCTCAACATGTTTATAGCTAAAAGTATGGATAAAAGTAGCACTTATGTAAAAAGTTTAGATACGCTTGTATCTGACCATCCAAAAATTGATTATAGGTTCAAAATGGAGAGACATGTGTGCAGCACAGAGATACAAGCACCAATATAAAGTGGCAGATGAGCAAGTCTCTTTAATTCCGCCTCTTCCTTGGAAGTATGCTTGATAGGATGCTCCTACAAATGGGATGGAAGTTCATGAATAGGCTCCGTGGGGCGATCAATTTCATACTCTTATATAGGGTCTATAATGTAGAAGGCATCTATCATTTCATCCATATCGGCCTCATAAATTTTGTTCTCCTCAATTGTGGGATTGTCCTCTGTAATAGTACTACATCGTGCTCGTTGACCCCACTCCAATTGGAGATCAATGGCCTCCTCATTGCTTGCATGCATTGAAATGGCCCCACTAAGCAACGGTCCAAGATGCTCTATTGGAAATACTCCCCATTTCTTTACATGCTCGTTACAAATTCTCTGCTTTGCGAGCAACTTGGTACTTGCATCATGCACATGGACACAACGATTACTCCTCCAAGTTCATCGGTGTGGATTCACTCGCAATATTTGTGTAAGCCATTAGTCTAGCGTCGTGGGAATGTGGTATAATGTCAAAGGTAGGTGGGTTTCTATATTTTTTGTGCTTCAAGTCGGCCAAATAAAAAAAATTCAAAATTAAGTCGTAGGTGCCAGTAATTCAAATGCAGGGCATGGAGGGCTTTTCAAAAGTTGAAATTTTTCACAGCATCGATAAAAATGTCGAAAACAACGTCTATACAAACGTGATAAAATTGTCAGTAATAACGTCGGTATCTTTCTTGAAAAAAACAATCCGACATTTTTTGCGACGCTTTTTTCGATGTTTATAGCAACGATGTTAAATATTTTCCAGCCGAATCCTTCTTCCCCTGTTTTTCTTTTTCACTTTGAAGGTTTGGAGCGGGAGATCAAGGTATGCCTCCCCCCTCTTTCCCCCTCCTCCCCCACCTCCCCAAACACTTTCCCCCTCTTGCCCATCTCTCATAGCATGCATGGGTGTGTGTGTGTGTGTGTGTGTGTGTGTGTGTGTGTGTGTGTGTGTGTGTGTGTGTGTGTGTGTGTGTGTGTGTTTAAACATGTGTTTGTGTGTGTGTGTGTGTGTGTATTGACACACATATACACATAAATTTCTTGCACACACACACACACACTAATCTATGTTTGTTTGTGTTGGTGTATGTTTGTTTTGCAGGTACTTTGGTTCACGAACCTATATTGTCTACGTCGAGTCAACATTCACCGTCATCTTCTTTTAATTAGGGCATGCGAGTACACTAACTAATGAAGTTCTTGATTTTGCTTGCACACACATGCACAAAT